>NW_025335269.1:8731934-8775610 GCF_004798865.1 Varanus komodoensis | reverse complement strand
CTCTGCTCCATGTCCCCTTTAAAAATATAGACCTGCAAGAAGGGAAGAGCCATGGGGTGGGCGGGACCTTGCCGTTGTCCTTAAGCAATTAGAAACTGAGCAGGCTCACAGGTCACTTTATGTTTGAGCTATAGAGATAATTTCAAATTTGCATGTACACATGTACATTGGCATGTGCAAATACATCCTCTTTTGCTCCGCCCCCTATTTTGGTGATCAATAAGCAGTTACGCTGCAGTGAAAGTGTTATATCCAGAACTTTTGAAATGCAACTAAATCTTTTGACCAAAATGGCCTCTAATGTGGCCTAAATGATGTCAGCCTGATGCTTGAGGAGAAAGAATGGGAGAACCCATGGGCATCTTGTGAGTTGCAATCGTGTGGGTATGATGATATAGGCCCATTGAGCCTCAGTAGAGCCTTGTTTCTTAAGATATGTGACAAGTATATATGGACATTCTTGTTAAACCTACAGATTCTAAAAAATACCTGAAAGTGGGAGAAAGATAGAGGGAATTCAGCAACATTAAATCAGTTACGGCATGGGTCCTCAAACTACGGTGCGTGGGCTGGATCCGGCCCACCATACTCATTTATCCGGCCTGCCTCAGAGGTTTTAGACTCACTTGGAGAAAACGATCTCCAAGCGAGTCCAAAAGCGTTGAGCCGACGCAGGCATTCTTTAAAACTGAGCAGAGAGAGAGCCAGTGCATGTCCAAGTTGCAACAGCTTAACTGTGCATGCACCAGCTCCCCCCCCCCCGCCCCCATTGCACGCATATACAGAGCGGGAATATGGAGTGGGAAACAGAAGAGAGGTGGGCAGAAGGGAAAGAGAGAGGAAGACAAAGGTGAAGAAAGGATTGAAGGTAACAAAAATATAACTTTTAAAATCTATTTTTAATCATGCAAGCCCGGGGGCGGGTGGGGGAGGCCAGGGGCGGCTGGACCTGCTCCTGCCACCGCCACCACCTTTCAACTGGCCTCCTGTTGAAAAAGTTTGAGGACCCCTGAGTTACAGTGAATCAACGACAGAGACTTGCAGGTCCAGCCAATTAATTGCTCTCAGTGGGGGAAATCCTCTAAACACTCTCTTTCCACAGAGGATTGCTTAATGGTGTTAATCATTATTGTTTAACGATCATTATGGTTCATAGGTTCACTGAAATTACCCTTTGAATATAGGTAATCATGAATCTGTTATCATGGATCAGTGCCTCTGAGCTCATAGTGGGAGAGCCGGAGTGGTACCATGGATAATCCGTAAGTGTTCGATTTGGACTGCGGAAAGGGGGTTCAAATTCCTGCTCAGCAAGATGTGACTTTGATAATCTCTATTTAACCTACTTCACAGGGCTGTTGGAGGGATAAAATGGGTTAATCCCTATGGACCCCATCCTGACTTTCTCAGAGGAAGCTTGCAATACAGCTGCAATAATTCAGCCTGTCCCAACCTGGTGCCCTCCAGGTGTGCTGGACTCCAACTTCCATTATCCCAAGCCACAATTGCCATGGCTGATGGAAGCTACAATCCAACACATCTGGAGTGTGTCGAGTTAAAGAAGGCTGACATCGTAACCTGTCAAAATGGGCAACAAGCCAGGCAGCAGCTAGAGTTCTGGCAGATATTGAGGAACAAGAGAATGATGGGAGATGGTGAGCCTCTTGCGTGATTCACCTTGCTGAAAATGATTTAACTCTTGCTGAAGATCACATGCAAACTGGCTGTCCTGGAGAAGAATGGCCAAGCAAGACAAACCTGATTTCATTTCATTTCGTTCATCAGAATTCTAGATGGATTTCTCCAGTGGATTTACAACAAAATCCTGGAGAGATGGAGTGTGGTAGAAGGGAGTGAAATGCTTGATATTCAGTCGTACTGACAAATGCGATTTTTAGTAGCCTTTTATATTGTCCTATTCTAGCTTGTCATTTTGCACAGTAACTAATCCCACAATTACTTGACACACTTTCCCCAACCTGGCCCTCTCTTCGTGTTGTGAACTGGAAATCCCATCATTCCCAAGCAGCATGGTCAGTAGCTAGTTTTTGGGACTTGCAGTCTAACATATCTGGAGAGCACCAGATTGGGGAAAGGTGATGCTTCAGAACAGATGCAGTTGTAGACTATTCTTGCATTAAGGGAAAATTGATGCAGTTGAAGCATTTCTACTTGCATTAAGGGAGGCAAAGCCCTCCCTCTGGGAAGACAGGGTTGCCGGGCTTGTAAAAAGCAGACAATTTGCACAGTCCTTCTTTGGTTTTTTCCAAGGCTTTTTCCTCTTGAATCATTGCCTGCTGCTCAGAGACAGAGGAATCCAGAAATTTACTGTGAAATCAGCCCAGTCCTGGGGCAACTTGACACAAGTATGGAGTTCAGCTAAATGCCCATCACATGCAATCTCAAGTCAATGTTTGCCAAACAGTTGCTACAATGGGGAAGTCTGGTTTTTTTCTGGATGCAAATTAGATGCACATGCCAGTGGTGGTATCATTTTTTAATAAGTTTCCAGAGCCATGGTCAGGACTCCTTTTTTGCTTCTTGGGTAGCCCCAATATAGTCTCTTAGCATTTCTGCCCTCCAGCATGTTCTGGATAATGGCAGTATCCCTTCTGTAGCATGGGCTAAATCAAGTGATCCCAGATTACTCCAACATCTGCCCTGAGTGCCACTTTTCTTGGCAGAAAGACAGGGTACAAATCAAACCAGTAGGCTAATAATTGCCTCCTTTGGGTGAGGGCTTTGCCTACACCCTGACACAATGAGGACTAGAGCAATGCTGGAACCAGGGCAGGGGGGCTTTTAGTTCTGACAGAGTGGTGGGTACATCAAGCACAGCAGCTTTATTTTTCAAGGACACTTGAGTCAAGTTTGCTTATCCAAGTCAAGACCATTAAGGGTTGGAAACAGACTGAAAGGAAATTAACTCTAACATCTGACCATTCCAATGTTCTGAATCCCACATTCAGCAGTATTTGAGAAAGAAGGCAACAAGAAGCAGCCATTTGTCTGGATCCCTTGGATACACAAGCACAAGCACATGTGATAGGAAGTGGAGTACAAAGGACAAGGGGGTATGTGAGGATGCTATGTTGTTAAAGCAAAGCCACTCTCAGGCATGAATTGTGCCAGGAAGGTTTCCATGGAAGCCTCTCTGAGCTGCCAAGACAATGAAATACGGATAATCAATGCCAGATTTTGCTAGGCATGATTTTGCTAGGTGCTTTGGATGGGGCTGAAATCTTGGATTTTCAATATATTTTTTAGTATGTGACCACAGAATTCATTGGAGATTTTAAATCTAGAAGGTAATGCAGAAGAGGGTGGTTTGTGTTCCTCCTGCTATTTTGGCCACCCACCCCAGCCAGAAAGTCAGTCGTTGGGGCTGAAGGGAGGTGTTCTCCAAAATAACAGGAGGAACGCACAACTGCTTGTCTCTGACAAAGGAGTGGAGCCTACATCCCATCACTAATCATCTCATGCAGTGGCATGATTTAACTCCATTTGAGATGCTCATGCTGTGAAATAAGGGCCAGCCCCTTGCCAGAGGTACTCTGAGGCACAGGAGGGGTGGCACAGGGAGAAAACCCATCCTCTCTTGCAACCTTCTCCTGTCTGGTGCCCTCCAGCTGTTTTTGCCTACATCTCCCAGTATGCCTGACCACTGGCCATGCCAGTGGAGTAGGGTACATGGAAGGTGAAAGCCAAAGCATCTGGAAAGCACCTGGTTAGGGAAAGCTGCTCTGTTGCATGTTTAGGAATTACCAATTTTACACATGTGTTAATTTCAGTCAGAGAACAAAAGAGTGCAAAATTGTTATTGATAGGGATACCTTCCATTTCCATTTGAATCATCTCTGACTGAACATAGTCTGTCATGCTTTGAGGTACATTTAAACTATTCTGGGCTTTCAATTCGGAAATTACATGAGCAGAGCTGGCTGGAGCCAGAGGTCAGACTAGATGGCTCAAGAGATCCCTTCTGACTCTGTTTCTATGTGTCTATGTAACCCTTTGGGTTCATACAGAAGAAGGCTGCCACTTTATAAAATCACATTATTTGGTCAACATGCATGGATGGGAAAGTGGAACAGCATCTGCATTTGATAGGGAATGCTGATCTTGCTGACCTTTCCTCTTTCCTTGACCCTACAAATTCAAGCTGTGCTGAGAATGATGCGCCCCCAGGTCACTTTTACCTGGTATGAAATTCCTCCATGGGGAGAGATATTTGGAACAATATCATGCCCCCTGTGAAACCAAATACAAGGATATTATACATCTAGGATCATTCCATTCCAGTTATCTGGTCTATAAGACATGAACTGCCCTGTTTACAAAACCGATTTGAAATAATATATTGTCTCTCTAAGGGGAGTAAGCAGTTTGTAAATTTATAAAGAGCATAACTCTGTATGGCTTTATCTGGTATATGTAAGAGTACATTAAAGCAGCCTTGTCCAATACTGCTTGGTGTGTGTGGTGTTTTCTTTCTGTGACTCCAAAATACCAATCATCATAAAATTAGACTTATGAATTATTGGACAAAAATTGAATTGGGTATGACTAGGGGCCATGTAGTTGTTTTACACTCAAAGCAATTTACATTCAAAATACATCAATAGTATTAGTAGCAGCATTAAGCAGGATCAGCAGCAAAATGTTACAGCATGGAGACCCTTGTATTGTGTCCCAGTCAGTCAACTGTACTCACTTCCAGGATATGCCCCTTGCCCCCAGCTTTCCATGCCCTCTGCACCCTGCAACCCTCATTCAGCACTCTGTGTTCCCCAAGCACACTCAGTCCCTATTAGACTGGGCTGGCTAGCCCCTGCCCACATGTTTGTGCTAATGTAAACCTCAGGCTTTCCCAGGCCTGCTGGTGCCTCCCTCTTGCATGTGGACGGTGTCATCTTGGCGACGTAACACCAGGCACTTGGAGAAATGCGTTTGCTCATTCAAAAAATGCACACGAGAATCTAGGAGAGCATTATTCCATATTGGCAGTCCCAGCTCCAGCTTTTTCAGGGTCCCTGGACAAGACACACTCAGTGCCCCCTTCCTCAGTCTCCCTGTTCACCACTGTTGCCGCTAGTTGCCCTGCCTTGTCTTCCTTTCTCATCATAGCTACCGTGTGCTTCAAAGAAAGTCAGACAGAGGATGGGGGAGCTGTCATTCCTCATCTCCTCTGGTTTCTAAGAGAAAAGCTAACAAGCAGGTGGATTGCAATGATGAAAAGGAAGAGCAAGTATAGGGAGCTATACTTGGCCCCTGCTGTGGTACAGGGCCTCAGCAGGTGCCCAGACATGCCAACCTTTGACACCAGCCCTGCTTACTGTAACATATTCCTTTGGCACTGTAATCGCGTAAGTCTGAAAAGTCAAAACAAATCAGATTTGCACATAGAATATTTTAATGCTACCTTTTGATGACTTTCCTCTTGCGTGTGCAGTCTTTCAAAGGGGCTATCTCAGCATCCACTGTTTCCACACCCTACCCCAGAAATAGTTTTAAAACAACACTTTCTTTTTTAAAACAGAGGAGGAGGAGAATTGGTATCTATTTTCCACACTGACATCACAAGAACTATCCAATTGGTGTTACCAACTGCTAAACAATACTGCATATAAGTTTGACAAGGGCACTAACTTTGCTAATGGGGAGGTTGTACTGAGTATTATGTTTTGCAGTTGGAGTGATGGCAACCTTGGTTTCAGCAGCATCAGTTGACATTAGAACGTGTGGGTGCTGCAACTTGTCAGATCTGCAATATTTCCAAGAGGAAAAATACAGAAGGGGTTTTTCCCTGCGTAAGTCCCAGAGAAGAGAAAAATTGGATGGGAAAAGGTCACACTTCTTTCCCTGTGTACTATGACACCCCCATGAATTCCTATGTAGCATTAAAAATGGGGAAAGGGCTTGCATTGGTGCTAAAAGACAGCTTCTATTTGGGATGGTTTGGACTGGAAAGAATTGGCTAGCTTTGCCTTCGGTGACATTTAAATGAATCCTAGTAAGTACAGTATTTCCAAACTTGCATACAAAGATAGAAATTTGCATATATAAACTTTATGCAGATTTGTGTCCCATGGGCCTGGTCCCTGAGTATTTTGAGTGCCAAGCAATGTCTCTGTCAAGAAAGAAGGTTCCTGCATTTTTGAAGCCATTCTTTTCTGTGCTTAGGCATCAACCAGTGGTCTGTATGCAATGTAAAGGCTGAAACATGTGATATACCTTTGACAAACCTGCACCTCCTCCTCTTCTTTCCCCTATAACTTGTAAAAGGGCAAAATGCATGAGCTGATGTTGTTACATTGTGAATCCCCCTGACCTTGCATTTTATTAGCTGCTGCTTGGAGGGAATTAGGCAAACACATTTAATTTTGCCTTGCTAAACATGACAGGGTTACTTTATATTTTACAGGAGGAAGTCATGTAGGACTGCTGCTTTTTGTAGTGGCCAAAACATCTAAGACTCACCTTAGCATGGGACATTAGATACTAATTCCTTTTAGTTTGTTCAACTTCAGGAACAATCCACTAGATGGAGTCTATTTCCTTCAAGTCCATCTGTTTAGGTTTCAGATCGCTAACTATGCAATCCCATGCATCTCTACTCAGAAGGAAGTCCCACTGAATTTAATGGAACTTGAATTCAAGTAGACATGGGATTGCACCATAAGGGCAAGTCCCTATTCAAGTTTAATCCAGAAAAAGATCCCACAATTTCCAGTCAGGTGTGCGTCATGCTGAGAGCTGTAGGACTATTTTCAGAGTAAACATGCCCAAGATTGCTCCCTAATGGTATTACTGCATTGTGGCTGCAATTCTATGCAAATCCTATTGAAGTTCTGAGTAGACATCCATAGGATTACATTGTAAACTGCCTAATTTTGAGGGATATGTGGCAAATTGCCACTAGCTTGAGGATTCCATAGAGAATTAGAATGAGCCAAAGCTAATGGTTAGCGGCATCAATTCACAATTATGATTTTGGAGATCCCTCCGCACCCTTCTTCGAGGCTTTCTTGCTTGTTCTGCTTCATCTCTTTTGCATCCATTTCATTCACTCTTGCATCTTTTCATCATGCTTCCTGGTGTCAGGAGTAAATCCCAGTAGTGACGATACGGAGGCTAAGTACCAAGCGGTATAATTCGTTCTTGCAAGAGCGGGCACCCACCACTCAGGTAGCGCACTGTTTACGCATGAAACATTGCTTTTTATCCCCTTTTGCCGGCTCACAGACCCTTCCTCTTTTCCCCCATTGGCTGGGCTACTCAGAAGGTACAATCTTCTCCATCCGCCTACTTCATACTGCCCCTTGATATGCTCCTCCTCCCACACATACATCCCATGTTCATGCTAATGAGCCCATTACCTATGAGAGGTGTGTCAGTTACTATCCATGCACCTATTAAGCATGCGCAGTATCTTCTAAAAGTTCAACAGGTCAGAGTGGCCTTGCAGATTCTTACTTGATGCCAACTTGCTTCTTAGATCTTGTGGGAGGATGAGATAGGAAGAACAGGCCTTCTTCCAGGCTCATTACAGCCAGTTCTAAAAAGGTAATCAATTTCCTGCTCTCCTCCACTGAAGGTGACAGTTTTACCACTGTCCTCCAATTTTTACCCCCTTTGGCATTTTTCCGGACTTTGATGTAAGAAACACTGTTTCCCTTAGTACAACTATTTACATGATTTGATTCTCAGGCTTTTTGGCCTTAAGGGACTTCAATGATCCTGTCCTAGCCCTGTATTTCTCATTTTCTTTGGGTTTTACCTTAACACTTAGTAACAGTAAAATTTCATTTCTCACACTGGTGACTCATTCCAAATGCGGTCTCCTATGAGTTTTTGACCTTTAGCACCACCTTTAATAAAGTTGGTTTGCCAAAATTAAAACAAGCAGCATAATAAAAAGTGAACTCAAAACAACTTGCAGACATTAAGCCAATTAACAGAGCACTCTAGGGTGGGGAGAGAATCCATGGGCTAGGAAGGAACCACCATTTCCTAAACTGGAAGGTTGAGGGTGGGTTTTTCACTTTTTCTCTTAAAAAATCCCTCCCCCACCTCAGCCCCTTTGGTTCCATTGCAAAGAGAAACAACAGTGCTAGCTCCATTACTGATGTGATGTGCATATATTGGCAAAACAGGAGGCCTTGGGATCCAGCAACTTTTAATTGTAGTTACATCCTACTGTTCCTTCAGCACTCACTGTAACATGTGCCAGTCTCCCGAGTAGGCCAGGCTGAGGCCTACAAATGTCAGCTGCCTATGCTATTTATGTCTCCTGCTTCTTTAAAACCACTAGCGACCGATTAGCTCCAACATCATTAGAGACAGCTTCCATTGCTAGGGCTGGATTAATCATTAAGTGACATACACTGTGAGGCAGGACGCTGACAAAAACTTGGATGTTGTGCTGGAGCACATGTGATAGGCAGATAGCGTTAGCAATGATCATGATTCTACCTGCAACAAGTTTTTTTTTTAAATGCCAGCAGTCCAGCTGAATCCATCCCAGTGTTTTTAAACACGGACTGAATTTGCATGATACACTATGCCATGGGGGGAGGGGCTAAGCAAGTCATGTGACACCCCTTGGTTCCCTGGGGTGGCTTATAAACCAGCCCCAATGGTTCTAAAGTTTAGGAAACTCTCTATGGCTTAGTGTGTCATCTGAACCTGAGCAACATGCTAAACCATGGTCAAGCTGAAAAGTAGAAGGGTCCCTTAGCCAGAGTGATCAAAGGGGGTTCTTGCTCTAGCCAAGGGGCTCAAAACAAAGTGCCCAAGCAGCACTTAGCACAGCTGTCACTGTTTGTACCCACACGCCCCTCTCCTTCCTGCATTGGCAGGAATACAGGGGGAAACCTGGCCCCAGTGTGCCGTGGAGGAAGCAGTCAGTCTTGCTACATCACAAGACCATGCCACAAATTTAAGCCACCCTGAACTTCAAGTGTCATCTGAACCTAGCTATTGGGGGAAGGGGTTTGGTTGAAGTACTGTTTTCTACTCCAAGCTTAAAAGAGAAAGGAAGGTCAAAACTTTGAAATATGCACAACACACACAGTAAACATTTGTCATTCTGAATGGGATCATGTTCAGATCTTTCAACTGTAATTTTTAAAAATTAATATAGAGAGCCAGTAAGTGGTCTACTTTAATAACAGAAATCAGATGCTGGTTCTTCAACCAGTCCACTGATCATAGCCTGATCAAGTGACAAGTATACTTTTGTTTGGTTTAGGAAACCAGTGTAATTGCAATTGAGTCAATTTATTCACATTTCCATGACAACGGAACATAGCCTATTATTTTCAACAGAACATTTCCAGTTATTTCCTTCACATATCCAAGTTTTGCAGAGGGAAAAGAACTTACAAGACAGAAGACAAGAATAATATATTGTACAGAATAGAATATTTCCTACAAGCCTGTAAGTTAAGATGTTATGGATCATCGTCAGATGTAACAACTTCTGAACTGTCAAATGAAAGTATTGTGAGGAAAATATTTTTAAACATTCATCACTGCCTCTGGTTGGTATAGATGGTCTGACATTGTTTGTGGCAAAATGGCTGGTGAGCCAAACAGCAAAGGCATTTTCGAACTACTTAATAAATATATTTTATTTATTTCTTTCGGGGGGTTTTTTATGTGGCCTTGAAGGGTAGAAGTCTCTCAAGGTGACATGCAAGGTAAAAACTATAACAAGTGGATGCAGTAAAATCAGAAAATACATAGGAAAAGGGAGAGCTGCTTTGGCAGCAGTACATGTGAAAAAGACTTTGGTGGATCAAAGCACTATAAGCCAGCAATGTGTTGAAGCAGTTATGAAAGCTAATGCAATCTTCAGCTGCATTACCCGAAACATAGTGTAGAGATAATGGGAAGTCCCCTGGGATAGGTTACTGGAAGGCAAGGGAGTTGAGGAAGGGTGGATGGCACCCAAAAGGGAGGTTTTGGAGGCGTAAATGTTGCTGGTACCTCTAGTTCGTAAGGGGGGAGGTGAAGAAGAGCGCCGCCATGGATGCGAAAGGAGGTGGTTAGAGGGATTAGACACAAGAGGAACCTCCACAGGAAATGGGCACTGGGGCAAATAGACAAAAGGGTATACTGGGAGGAGGAGGCCCGTTGCAGAAGGATTCTTCACAAGGCTAAGGCTGATTACGAGCTGAGACTTGCCAAGAATATCAAGAGCAACAAAAAGGGCTTCTTTCAGCATGTAAATAGAAAGAGAAAGGGGAGACAAGTGGTGGGACCACTAAATAAGGAGGAAGGAGATCCAGTGACTGATACAAGGGAACAAGCACAGATGCTAAATGACTATTGTGCCTCTGTGTTCTCCTCAAAGCAGGACAGGGGAGATCCGCATAGATTAGATGAGGCTGGGGACTTAGGGGCACAAATTAGAGTCACCCCCTGTGAAGTCAAGGAGCTCCTCAGGGAACTGGATGTTACAAAGTCACCAGGCCCTGACCGGTTTCACCCGAGAGTACTTAGAGAGTTGGCAGGTGTTCACTCACACCCGCTGGCCTCTATTTTTGAGGCCTCGTGGATAACCGGTGAGATTCCAGAGGACTGGAGGGTGGCATCAGTGGTCCCAATTTTCAAAAAGCAGTAGTAGAGGGGACATGGGGAATTACAGACCAGTTATCCTTACGTCCATTGTAGGAAAAACAATGGAAAGGCTCATAATAGAGAGAGATCTAGTGATGCTAGATAGGGAAGAGAGGCTGGTGGCCACACAACCCAGCTTCCGCAAAAACAGGTCCTGCCAGACAAACCTTGTGAATTTCTACAACAACATTTCAAGGGGGCTAGACAGAGGGGATGCAGTGGATGTGGTTTACCTGGATTTCAGCAAGGCCTTTGACAAAGTGCCCCATGATATCCTGGTTGAGATAGACCAATGCACTGTCTGATGGATTAGGGCATGGTTGACTGACTGAAAGCAGAGGGTAACCATTAGTGGGGAATCATCAGGATGGTGGCCAGTGACAAGCAGGGTCCCCCAGGGCTCTGTCCTGGGGCCGATCCTGTTCAATCTTTTCAGCAATGACATGGAAGGAGGGGTGAACAGTCTGCTGATCAAATTTGCAGATGATACAAAAATGGGGACAGTGGCCACAACCTAGTAGTGAGTGCTCCAGATCCAAAAGGATCTGGGCAGACTATGGAAGTGGGCAGGAGACAACAGGATGACGTTCAATGTGGATAAATGCAAGGTCTTGCACTTGGGGCATAGGAATAGGTGTCATAAGTACAGGTTAAGGGACAAGTGGCTGGAGAGCAGCACTTGGGAAAGGGTTCTCGGGGTGCTGGTTGACTGCAGGCTGAACATGAGTCAGCAGTGTGATGCGGTGGTCAAGAGGGCAAATGCCAGCCTTGGTTGCATAGTCAGAAGGGTGGCTTCTAGATTGAGAGAGGTATTATTACCACTCTATACAACTCTGGTGTGCCCATAGCTGGAGTACTGTGTTCAGTTCTGGGCCCCTCGTTACAGGATGGATATAGCCATGTTAGAGTGAGTGCAGCGTAGGGCCACAAGGTTGGTGGGGAAGCCGTATGAGGCGAGACTGAGGGAACTGGGTCTTTTCAGCCTGGAGGAGACTCCAAGGGGATCTTTTGGTGACATACAGTTATGTGAGGGGGTGTCACATGGAGTTGGGTAGAGACCTGTTCTCCCCTGCAGAGGAAGGCAGGACGTGCTCCAGTGGAGCAAAGTTCAGGGAACCAAGGTTCAGTTTGGATGCCAGGAAGTACTTCCTGACACTTAGGACCCCAAGGGTATGGAATGGGCTTCCATGGGAGGTGGTTGAGGCCCCATCGGTGAAGTGCCAGTCAAATGCACCATAGAAACCAGAGGAAAAACTAATAAAGTGAGGGCATGAAGTTTAGGGGAAAAGACCCCACAAGGGTCAGTTGGCCAAAGTTGGCCCTCTTGAAGTCCCAGCTTCTAGTGCTCGACCTACTGCACGTCCCCAGTCCCCTGATCTCAAAGCAAAGGATGGAGTGATCACTGGCATCCAAAACTCCCCTAATCTGTACCCCATCTATCAGCTCCTCCCTGTTGGTCCAAACCAAGTCAAGGATGCCCCCCTCCACCGGTCGTCTCTTGGACCCTCTGCATGAAAAATCCTCCCTCTATAGCATCTAGGAAGCGACATGACTGGGCTGTCACCACTTAGTGAATCTCCCAACTAATATCTGGGAGATTGAAATCTCCCATAATTACTGTGTCCTTTCCCCGAGATATCCTTAGAATCTAATCTGTCAGGACATCATCCACGGTCTCAATTTGACCTGGAGGGTGGTAACATACCCTGGCTGTCAGGTTCCTCTCCCTGTCAAAACCCCTTAATTTCACCTAGACTGCCTCTACCAGATCCCCATCTGCACTGCATTCTATCTGACTGCATCCTATCCCTTCCCTGACATAAAAAGCTATGCCCCCACCCCTCCTATGTCATACCCTCCTATTTAATTTAAAAAATTAATTAAAAAAACTTCCCCCAGGGAAGGGTGTCCCCAGGCAGCCCGGGCTGCAGCTAAGGGACACAGACAAGGGATGACACCCTTAATGCTTCATCGTTGGCACTGCCAGCAGCTGAATATAGCTTTATAAGCCTCTCAGGCCGGTGGCTCCGCCCCCTGCTTCCTCCTGGCCCCTCTAGCCTCTCTGACCCCACCTCCCTTCCTCTCCACTGCTCCTGTCCCCCCCACTCCTCTGCCCAGCTCCTGCCTTGCCTTCGCCAGTCCCCTGGCCACCCTCAGCACACTCCACCAGCCTCTGCCTCTGCTGCTCTGCCAAGAGCAAAAAAAGAGAAAGAAAGTCAGCACTTTTATTTCCCTATTTTCTTTTTATTTTAGGTTTCTAAATTGTAAGCCATGTTGAATCTTGTCACATGGAGATGTGTCTGTTATTCAGAAACAGTTATTAGGCAAGTGGAAGCTGACAAGGAAAGAAGAAAAACATGACAACAATTCCTAATTTTATTTGGCCCAAGAGGAATTAAGAGTGTTAGGCACCTTGGTGTGAAGTAATGATGGGATTTAATTATTACCCTGTCAATTAAATTGGGGTCCTTTCACAATCCCCACACCAAAACGTAAAAAAATAAGTGAACCCCAAAGGTACTGTAAAGCCTAACCTCCTGCTCCCTGCTCAAACTGTATTGCTGTGTCTAATGTTTCTGGCATAACAACCTCTCTTCTTCAGAGGCAACCTTTCTTTTTCTTTTACATTTGAATGAGCCCCGCCCTCCCTTTCTTTGTTCATCTTTCCACAGCCCAGAACTTGGCAACTTCTTGATCACTCAGCTGTGGAATTAGTAGCTCTTCTAAAGTAACATTCTGTTGGTTAAGTCAGTGACTAGGCTGTAATCCTAGTATATACACTTACTTGAGAGTAAGGCCCACTGAACTCAGAGAGGAGTCTTGTATAGCATTGAGTTGTTCATTTATGTAGCTTGAAGGCAGCAATGTGGAAGTCAATTTCACTTCAGTATCATGAATGCTCTCCTTAACATAGTCTAGATCATGTTTCAGGCAAGAGTAGTGTATGGTATGGACCTTCCTATGAAACCTCTTTACTAAGTGAAGAACACATTAGGGCTTTGTTACTTGAGGTCTTTCAGCTACTGCTTTATGGAAGCTTCTTGTTTTCATTGTGGGAGGAAAAATATGACCTTTACCCAGGACTTTTTCCCCCGGGTTTGTATTTTTGTGTCTTTCTATATATTCTATTGACCAAGCAGCTGTGCTACAGCTTCAACAGAATGGATCTGTGACTTTTTACAGGGCTTTTATTCCAACATGTTCCAGTCTGAAATTTAATACCAACTTTTCCTTGCTCTAAAAGTCCCCATGCAAAAATAGCTGGAAAACACGGGAGTGGCCCTGGGGGAGGATGACATCATGAGTGATGATCACATGCTCTACTTAGAGAAGCCCTTAGCAATCAGGACCAACAGCAAGTGTTGGCATGGCTGAGCACTTGCCAAGGGTCCACATGCCAGGAGAGGTCTTGCTAGCAAGCGCTCCCCTACACACACCCCATTGTAACCTGTGCTCTATCTCTCACTATCTTTCTCACTATGGCCCCAAAAACTGGTGATGAAGAAAAAGGGTAGATGCCATTGTTCATTCGCTTATAGGCTTTCTGCTGGCAAGCAAGCAGATGATAGCAATGATGCAGCAAAGGAAAAGGGACTGCAACAGCAGGTGACAATGATGGTAAAAAGGTAGCTCCACCAAGGGAGGGACTTTGTTAAGAGTGTTTTAAATGCTTCCAAATTCTGAAACTGACACTGTTAGACCTATGTACAAGACTGATCACATAACTGTCTTTCCAGAATCAACATAAAACTGAAAACCATCATCTGAATCTTAAATGCAGCATATGAGAGCCAGTGTGGTGTAATGGTTAAGAGCATGGGACTGGGACTCAGACGATCTGGGTTCTAGTCTCTACTCAGCCATGGAGCCAACTGGGTGACTTTGGGCCAGTAATAGGCTTTCAGCCCAACCTACCTCACAGGGTTGTTGTTGTGGGGATAAGATGGAGGAGAAGATGTAAGCTGCCTTGAGCCCTTTGTAGGAAAAAGGCAGAATATAAATCAATAAATAACTAAATAAATAAAATATGACAAAAGCATGTTTGGGGCTTGTTCAGCCCGCCCACCCCATGCACATAGGATTCATTGCATGAACAATCATAGTTTAATCTTCTTACATGACTGCAGTAGCTGACACAAAAGTCTGCACTTTAGGTACAGTGCAAAGTTAGGCTTGCCTAAAATGCCTCGGAGCCCGTGCTTTTTAAGACCTCCTAAGTCATCTGTACATTTTACACTAGTGTTTTATACTCAGCCTAATGCTGCTATCCTACCTGTATTTCCTGCAGCAAGCCCAGTTAAACATGATGGATGTACTTCCAAGTATAGAAAGGATTATGTTGCAAGCCTGCAATCTTCTACCTACTTATCTGAGTGTAACTAAGTCTCATTGTTGAACTAACTTCCAAGTAAACATTATTAGGGCTTCAGTATAACTTCTGATAATGCATGGAGGGGTTTCATTTCATGGACATTGAACTGTAATTCAGAAGTTTCCAAATAACATCTCTACAGAAGCAAACACATCAGAGCTTGAGGAAAAGCTACCCATACCACCTGTGACATTGGAGCATCATGCTCGGTGGCAAATGGAGGGCACATGAATCCCTTCCAACAAACATAGCTGATTAGCCAGACTGGAATTAGGCAAGCTGAAAAAACGAAAGACAAGCAGGAGAGTAGGAAGCAAACTGTCTTTCCCTCTCCCTCTTTATTATTTCAGTTTTCAATATTTACTTGTTTGACTACGCTGGATCCAAAGATAAGACAGAAATAACTTTCTGTACTTGCATGTGAAATCATTATTGTTGGCTTGTTGGCAAACCCATGTTCTATTCCACTTTCTATCCAATAGAAGGATGCCTAAAAATTTAGATGAAAATAAGAGTTTTCCTTTCTGTAAACATTACTGCTATGTTCTACTGAGTTTGTATAACATGGTAAGCTACTGTGGGTAAGAAGTCATGGTGGGTTGCTATGCAGTCTGAACTCAGCCTATAACATAGAAACAGAGCGAGTCAGAAGGGCCGTCTAGTCTGACTCCTGGCTCTAGCCAGCTCTGCTCACAACATGCCTACCATGTGCGTGTCTAGCCTATCCTTGAACACCCTCGCTGATGGGGCCTCAACCACCTCCCAGCAACCCATGGTTTGTTCTATTGCTTATTTAACTCATGTTGGGCTGGTATGTTGGCATAGGGGGCGAGTGTTTAAAAGTGCCACTGAGTCTTTGGACAAGAATGGTCAGAAACACTGCCTTACCAAGTTGAGTGGGAAGGCATGGCTATATCAGACCCTGTTTCTGAATGGGCCATGACATAGCAGACTGCAGATATTGGCAGGTAAGAGGATGTGCTTCAAAACATGACAGCAGCATTGCAAGTGGTTGTGCAGAGACACCAGGGGTGACTGCAGTATATGCCATATTCTGACGTGCTGCCACTGGGGATGTGCAAGGAATCCATTTTGCGGGTGGGAATACATTGGATTCCCTGGGCTGGGCTCCAATCTGCTTTGCAATAATTCCGAGTCCATGTTTCTGGCAATCATGCCCAGTGTTCATGGGATGCTTACCAGTAAGTGAGCTCAACACTGCAACTGATGCAAAAGAAGTTTGATTGCACAGAGCTCACCAAGGATGGAGCCCTGTGTAACTGCTGTCCAAGCAGCATTCTTCTTCCATGCTATGTGCAGCAGCCATTAGTGCTGCTGCACGTGGCATGAGAAAAGGTTGCTGGCTGCACAGCCGTCATTCCACATGGACTTCATGGACTTCCTCTTGGTTCAGCTTGCTTTGCAAGACCAAGCTGAAGAGAAGCCCATGAATGCCAGAGGGCTAGGGGGATGAGGACAGCAATTGGTGAGGATGATTATTAAAAAGTTAAAAGGGCTCCTTCTGTTAAGAGCTGGGGTTCCTCAAAACCACAGACCTTTCTTGCAAAACATTTATTGAGCAAAGCATTTTCCAGACAGACAAACCCCAGAATGAACAGTTTGTTGAACCCAAGCTAATATTCACCTCCAGGAACTATCCTTATGAGTATGCCTGGGCCCCTTCACTTTGGTAGGGGCCTTCTGAAAATGAGCACACTGCCTTTCTGCACACCTACCCTCCAATTGAGCCATGTTTCTCTGCTGATAATGCGCCATGGGGACAAGAGCCATGCCTGCCTCTTGTCTTTCAGAAACTCCCCTGTCCCCAGTCCCCTCCTGCCACTGTAGGTCTTGGTTATTCTCAGAGACTGCCTGCCCACCTGGGGAGTCTGGCCTTGAGATAGGCATCTCCACTTCACTAATCTTAATGTCTGGAGATAGCCCACATTCCAAGCCCTCCCCCACATCTCTTTCTCTGCCTCTAATTCTTCTTCTTGGGACTGGCCAGCAACCCCTGAGAGTGTGCACCCAAAGCAGCTGAAAGTATTTCTCACTTTCAATACAGGCCAACCCTAGCTGCCACAATAGTTGCTTCGATTAACCAACCCTCCAGCTTCCTCCTGCAGGAAGTGGTGCTGTACTACCTGTCTTTCCTATAGCAGAGCCATTGTTCTGTGGCAAAGAGCCAGCTGAGCAGGAGTATCCCCGACACCCCAGCAGGAGGTGGGGGAAGGAGAACCAAGGAATAGCAGAAGTCACCAGTTATGTCCTCTGATGGAGGAAAAAAAAATAGAGGCAGTACTCAGTAATTCCCATTCTTGTAGCATGTTAAAACCTGCTGTCTCCTTTCCCCTGCTGCTTAGCACTTTTTCTCTTCCCTATTTGTATATTAATGAAAACAAAAATGCTTTGCCAGATGCACATTCAAAAACACTTGTAGGCAGCAAGATGCAACATCGTCGTGCCCCAGGTGGTTCATTGGTGGGACAGAAAGGTCAGTTTCTGATCCATTACTTTAGTTTCTGGCTTTGGGGAAGCACCACAGAATAGAAGCACACTTGCTTAGCTATAGTGTTGGTTCACCTACCAGCACAGAATAATCTGGCACCTTAGGCACAGAGGTGCATTTCTCCTGTTGTACAACTGGGATGCTGTCTTAGTCTGAAGGTCATGGAATGGCTTCCCATTTGTGCTCAGAAAGAGTCCTCTGATCCCCTTTCTCTGCTTTTTGCAAAAGTTGCATGCCCATTATTGTTATTACATTTATATTCTGCCATTTTCCTCTTCCAAGGAACTCAAGGCTATGTAAGCTTCTAACTTCCCTGTTGGAAAGAGTCTAGGAGAGGCTGACTTCTGGATCTGCTCCAGCTGGATTTCTGCCCTACAAATAGCCACATGCGAAGAATTCCACATTGGGAGGTAAATAAGGTTGATACCAGACATTTGCAACTGTTCTAGCCAAATTTTACCTGTTCCAGGACCATCTTCCACCAAATGCCCTGAGTTGAAGGATCCTGATGGTTAGTTTCTGAAAAGAATGCTTATTGTCATTTTATTAAAGTCACCTTGGAAGGATTTGTATCCTGAAGGGGGGCATCTAATGAACTGCAATACGTAACTCCCCCACCTTCCCAAACAGAACTGGGCCAGGAGGTATTAATGGTCTCGCTTTACACTTTTGGCGCTGGGAGCACAGCGGCCATGTAGTGGTTTTGTTCGTTTTTAACTGCATGCGGCCTTCCCTTTGTACTTTTAAAACCATTTTGACTAGCGAGCGCGCTGAGCGCACGAAAAGCGGGCTCTGTGTTCTATGCATGAGATAAATATGCCATAGCGCCCCCCTCTTTCTAGGAAGGCGAACCGCTCCGGGTACAAAGCAGAAGAGCACCCCCTCTTCCTCTTCTACTACGGCCGTAACTACTGCGCAGGTAAAGGCTGCGGTGGGGGCGAGCCCAAGCAGGAGCCAGCGTGCCCCCCGCGTATCCTTTTCCGCCGGTCCCCTTCTCTGCGCCCGCGAAGCGGTTAAGTCACGGCAGGGAGGGGGCGGATGACGCGGGCTCCACGACGGCAAATCCGGAAGGGGCGGAGTGGATGGACTAGGCTACCGGGCCCTGCTTGAGTGACCGCGACCGACTGACTGCTTGACTGGGACGCGCGATGTGGAGGGTGAGTAGGCCGCAAATTTCGCAACCCGTCTGGGACAGTGGGGTGGGGGAGACGCAGGGACGGCGAGCCCCGAGGGGCACGAGTAGCCGGGGAAGGAAAGGGGGGAAAGGGAGGGAAGGAGGACGCGGCAGGCCTACACCCGGGTTATGGCGCAGCGAGGCCGGGCCGGGTCAAGTGAGGCTGCGGGGGGCAAGTGAGGCTGCGAGCTCAGTCGGCGACAGGGTGAGTTTCAGTCACAGACAAAGCGGATGACGGTGACGAGAAGACGGAGGGGGTGGTGGGGAACCCGGCCGTTGTTGCCGCCGCCTCTCCTTGTTCCTTGAGAGGGCTTCCATTGTAGGCCCCTCGCGACTGCAAAGGGTGGCGGCGGGGTAGTCGGAGCCAAGAACCGGCAGTTTTTCTTTTCAGCCTGCCCTTTCGAGGCTTGTTAGCTGCCCGAGAGGCCTCAAATGCAACTTATTTCCGTTCACCTTCCAGTGTTTTTCTCTCTTGGGCCCTGCTCCAAACCTTGGAAGCCCCTTCCACGCACGCGAGCTCCTCGCTCGCATTCTCTGTATTTGGCTGGGCTTTCCCGGCCTTCTGTTTCCTTCTGCTCAGCTCAGTGCAGTGTTCTCTTCCCCCTCCCCCCACGCACATCCTATCAGTTTCTATTGACCTGACACGCATGATGTGCCCGACTTGCGAAGGCACTTGGATAATACCTTGCGTATTTTATTGGTCTTTGAGAAAGCCTTTGCAATGTACGCGGTAAGCATAAGGAATAATTAGTCTTTATAAAAAGTTCTTGAACCGTTTCCTCAGTTAGGGCGGCTAAGAGGTGGAATTTACTGCCAGATTTTAATACATGTTTATTCTATTACTCAGGTTTAAATAGCAGAACATACACTTTTGTATACAGTGTAAGTGGCTCCTTCACTAACCCCAATTGCAGTAGTAAGTCTCTTGTAACTTGCTCTCTCACCTCTCCTGCTGCTCACATTGATCTCCCTTAGTGATTAGAACATGCAGCACCTCCTATAAGATTCTCATTTCAGTTTTGCCCATCATGTGATTCCTTTCATTATCTCTTTCTTCTTGCCAGTCTCTACAAGCCCTTTGCTTGGCTTTCTGAATCTAGTTTCAAAGCAGTTATTTTTCACTTTTTTCCTAAACATGGTGCTACAAGAGCTTCTCTCATTTACCCACCTCTCCTGTGAGCCATGTGTACAAGTTTCCAGCACTCCTGCTGTGAGTCTTTGTACTACCTCTCACCACTTTGTAATTGCATCACCTTTTGGGCAGGTGTTTTTGGTAGGAAAAAGGGAAGACACTTTTTAATAAGATGGTTTGCATCTCTGTGGGAAAGTAAGCATAATTTAATAACCATCATTATTTTTTGCTTACATTTGCTAGTAAGCTGTTTCCTTCAATACCTACTCTAACAGTTACATTTTGGGAGAGATAATCTTTTTAATCTTGACTTATTCTGCAGGATACCTTCATCAAGAGTGATGGTGAGGTAAATGTACTGTGTGCTAATTTAGGATGGCTTTTAAACATGTTAACTTTAAAAAAAAATCTGACAGAAGTTAAATATCTAATCATTCTAAAGTATACTTGAATATTGATGCAAAAACAGCAGAACATATTTTCCTAGCTGTGTAGGTAGCATGGGACAGTCTCATAGTAGTTCAGTAATTATACATTAGTTTCAATGCTTTGGTTTCTATAATAAGAAAAAACACAAGGTTTATTTTCCTGGAATTTGATGACTCTTGGATGGAATTTTCTGTATGCCATTGAGAAATGGTTTTCTTCTGCTACAGGATTCTACAGATTGTGGAATATCTGTATTTATATGACTCCCTATCTTGTTTGGATGGAGATATATCAAAATGAGCCAGATGTGGTATAGTGGTTGCCCTATTGGACTAGGAAGACCCAGGTTTAAATCTTCACTGAGCCATGAAGTTTACTTAGTGATGTTGGGTAAGTCAGTGACCAGGTTTGCTTGATCATGGAATGTGGAGTATGCCACAGTGACGTGCCAGGGGAATTTGAATAACTACATTAACTGGCAATGTTTGCTGTTTTGTGTGAACCTGGAGAGTGTCTTGTTGCTGTCATTAACAAGCTACCCAGAGGCTGTTCTAGAGTTCTGGGGTATCCTGTTCACCACAGCTACAAGTCATCCTCATAGGGTTTGCATGACACATCAGGCTGTATTAGTGGAGGTAATTATTTAAATACAACTGGCATGGGGAGAATAAACCACTGTGGTTTATTTCTTCTGTAATCATGCAAACAGAACAAATTATTTTTCAGCCTACCTTGTCTCACTGTAAGGATAAAAAGGAATACTGGTTATTTGAGGTGCATTGATTAGATTAGTTCTTTTTTTCTGTTCCAGAAAGAATAGAGAATACTCCACTGAATATGAAAGTATTAGAATATTGTAATTTATATGAGGTAATTTTAAAAGTTAATAGAACTCATTTCAGGTAGCACTAGTTAACAGACATGCTTAAAGTTGGCACATCTAAGCATTAGTATGATTAGTGCTATAGTACAATTCTTATATGTCTAATTGTTCTCTGGTCAAAATTGAGCAGAACAATTTAATTGTAAGTTTGATTATTCAGTGCCACCTTCATTGTTAAATGCATGAACCAGCATACTTCATTCTGCAGAATGCATGGGAATGTTAGCTGTCACCTACAAAATTTCTTGGAAAAGTCAGATTGTGATAGATATGGCAGTGTTTTGTTTGTAATGTATTATCACTACTCAGCTGCTTGAATGAGCTGTGGGAGAGTTTCTTAGTAGGACACCAAATAAATGCATACATACAACAGGTATATTTATGATTAAATTGATAATGTTTTCTGTTTAAATGCATCTTCTCTGCTTTTCATTCTTGAGGTAGTTAGAATCTACTGTTTTAATATTGCCTTATGCAGATGTGTTCTGAGGAACATCGCTTGATGTGCTATAAATTGTACTTAGATTTATGGATTTGATCTTTTTCTTTTTATTTTGGTTGGTTGTGTTGGATAAAATTTTAGCGTAACTTTCCAAATGATTGTATGAGCTTTTAAGAGAAGCTGCTGATAGGAGTTTCCATGATTGGGGACTGTGGAAGAGCTCATGAGTGTGCCGAAATGGTCTACAGGTTATTCTAGGAGTCATAGTCCTTTTTTCTGTCTAATTATACATAGGATTGCTCCTTAAGGAAGGCTTAATAATCCCTAAATATAAAAGTTTGTGTCTGATTTATTATACCTGTATTTAAAGGGAGAGTTAGTAAATATGATCATATATTTAGTTTAATAAAATAGTAGCCAGATTTTCTGTTGTTCTTTCTACATTTAGATGAAACATTGTTTACAGAATAGGTTTTAATAAGTCATAAATATTAAAATATAAAGTTGGATTCAGAATCTTCTGTCTGAATCGAAGGGTTTTGCCCCTGGTAGTCACCTCACCTTGATTTTGGGGATTATTCCTGTATCACTGCCCATCTCATTCAATATGATCACCCAAACCTTTATGCGGCAGTTTCAGGGGGCTGAAGGAGCTACTGTGTGGAGGAAGTCTGCTTCTCCCAGCCCAAATGTGTGCACCTAAGCTGAATTCAGTCCTAAAATATTATTTTCTTAAGTGTAGAAATGAAATGAGTCTATCATCTTGCCTTTCTTGAAGGTGTTTCCTTCTCTCTTGGTTTCCTAAGTGGGGGTGGGGGGGAATGTTGCCTCTGTTTTGGGATCCTTGCATGAGGAACAAAAATAAAGTGTTTTAACAGAGAAATATGTATTGCCTCCATTCTGTTAAAATTAGGACCATCTCTTGATTAAAGAAATATTGGTTAATCATGAATATAATGGGTAGATTAACTGATTAAATCTGTATGGATTTGCATTTCAGTGCTTTAATAGTATTGAAATATTTATTACTTTAGATGAGGAATGAATTGTTATAGCAGACACTAACTTAGAAGAAGCACTCCCTATTGTAAGGAGATAACTCACATCACTGGGGAAAATATGTCTTTTCCAGAAAAAAATACAACTGATTTTTTGTGAAAAATTTCCAGAGCTCTAAATAATATTATCTGAGTCAACATGTTTATTTAACTCATTTTTATTCCTCAGCACACATTCTCCTTCAATCATTTCACAAAATATCTCTGAGTACAGAACTAAAAACGTAAGCCATGTCATTATTATGTGTAGCATAAATATATCAGAAGTTTTTCCAGTAGCCCCAAACTGAACTGAAAATATTTAGGGGAAAATTAAATTTATCACATAACATTTAAAATATATTGTTTAAACACATTCAAAGCTTCATTTGGAAATTATTTTATTGGGATATTTGAAAAAAATGTGTAATTCCTTATGATATAATTATTTGTTAAATTTGTTTATATTTAACTACTCCTTAAAGAACACACTATTTTTAAGAGCTGATATGCTTTAAATCAGTGTTTAATTTTCTTTTGCTGAGGTACTTATTGCACCTTTAGCTTCACTCATTGTCTGCATTGCTTTTTGATTCCATTTCAACATGAGAAAAATCTGATGAGCAACTAGTTTAATATTTTCTTTTACTAAAGAATGGACTTTGGCAGGAAAGTGGGCTACTGTATGAACAGAGTGCTGGACTACATGGACCCTTGGTCTGATCCAGCAGGGCCCTGCTTACATTCTAATATGATGTTTATTCAGAGAGTGAGCTGTTGTGTTATTGCATTAGAATGTGAACTAGGTAAGCCAAAATGACAGTAATGTGAATAATAATAATTTGTGGAGAAACTGTTTTGCCACTGAGATAGCCTACAAAGCAAGTGTGAGGCATGGGTTGTCAAGCTTCCTTTGTGGTGTCTAAATATGTATAAACCTGTACTTTTTGGAGAGTCTCCATTAAACCATCTCTTGGCCCGTGATTTGTTCTAAAATTGCTTGCTTCATTTTATACCTACCTCTGTAAATATACCTAGTTGTTTCCTAGTGTCTTTGCTAATGATCAAAACAATATTAGGATCATTCTTTAATGTTCTCAAAGTTGAAATCATTTTCACTGTGGTATACAAGTATATAATGAATCTCTTTCATTTAGTTTCTTGGTCATACAGATTTAATCTGTGGATCATTCTTCTACAGTTATAATCTCAAGTCTGTTTGAAAGAAAACACTGCTGGTGAAGTTTTTGTTAAGACTTTTTCACAATAACTTCCTGACGCTTCTCAGTTGATAGTTCTTGTTTGTAACAACCTTGTAGAGTCAGTGGCTGAAATGCACATTTTAGTTGCCAACTCTTATAAAGGCTATCAGTAAATTCATGCACAAGCAGGAATTAAACCACTTTCTTTCAAGTCTTAACTAAGCTTTTGGTTGACCATGCTACACTGGAACTTAGTACTATGTATGTGTTTGTATTTCTTTCTTAAATGGCTGTCAACAGCCTAAACTTGATTTAAATAACATCTGAGTTAGAACTAAGCAGTCTATATTTCTTGTTATTTATAGATGGGATAATGTTAACAATAGCGTAGTTGGATGTTGAGTCATATGGCTTGTTCTGGATGTCGAAGGGCTGCTTTGGGGAAGTGGCTGGAATATTAGCCTTGAGCACATGAAACAGCCTCATATCTCTTCATAGCTATAAAGCTTCTTTGATGACCTTGTACAGGTTACTTTCCATTAGGCTAGCCAATCTGATGTGATTGTTGTGACGTTATTATACTAAACGTGGCTTATTGAAGGAAAAATACAGATTAAGTAACTTAAATTTCATGGAAATGCTAGAAGCCTCTGAGCAGAAATAGAATGGAAATGCCTGGTTTTAAAGGAGAACCTAGTTAAAATTGACACTATGGAAACCTGTTGGAATGGAGGGACCTAGTGAGATAAGTCATATCTGGATATAAAGTGTACTGAAAAGACTAGGAAGGGTGTATTGGAGGTGTTGCTATTTACATTAAAGCAGGTATAGTGTTGACTAGAGTATAAAACCTAAAAGGTTTCTTTCACAGAAGTGCTGGAAGTGAAAATTCTGGGCTCCAAAATTAAGCTATTACTAAAATCATGTCATTCCCTAGACCAGAATGTCCAGGGTGATCTTGAAACAGAAATAAAATCAAGAAGGTCTCTAAACATAAAAAGTGTTGTAATAATGGATCATTTCAGTTATTCCCACCTTGGCTAGATAAAAGTTTATTCCAGTTCTGACAAAGATGTCAGATTTTTAGGTGCCAAGATGGACTATGCTGTAGGACAGATGGCCTTGGTATGAACTAGGGGGTGAAAAGTTCCAAAAACATTTATCCAAACTGGGGTAATGTTTGTACAAATGCGAATGCAGCTTAGTGTAAAGTGATGCAAAAGTCCCAACCTCAAGCATATGCTGATAGGATCAGTAGTAGTAGTGACTGCCCAAAAAGAAATCTTAGGGTTGTAGTAGACAGCTTGATGAAAATGTCAGAACAGGGCAACACCCCTTTGAGAAAAGGTTACAGTATTTGGGGTAGTTTAGCGTAATAAAAAGATGATCCAAGGGGAGACATAGTAGAGGTTTACAAAATTGTATATGTTATAAACAAAGTTGATACAAACAACAAAGTTTTTTTCTCCCTCATAATACTGGAAGTTAGGGTGGTCTCTTGAAGCTGATTACTTGGAGATTTAGGAAAAAATTAAAAGGAAATACTTTTTCATATGGTGCATAGTTAAACTACACAATTCACTTCCACAAGGTGTAGTGATGGCCTCCAGTTTAGATGGTTTTTAAAGTGGATTGGACAGATTCATAGAGAAAGCTATCAATGGTTACTAGACCTGCCAGTTGTATGTTTGATCCAGTATCAAACACTATGTCTGTGTTTACCAGCTGCAGGGGAACATGTGCAGAGGATGCTCATGTCCTAATAGGTTCCCATGTGCAGCTGGTTAGCCACTGTGAACAGATTGCTGAATTAGAGGAATTGTTCATCCTGTCCAGCATTGCTGCTCTTAAATTCTTAGTTATTCTGATGCCTCTTTTCTAGAAGCAGTGGGAAAAAGTTGTCTGTATGAAGATCTTTGCAATGAGATCATTCCCACCAGAGTACATATGGTGGGAAATCTGACAGTGGTGTTGGGATCCTTGGGTGGGGATGCTGATTATGCACCTTCCTCAAAGAAAAGTGGTTTAGAGGTTTGTATGTTCACTTAGCTAACATACTTACACTTTTTACTAATATTGAACACTTCTCTGCCATGGTTAATAACAACCACAAATAGCCTTTTGACAAAATTCAAAGAAATGTTGCCACTTAGGGAAATTGGCATTACTCAACCTGGTGTTCTGTCTGCAATACTTATCATCCCTTTCTAATACAGCCAAGAATGTGTTGCCTGGGATATGAATGTGTACTGTGAAGGCGCTTTAGTTCAGAATGTTTCATTCTACTGAGATCCTTACACTGGATCACACAGTTTTGCTTTATATTTTACTTTGGACCAAGGTATAGACTTTCTCTCCTGAAGCTAGGAATGTAAAACCATTTTGTAATGTTGAGACTTCACTGGATGCTGAGCTTTACTAATATTTGTTTTGTTATGCTGCAGCATTTGTGTTTGTGTTCATGCATTAGTAGCTATATATGTGTAGGTTAGATTCACAAGATTGTTGACTCTCAGTTCAAAATCCTCCTTGGTTACCTTCTAATGATGCCAGCTTCAAATTTCCCAGGGAAACACTCTGTATAGTAAGAAACACAATAGGTGTGATTTCTGTGTAACATGCTTTTAAAAATAAGTGAACTCTATATAACTTGGTTATATAATACTTATTAAAATACTTGAAATACAGAAGTACATGCAGTGATTTCAGTAAGATTAATAACATGTTTCTAGCCATTACACAGTGATTCTGTGTCTACTACTGGCAGCTTATCTGTTGTTGTGCTTGAGTACACCTGTGTGTATAAATGATAACTTTACTTGAAAATTAAGTAGACTTTGGTGTGAGTATGTTTTCGCATACAGTTATCCATGATTTTGTTCATGACTTCATTTGTTGTCTTATCAGTTCTATACTAGTTTCACTTGTTTAGGGACTTAGCTGATAATGTCAGTATGTCTGTATTGCCATCAGCACTGCTTTGTGACTTGTCAAGATGCAGTTATTTTATATAGTTTGAGCTTTAACATCATTACCACTGGCTCTACCTTTGGCATGTTATTTTTCTCAAATGGATTTTCAGCACAGTAAGTTTGTTAGTATTTAAGGTACCACAAGATTTTTGTTTGTTTGTTTGTTTTTTATTGCACTTTGGCAGCTGATCATGTGATGATTAGTGCAGTCAGAAGACCTGACCATCCATGGGGAAATATCTTTCTGAAGTTGGCAGACCTCTTTCCAAATGTTGTATGACATTTTTCATTTCTCTTTAGGGAAAACTGCTTATGCTCTTTCATGGAAATTTTGCTTCAATATT
Organism: Varanus komodoensis; assembly: GCF_004798865.1. Lineage (NCBI taxonomy): Eukaryota > Metazoa > Chordata > Lepidosauria > Squamata > Varanidae > Varanus > Varanus komodoensis. Next base: position 8,748,488 of record NW_025335269.1, on the reverse strand, counting down.
TTTCAGTGAATCAGGCAACTCAATAATCCCTTTCTCCCCTCCCCAGCAGGGTTTTCTGTGAAACAGTATCAGTCTTCGCATGGAAAGAGCATCCCTTCTGCATGACTGCAATAAAATTTGGAATGTTGGTTTATTTCTGTCTCTGATGGAGGAGTAACCACACATCTCACTGCTTCACTGGAAGATTTCACGAGAAATACAAGATGTCATCAAATAGGAGTCAGAACCCGCATGGACTTAAACAAATTGGTCTTGACCAGATATGGGATGACCTCAGAGCTGGAATTCAACAAGTTTATACAAGACAAAGCATGGCAAAGTCTAGATATATGGAACTCTACACGTATCCTAACATACAGGCTAAGTAATCAATTATTGATGCTTATGTCACTATAGAATTCTCTTACACAGAGAAAGCAATGAGTGGCTTTAGGGTGCTTCTAATCTCTTCAGTTGTTATCTTCAGTCATGCCAAGAGAGTAAAGACCATGAGTTCATTTGAACCTCCTGATTTGTTTAAAGTTTCTGTGGTTTGAGCTAGAAGTTTAAATGAGAACGTGAAATAGCTCTTGGGCAAAATCTGAGTCTCTGACTCATTTCTTTCATATGCCGACATTAACTAATAGCATATCAAGAGTATCCTCTCTAATATAAATCTCTTCGTGAATTGCTTGGATTCCCATTATATATCTCATATTGCCTCTCAGCGTGGAATATAAGTAAATGTGGGTAAATGGTAGTTTGCCCTGTCATTAGAAGATTATGATGTTTTACAACTGCCTCGGCATTACTTTTTTCCAATAGTGCATTCCAGTGAGAAGAGCAACTATTTTTAAGGGTATTCAGATTTGAAAGCTGACTTTTTATTTAAGATTTGAATTTCTTGGAAGAAATATGTGTGTATGGATTTATATAAATAGCATTTTATCCCTGGGTCCTCAGAAGTAAGTTTCATAAGAGTTCAGTGAAGCTGACTTCGAGTTAGTGTGCATAGGATTGCCTCCTTTGATGTTTAGAGATATAGATATTAATGTGTTGACTAGTTTACATCTGGGCAGTTCTATATTTATAATGATCAACATATTGCATCAGAAGTGGAGTTCAGCATGTGTTGTATCTTGGCATACATGTTTGCTTACTGTAAAGAGGCAGCTTTTATAGAACTGCCCCAGTGATTTTTGGCTTAGCTGTAGCATACTCCAGATCACATGCATCACCATTATATGTTGTTTTGAGTCCTTGGAACACTAGTTGTTGTGGAACAGATAGGAAAGATTGTAAACATAAGTTGAACAAGCAGCATTAGCTTCAATGTTGACTATAAAAACTTTATAGGAACAGTATAGCAGTATTCTGATGGATCACACTGAAGTAAGAGATATAATTGTGCACATGTATCTGTTTCCTTTATTACTTTGGAAGAAGGTCAATTTTCTTCTTTGAATTTCTTTTCATATTTTGGGGCAACTCCCCAGATAGCTTTTCCAGTTCATATCTTAAGCAAGTCAACATTTAGTTTGACAATATTTATTTATTTATTTATTTATTTATTTATTTATTTATTTATTTTATATCCTGCCCTTTTGCCTTCTAAGGAACTCAAGATGGCTTGAATAATTTCTGTGGATTGGACATCGTATTCATGGTTGACATTCTAGGCATACCTTCACTAAATATGTATATTCATAGTTAAAATGGATAGGCTGGACTCAGATAATGCAACAAACCATCATGAGTGTGATGCCAAGGTGGGTTGTTGTTGTGTTATGCAAACTTGGTCCATTTCCCACAGGATGGTTTCTTTGTGGGCAACATGGTACACTGACAGTGCATAGTTTGGTCTTGGGATGTAGCATCCATTGTGGGTTGTCATCTGAACCCAGGCAAATAACCCAAGTGTGGACATTGGGAAGCAGACAGAAAGCATCTTGGGAAGAGCAGAACAACCCTTGCTGCTCTTGGCAAGCTGTCTTTTGTATTACATGCTACAAAACAAAATCTAAACCACACATTGAGGAGAAAAAGCAGGAAGAAAGAAAAAGTAAACTAAAATATTACAGGGTTTTTTGGATAAGATTTTAAAAGATCTGTGATGTTAATTAGATACGTTGCATACCCTTATGTATGTGTATAGAGTAAAGTATGCTACTGTTAATAATTATGGATAAACCATCAAAGACAGCCCAAATATAGTAAAACATTTGTAACTTACTAAAGGCCTCCTGTTCAAAATTGGAAAGTTTCATTAAATCCTGTTGCCACAGGAGGCCATTTATCCTTCCAACTTTGTAGTATTAAACTTTTAACTGTTAAAAAGGTGCCTTTATATTGACCTTGCCTTAAATACTAAGAGATGTATAAATGGTTAAAAAGGACATGTGTGTTGTTGAATATTAAAGAACTTTCTATCACAAAATTTATCTGAATTGCCTTCTTCCAAAAGGAGGCAATCATTGGGTATTAGTGTCATTACATCTCCCAACAATTGTCTGATTTAATTAAGCCTTTCTCAAAGAGATATTGTGGCATCCAATTCAAAACATCAATTTTTGCTGAATTAAATGTAACCTAAGATCCATTATACTTTCAAAAAATATGTCAGTGACGGATTCTATTATTGCATTCTTGCTAAAAAACCCTGTTTCACATATTTATTAACTGATAATAGATATTTGTGTACATGAATTGTAGACTAATGTAGCTTTTCAGCCTCAGTCAGTACTTCCAGCAACACAATTGGTTTTGAAACTGTAAAGGCATCAGAGCCAAGCCTAAATTCTAACAAATGTTTCAGTGGCATATGTTGCTATGCAGTTTATAATTAGCCCACAAAACAGAAAATGACAGAAAGTTACCATGGCCAACAAACTGATCCAAGCTTCCCCCCCCCCACCCCCCAAAAAGAAAATAAGACCCATCTGTCCAGGTGTACTACACAAAACATTTCTTACAAATCTTTAAATCCAGGTTTCCCCATTTAAGAAAAAGTTAGTTTTGCATGTGAAGGAAGTCAAACTGTAATTGGTGAGAAAAGATGTGCCATGCCTTTCTAACTATAGGAAACACATTAACTATTTTATTACAGCTTCAGCTACTGGCTGATATGAAAATGTAATACATAAATAAAATATAATGAGAACATGAAGCATTGTAGTTAGGAAGAGGATCCAAACATGAAGATTCCAGAAATGACCAGGGAGAGGAATCTAAGTGGGAAAGACCAAAATTTAGTGCAGACCCAATGAAAGATCAAGAAAGCTAACTCTGTCATCTTTAATCAAAGGTTACATCCTTTTCAAGAATATTTTTGGAGTGGAACCTATAAAACTGAGGGAGAAAACACTCATTGAAACTTATGAAAGTATATGCCAGATATAAATAAAGGATTACCACATATAACATAAATGAGTTTAGATATTAGGTTCATTTTAAGTGTATGAACCCTATCCTATAAACTTAGCTTAAAGGATATACATCTCAGTATCCCTTGAGATCTTATTCTGCAATATGGCTCTAGGAATAAGTGTTATCCCATAAAGTTTTAAGCACAAATGTATTAATATTATGATATTGTTGTCATATAGCATATTCAATCGATTAGAAGTACATCTGACATATCAATGGGGAAAGAAGACGTCCTTTCTCAAATAAGAAAAACTCAGACAAAACAGTGTTGGTCCTAACTCTGGCTGTAAGGGTTCCATATAAAGTTTTAACCCATTTTGGGAATTCTGGAGGAAACCAAAATTGCTTGTTGTGATGAAAATATATTTCCAATAAATTTTATTAAAAGCTTTCCCTGCATCCAGACAGATAATAGCAGCTATATCTCTTTTCTCATTTAATATTATCAGATCTACAACCAGACTGAGCATGCCACCTCCCTACCTATTTTTAATGAATTCCACTTGATCTGATTGGATTAACAACCAGACCCCAATAACTCATTGTGGCCAGTCAGCCAAGTTTACAATTAATATTTTGTGTCAGCATTGATCAATGAAATAGCTTAATGATTAACACAGAAGGTATGGTCTCTATCTGATTTAGAAATTACAGTAATATAAGCATCTTGGAGTACTGATGAATGAGAATTCCATTCAAAAATAGAATCTTACAAATAGAATCTTTTCCATTCAAAAATAGAATCTTGTGAACTAGAAAGCTGGAAAATGTTTTATACCACTCTTTGGGAAATCTGTCCAGACTGTGATTTCCCCATTTTTATGTTAGCTTCTGCTTTCATGATTTCCTCAATCTACAAAGGTGCCCTTAAAAACTGCCTTTGTAGAATACCTAGATAAGGAAGATTAATCTGAGAAAATAGTGTTCATATCCTGCTCTCCTACTTCACAACCTCTGCCACACAATTCTGAATAACATTTTAAAAATAAAGGATGAGCAGGTATTGTCTTTAATCACCAAATTATGGTGCAATATTTTTGTAGTCTTAAGTTGATGTACCAAGATCTTTCTAGGATGATCACTATTCACTGTTTGTCTTTCTTAAGTATGCTGCTTGCTCTGAAAAACAATATTCGACTAATATCAGATATGCTGCAACTCCCATTAAAGTTTGACATTCAGAGAGGTGGCAAACTGACTTATAAAAGTTTTCAGCCTATCATTTAAGGCTTTTTATTGCTGCTTTAAAAAATCTTGCTGAGCAGTATAAGCAATAATTTGACCCATGAGTTGGTTGTACCCTCCTCATTGATTTCAAAATATTCTTATAGCTCAGCAAGATGATGATTTTTAAAGGACTCATTTAACAAAGAGACATTACAGTACCAAAGACCTGTAGGCCTTGGGCTGTTTGTGAATAGGCAAATAGTTCAGTTTTACAGGCCCTGATTTGGCATAGTAGTGATCTGAAAATCAAAAAATAATCTAACAGAAGACATAAATGTGTTGTCTCTTTCATCTAGATGCATTATTATCCGAAAGGCAATCAGGCCACATTTTTCCATATAAACCTGAATTGCAAATCTCAACATAGCTGGTCTCTTGGATCCAGTGTATTCCTGCCCAGGAAGTTAAGATCTTGTTGAGATCCCTCCACCCACAATCCCATAATAATAGTGTCAAGCAGTTGCTAAAGCATTAATGAAACATGGTTGGGGATTCATTATTGGGCCCATGCACATTAATCAAAGCCATTACTGTCTCATTGTATTTTCCAAGCACAACCAAGCTGCCCTTCAGAAATTTCTCTGCCGGTTAGAGATTCTGTACTGCTGCTGTGACAGTTACTCATGAAGAGGGAGGATACTTCCAATCTGGTGTCTCTGCTTTGACCATTCTGCTTTGGGTGATCCTGCTAAGAGACCAGATTTGATCTGGCCTCCTGGTGGAATTACTCTTGGCTTCTCTGACACTCTCACATCCCCTCACTTTGCAAAAGTGTGCGTCCAGAAAGAGGTATTAGTCCTTTAAACACTGAAAATTAAGAGGCAGTTAAGAATGGCAGACAGCTTCCTTAGCTGGAAGTCCACTCTGGCCAAGCTTACTTTGGGATAACTTGCATTGCCTGCATGCCCCTGCTACATTTGCTCATGGTTTTCACTCACTTTCATATAGCCATATATGTCCCACTCAAATATTTTTTTAAAAAAGCTTGCCCTATCAAAACCCTGTCCCCCCTCAAAAGAGAGTGGATACATTTTCCTAAGCAGGTAGTATCTCTGGGAAAGGTATAAAGTGTTCAGTACCCTAAGGACAATCATAGAAAAACCAAGAAAGAATCTTTTTGCATTACCACCCCCTTTTCATGACCAAAGATCCTTCATATCTTTGCTTCATCTTGATAGCTTGCCTTCTGATGGTTGTTAAGAAAATGGAATGTGAAGAAAAGCATTGTTTAGCGCATGGGTCCTCAAACTACGGCCCACCATGGGCATTTATCTGGCCTGCCTCAGAGCTTTTGGACTCGCTCGGAGAAAACAATCTCCAAGCAAGTCCAAAAGCTCTGAGCCAGCGCAGGCGTTCTCTGAAACTGAGTAGAATTGGTGCACGACCAAATTGTAACAGCTCAACTGCACGTGTGCCAGTGCTCACCCCCCCCCCCCAATTGCACGCATACATGGAGCGGGAATACGGAGCAGGAAACAGAAGAGAGGAGGGGAGAAGAGAGAGGTGAAGACACTAAAAAAGGATTGAAGGTAAGAAAAATATAACTTTTTAAATCCATTTTTAATCATGTGAGCCAGGTCCCCGAGCTGCAGGCCAAGCCGAGCGGCTGCCCCTGAGCTTGGTAGGTGGCCGTGGCTTGTCCAGAGAAGGCTGCAGTGGAAGTGCAGAAGCCGTGGCCCTCTATGGGCAATCCGCTGCTGTCAAACAGCTGCCATGCTTCTTCCCCGCATGGCAGGGAGAGGCGGGAGGCCCTGTCCCTCGCCTCCCCTCACCTTGGAAAGAAACCCTTGCCTCCCTCCTTGCTGCCCTCTCCCGGCCAGGGAAGCTGGCCTGCGCTCACCTCTCTGGCCTCCCACTCCCGTTCTAATTTCCATCATGCCCAACCAGCATGGCCAATGGAAGTTGTAGTCCAACTCATCACCTGGGCAGTACCAGTTTTGGCAAGGTTGCACTTAAAATATCATAGTCATTAGCTCTGCATCCAAATACAGCCATTGTGTATTGTGGGAATTGTTCTGGGATGACTTGCTTCAAAGGAGCGCTTACGTCCATATATGCCCAGCCGCCCCTTGAGATCAGCGGGAGAGGCCCTTCTCCGGGAACCCTCCGGGAAGGAAATTAGGAGGGTGGCTACTCGGAGGAGGGCTTTCTCTGCGGTGGCGCCCAACTTATGGAACACGCTCCCCAGAGAGGTCCGCCTGGCGCCGTCGTTATTTGCTTTTCGGCGCCAGGTGAAAACCTTTTTATTTAAGCGGTATTTTAACTGTTAGTATTAACTGATTTTATCTGGCCAGGGCGGCTTATTTTATACTGTATTTTTTGGATTTTTAATGTTTATATTAATTTATTGTTGTAAGCCGCCCCGAGGCTTCGGCGAATGGGGCGGCATAAAAATGTTTTAATAAATAAAAATAAATAAATAAAATACTAAGAGTGGCATTAACAGTATTTATCCTTAGTATTTTTGCTTCATTCTTTGTAAATGCCAGTTGCAGCTGCATTATGCAAAATACTATATTTAGTACCTTGGTTGTATTGTACATACGTCCCTTGAATATGGGACATGCTCTTCCCCACCTCATCTTGGGTTTCTGCTGCAGCTTAGGGGAGTGGTGGAACAACCATTTTTAAATTTTAATTTTTTTAAATTTTAATTAATTTTTAATGTGCAGTGTGGATACAAATTCATTCATACTTTTTTCAGACTATAATCTGGCCCCGCAACAGTCTGAGGGGCAGTGAACTGGCCCCCTGTTTAAAAAGTTTGAGGACCCCTGGTTTTGGAGCCTATTTGAGTACCTGCTGCACTTTAAGAGCCAGTAGCACCCATTACATTGCCCTGTTGAGGTTCTTGATTTCTGCACTCATGAAATTAGCAGTTCTTCAAGTTTGATTAAATCAACTGAAAAGTGAAAATACTTGCATACAGTGTGTGTGCATGCACATTCTCTCTGTATATGTGTGTGCACACGCATATATATTCGCCAACCCCTCACTGTTCCAATATGGAGCACTGCCAAAATGGTGATTGCAAAACCTGGCTGTCAAGCTAGGGTTTATAGTCTTTGGAAAATGAAAAGTTAAACGGGGAAAAGCCACAGCAAGTGAAAAGAGCTTGTGGTCTTGACACAGAATTCCCTGGTATACTGAAAGAAGGACTGAGGGAGAAGAGGGGAGCAATTCATGATGAGCATGCTTGTCTGTTGGGTATACTGTAGGTTGTATATACTAGAACCATTCCACTGTGGCTGATTGACAGGGTAGGTTGGCTTGATTTGTGAAAGCATCCATTGGCTAATCAGTTATTTACTATTTAATGTATTTGCACACTAGTTTCCTAAATTGGTTTTTTGTTTCTTGCTGGGTGACTGGCTGATGAAATCAAAGAGTTACTTGATAATTTTGTCATGAGGCTGGCAGTCCTTCCCAACGAAAGCAGTCACTCCAGTTGACGCTACAAAAGTCTTTATACAGTATTACAATTACAGTCATGTGAGCTAGAAAGTTGTCCTCTCGTTCTAAGTTCAACATACATGGTGCTTTTGTATTCTTCTTGGCCGTCCTAGAGGCGGGGCATTATGACCCCTCTCCCTGCGTCGCTCAATCAGTCTCGATTCTAATTGTCCCAATCTGTGCATGTGTCTGCAGGAACGAGCATCTTCAGCTGTTTGATCTACGTTATCTCCTAAATTCCCATCCCCCATATCATCCTCTGGTGTGATTGTTTCCTCAACAACCTCCAAATTGGTCTCTGTATGCTCCTCTGTTTGGGCATCTCCCTGAACTTCTTTATCTCCTGTACTTTCATTCCCATCGACTGTGCAGCAGGGGAGTAAAGTTTGTTCTGCTGGTACCAGAAATACATCTTCATCAACTCTCTGGTTCTCATGGGAAGTTTTCTCCTCTTGTGCATGCGCCAAGGAGTCTTCTGAGTCCGTGTGCACGACATCTTTCCTTTTAACCATAAAATGTAGATCAAATATAGTATGTATGAGTGTTAAATGTGAGGGAGATTCTCATATAGTATTAACTTGTAACTAACAACTCACCTTGTTAGCCTTAGTAAATAATAAGTGCAACTGGGTGATTCTCCAGTTTAAGACAATCGGTTTTGGACTGCAGCAGGCTAGCTGCTCTAAGGAACCACACAGTGGTGGCCTGATTTAGACAGTAAGGTTCACCTTGCAAGTATCAGCAGAATTTGTATGAGATCTTTAATGTAATTGCAGGATGAGGACCAGTGCAGTCACAGAGAACAACCTGGTGCCTCAGAAAACTGTATCAAAGGCTTCTCACACAGATTTGCCCACTTCTGTCACATCGGCAGAACTTTTTATGGCTGCTTTATGTTTCTGATTCAGATTCTGCCTCTGCATTGTCTTCATTTGTGTTTTGCCCTGGGTATCTGACCTTCACTTTTTCCTGACTCTGCCTTTTCCTCTGGTCCTACTATGTCTTGCCAAGTTCTAAATTCACCTCCATCATTGGTAGTCTTGCTGTTCCAGTCATAGACACCTGCCACTTATGTCTCAGAGCTGACACTTTGTGAAGCCAAAATCTGTGTCCCTACCATGGAACAGAATGGATGGGGAATTGTCAAATGTTCTGCATTCCTTGCAGGCCCAAGTATAATCTCTACATTCTGAATACTGTATTTGAATATTTTATATGCTGCTTCTGCAACCATTGTCTCAGCGTCCCTGTCTCACCAAAAGGCTCTAGCAGAATGATTCACTGGAGATCAGAAGAATTTAAGGATTTTATTAACCAATGTCAGCTGTTGTTCCAGATGGGTGCAGAGGACTGTCATAGGCAACATAGTCTGCTGTATCTAGTGGCCAGTTTGTTTTCTAATGCTACCTGGCATAGGCCTAACTGTTATTGGAAGAAGGCAGTTCCCTCTTCTGGAACCTACATGAGTTTATTTGAGCCCTGAAGGGCATGTTGGCTTGTAAACCATGCACACATGGCAGTATTGCCACTCCAGACCATGAAGCAGGTTTATCTGTTGCAGAAAATGCTGGTGGGTTTTGCTTGTGGGAGATAAGCTGTGGAATGGGGCAGGTCAGTGATTTCATTTTCAAAATGGCCTGTATTCTGATATCAAGGCTGAGTTGGCCCAAGTAGAAACATAGAAACATAGAGAGTCAGAAGGGGCCTACCAGGCCATCTAGTCTGACTCCGGCACCAGCCGGCTCCGCTCACGACATGCCCACCATGTGCATGTCCAGCCTATCTTTGAACACCCACACCGATGGAGCCTCAACCACCTCTTGTGGAAGCCCATTCCACACCCTCAGGGTCCTAACTGTCAGGAAGTGCTTCCTGGCATCTAAATGGAACCTTGGCTCCCTGAGCTTTGCTCCGTTGGAGCGCGTCCTGCCTTCCTCTGCAGGGGAGAACAGGTCTCTATCCATATCCATGTGACATCCCCTCACATACCTGTATGTTGCCAACATATCTTCTCCAGGCTGAAGAGACCCAGTTCCCTCAGTCTCGCCTCATACCCCATCCCCTGCAAACCTGCCACCAACCTTGTAGCCCTACGCTGCACTGACTCTAACCTGGCTATATCCTTTCTGTAATGAGGGGCCCAAAACTGAGCACAGTACTCCAGTTGCGGGTGCACCAGAGTCGTATAGAGTGGTAGTAATACCTCTCTTGATCTAGGAGCCACACTTCTGGATATGCAACCAAGGATGGTGTTCGCCCTCTTGACCACCGCATCACACTGCTGACTCATGTTTAGCCTGCAGTCAACCAGTACCCCGAGGTCCCTTTCACAAGTGCTGCTCTCCAGCCACTTGTCACCTAACCTGTACTTATGACACCCATTCCTATGCCCCAAGTGCAAGACGTTGCACTTATCCACATTGAACGCCATCCTGTTGTCTCCTGCCCACTTCCATAGTCTGTCCAGATCCTTTTGGATCTGGAGTACCTGCTCCTCAGTTGTGGCCACTGCTCCAGTTTTAGTGTCGTCTGCAAATTTGATCAGCAGACTGTTCACCCCTTCTTCCATGTCGTTAATGAAAAGATTAAACAGGATCGGCCCCAGGACAGAGCCCTGGGGGACCCTGCTTGTCACTGGCCACCATCCTGATGATTCCCCACTAATGGTTACCTTCTGCTTTCAGTCTGTCAACCATGCCCTAATCCACTGGACAGTGCTTTGGTGTATCCCAAAATTCCTCAGTTTCTCCACCAGGATATCATGGGGCACTTTGTCAAAGGCCTTGCTCAAATCCAGGTATACCACATCCACTGCATCCCGTCCATCTAGCCATCTCGAAACCTGTCATAGAATTCCACAAGGTTTGTCTGGCGTGACCTGTTTTTGCAGAAGCCGTGTTGTGTGGCTGTCAGCCTCCCTTCCCTATCTAGCATCACTAGATCTCTCTCTATTATGAGCCTTTCCATTGTTTTTCCTACAGTGGACATAAGGCTAACTGGTCTGTAATTCCCCATATCCTTTCTACTACCCTTTTTGAAAATTGGGACCACTGATGCCACCCTCCAGTCCTCTGGAACTTCACCCGTTCTCCACGAGGCCTCAAAAATGAAGGCCAGCAGGCATGAGAGAACCCCTGCCAACTCTCTAAGTTCTCTCGGGTGTAACCCATCAGGGCCTGGCGCCTTTGTAATGTCCAATGCCCTGAGGAGCCCCTTGACTTCAAGGGGGGTGACTCTAATCTGGGCCCCTACGTCTCCAGCCTCATCTAATCTCCTATGCGGATAGCCCCCGTCCTGCTTTGGGGAGAACACAGAGGTAAAATAGTCATTTAGCATCTGTGCCTGTTCCCTCATATCAGTCACTGGATCTCCTTCCTCCTTATTTAGTGGTCCCACCACTTGTCTCCCCTTTCTATTTACATGCTGAAAGAAGCCCTTTTTGTTGCTCTTGGTATTCTTGGCAAGTCTCAGCTTGTAATCAACCTTAGCCTTGTAAAGAATCCTTCTGCAACGGGCCTCCTCCTCCCGGTACACCCTTTTGTCTGTTTGCCCCAGTACCCATTTCCTACAGAGGTTCCTCTTGTGTCTAATCCCTCTAACCACCTCCTTTCGCATCCATGGCGGCACTCTCCTCCGCCTCCCCACCTTACTAACTAGAGGTATTGTCAAGGCTTGCGCCTCCAAAGCCTCCCTTTTGAGTGCCATCCACCCTTCCTCAGCTCACTTACCTTCCAGTAACCTATCCCAGGAGACTTTCCCCAATCTGGCCTTCAGTTGGCCAAAGTTGGCCCTGTTGAAGTCCCAGCTTCTAGTGCTCGACCTGCTGCATGTCCCCAGTCCCCTGATCTCAAAGCAAAGGATGGAGTGATTACTGGCATCCAGAGCTCCCCTTATCTGTACTTCATCTATCAGCTCCTCCGTATTGGTCAAGACCAAGTCAAGGATGTTTCCCCCACTGTCACCTGACCACATCGTTTGTGCCCACATGGATCACCAGGAGCGGCTGGTGGCCCCCGGAGTGAACAAGACACTCCACTCTGTCCTTCACATGCCGGATGCATGTGCCCGGCAGGCAGCAAACCTCCCTTGTCTCCAGGTTGGGGCGGCACACCGCCGCCTCAGTGCCCCTCAGCAGGGAGTCCCCAACAACAATCACCCGCCGCTGTGTCTTCCTGGTGGTGGTGGGTGGCCGTGCCCTGCCCCTTGCCTCTCCTGCAGCGGCCCCCTTGTCACTTGTCATCCCAGGCTGGGGGTCCTCCTGGTCCCCCGAGGCCTCATCAGCCCCAGCCTCCCCAAGTGGAGAGAACCTGTTTCCCAGCTCCAGATTGGTGCCAGAAGAAGGAGGAGGCCATGCTGGCCTCCTCCTCCTGTGGGTGACATGCCTCCATGTCTCTGCGGCTGCTCCTCCCGTGGCCTCTCCCTCAACCCTCTGTCCAGAGAGGGGCTGCTCCTGGGGGGCCTGGAGAGCTCTCTCGGCCCTCAGGCACCTCACCTCCTCCTCTAGCAGGGTCACCAGCTTGCACCGAGGGCAAGTGTAACCCTGCCTCTCCTGGGGGAGAAGGTCGAATATGTTGCAGCTGTCGCAGTGGACAGCAACACTCGTGACTACCGCCAAAGCTATCTCCTGGTCTGCCATTGGGATCCCTTCTGAGAGCTTACCTTGGTCCCCTGCCTTGTCTGTCCTGCAGTTCCTCTCACTCACCCAGTTCTTTCAGACAAAAACCCACTTGCACACACACACAATGATAAAATAAACTTAAATTTATAAAATAAACTAAAATTTAAATTGGAGGAAAAACAAAGCAAAACATAGCACAGCACCAAAACAAACAAACAAAGGAGGGAAAACAAAGCAAAAAAAAAAAAAAACCCTCTTCGTCCCAGGGAAGGGAGTCCCCGGACAGCCCATGCCACAGCTAAGGGACACAGACAAGGAAGGACGCCTTATCAGTTCCTCAGGCAGGTGGCCCCACCTGTCCGCTTCCTCCTGGCCCCTCTAGCCCCCCTGGCCCCGCCCCCTTATTCTCTGCTGCTCCTGGCCCTCTGCTCCCCCGCCCAGCTCCTACCTTGCCTTCGCCAGTCCCCTGGCCACTCAGCACTCTCTCCCAGCCTGTGCCTCTGCTGCTCTGCCAAGAAGCCAGAGGCAAAAGGGCTTGCAGTGGCTGAGAGTGGCCTTATCAGTCCTTCAGGCCGGTGGCCTGAGGCCCTTCTGCCACTGTGTTATCTTCATTATTATTTGTATTAACATGCACAATCACCTGAGTGATGGAAATGCAGAATGGTGTATCAGGCAAATTCCAGCAGAACTTTCTTGGGATGGGTGACCAGTCCTGAACCTTTGCAGACTGATGATCCTGGCATCTGCTGACAAAAACTGAGAAGAAGCTGCAACAAGCCCTGGATCTTCATATTTACTGTGGCTAGAAAGGACATCATACATCTGCCTGACCTGCTAAAGCGCAACATCAGGGAAACAGGTCACCCATTGCAACCTACCACACCCAATCTCCTTGATTCCAGTTCAACTTTTCCTCTTGCAAGGTGAACTCCTGCATGTAGAAGCCATGGTTGATTCTGGGGCTGACTTTAGTTTCATGCACTTTGCAAAAATGTTACATATTCCCTGGATTAAAGGATTAAAAGATTGGGTTGGGTCTAGACTTCGACATACTTAGATCAGACCCATTGAAATCAACAGAACTTAAATTATTCAGTTAAATTGCGTTTATGTTCGAAGTATGGATCTGTTCGAAGTATGATTGTTTATCCAGCCTGATGTAATGTGAAGAACTTTGAACATTTGAAAGTGCTTATATAAATGCCCTTTAATTTTAATTTAAGTATTGATTCTAGGCTTGTTTATTGATTATGACTTGTTGTATGTGCAATATTCCTTAACTTTCTATCAGTCATGTTTATAACTACTGCACAAGTGTGCATCAATCCAATCAAGCACGAGGAGCTGGTGTACCTACTTCGAAGTCTAAAAAAGGCCAAACACCTGGAGGAGCTCAGTTTGTTGGCTTGGAGCTATACAAGCGGCTTAAAGAATTCCTGAAGAATTACTTGACAAATCTCCTTAAGGTAAAACAGAAGTTGTATCATCTAAAATACTTAGTATTTAGGTGTGACTGTTTAACTTGCCTTTAAATCTTTGCATTTTTCCTGTTCTACATATGTGTGCATGTATATAGTTAATAAGGCAGAAGTAACATTTTAAGTAGTTTTTAGACAATCTTTCAGTAAAACTCTGAAGGCAGCATACATTAAAACAACATCAGAAATGCTGCTTAAACAATGTTACAGTCAAATGCCTGAGCTTTTAAAACCAAACAAAAACATGGTTGTATATTAGACTCACCACTGTTATTAAAGTGTCTGAGTGTGATCTTGGCTGGGAGTAAATCCCAAATTAACCAGCCTTTGAAAAAATCTCAAATTAACTAACCAATTTCTGAAGAACAGCAAATGATTGAAAGCTGGTTGAAGCCAATGGAGCGGAATGAATACTGTCATTGGGTTAGTCTGCAGTTATTCTGGTTTTATGTCTGTAACGTTTAAATCATGTAATTCCCAAACTTTCTACAATCAGCTCTATGTAAGTGATATATTACCAATCTATTTTGAGGACCTTAGGCTTTTCCTCAGGCTATATAGTAAATCTTTGTGCAGCTTAGCTTCAGGCTGAGTTTTCCTCAATAAGGCAAAATGATTATATTCATGAATGGTCCCAGAAGGCACAAAATTATCTTGAACCTATGCAAATGGGTTTGGAACACTTTGTAGAGTGACCAGAGATAGGTCATTGTTCATTTGGAGTGTTCATTTCATTTTGAAACCAGAAATTTAAATCGTAATGGTTCCATTATACAGGATCAATTCCAGCTGTCAGTGTAAGGATTTCTGATGGGTGGCTGGGGGAATGTGGGGGAAAGCAGGTTTCTGAAAAATGTAGGGGTGTAGAACTGTAATAAGTAATAGCTTCTCATAGAAGTTAATACAGTGAGAAGCATTGTGGTTACTTGTTTTAAAAATTGTTCACTTGTCCTGAAGTAGTTCAAGAGGCTGACTTAGGCATGAGCTTATAGAGAGACTTCATCTAAAACTTAAATTTCCATGTAATCATTTTGTATATTACGATAGAAAAACTGGCAAAAGAAACCCAAGACATGGGCAACATTTGCTTGTTGGTTTTTTGTTTCTATTTTTGTATGTGTTTCAGAAAGATCTATGATTGTGAGTACATAAATAGCACTGGAGTGTAAATTTGAAGAATGCCTTCTGGATAATTTTGGATCATTTGGTTTTATGTTTGCTGTAGCATTTTAAAAGCTCTGGTGTTACAACTTTACAATAGGCTTTTTGTGAGATGTGTGAGATGTGCATCAGATAGTGGGGTGAAACAGTGAGGCTTGTAAAATGCATGGTTCTGAAGTTAGAAATCTGTGTTGTTTCTCCCACAACAACTTCCAAATTTCAGGGCTCATAATAAGCAGTCCAGGAACAGAGTATCCTTAACTTGGCAAGCGTGATTGTTTGGAAGCCCGCTTGCCTCTGGTTTACAAAAACATATTTTTAACATGCAAACTAATCAGTAAGAAACTCTGGCTACTTTTTAAAGCAGGAGCTTCTAATTGCCATTCTCTGAAATACCACCTTTCATTTAAAGGGCTTATCACATCTATTTTTTTATTTTATTTATTTTATTTATTAAAACATTTTTATGCCGCCCCATTCGCCGAAGCCTTGGGGCGGCTTACAACAAATAAGTTAAATAACATTTTAAAATATATACATTAAAATAAATTACGAATATACAATATAAAATAAGCCGCCCTGGCCAGAAACATTCAATAATATTAACATTTAAAATGCTGCTTGAATAAAAAGGTCTTCGCCTGGCTCCGAAAAACAAATAACGATGGCGCCAGGCGGACCTCTCTGGGGAGCGCATTCCATAACTTAGGCGCCACCGCTGAGAAAGCCCTCCTCCGAGTAGCCACCCTCCTAATTTCTTTCACGGAGGGCTCCCGGAGAAGGGCCTCTCCCACCGATCTCAGGGGGCGGCTGGGCATATATGGATGTAAGCACTCCTTCAGGTAACCAGGACCCATGCCGTTTAGGGCTTTATAGGTCATCACCAACACCTTGAATTGGGCCCGGACGTCAATGGGAAGCCAGTGAAGCTGACGGAGAACTGGAGTCATGTGAGCATAACGTCCAGTCCCCGTCAGCAACCTGGCAGCTCTATTTTGAACCAATTGAAGTATCCGGACCGTCTTCAAGGGTAGCCCCACGTAGAGCGCGTTACAGAAGTCAAGACGGGAAGTCACCAGCGCATGTGTCACTGTCGCAAGGCAGTCGTACTCCAGGTAGGGGCGCAGCTGATAAATCAGCCGAAGCTGGAGGAAAGTGCTCCTCGCCGCTGCTGTTACTTGAGCTTCCAGTGAAAGCTCAGGGTCGAGGAGC
>NW_025335269.1:8723392-8731834 GCF_004798865.1 Varanus komodoensis | reverse complement strand
CCACCAGATACATCAGCAACTGAGTGTCCTTTTGGCTTTGAGGCAGTCGCTTCATTTTTTCTGGCGCTACTAGTACTAGCCCTCTGCTCTTCCCCAGTAGCATATCGGACACCTTCCGACCTGAGGGGCTCATCTTCCGGCATCATATCTTTTTGCCTTTTGGTACTGTCCATGGGGTTTTCATGGCAAAGATACTGGAGTGGGTTGCCATTTCCTTCTCCAGTGGATCACGTTTTGTCAGAGCTTTCTGCTATGACCTGTCCATCTTGGGTGGCCCTGCATGGCATAGCTCATAGCTTCATTGAGCTACACAAGCCCCTTCACCATGACAAGGCAGTGTTCCATGAAGGGGACTTCTAGTTCCCTATAATTTTGAAATTACATGCATTTCAGTCACATATTAGTCAAATGTATTCTCTCATGTACATGCTAGGGGTAATCACCTGAAAAACATGAATTGCAATGTAGAAAGTGCTGTGCTTGGAAGTGGGATTTATCCATTTTTACTAAATGGAAAATGTTCTGTGGAAAAAAAGAGCCCTTGAAAAAAAAAATCCCCATTATTACAAGATATTGACTGTGAATCATTGAGGCTATGAGCATCTAGTTGAAGATTGCATTTAGGACTGGAAGGTTCTGTGATGTTTTTACTAATAGCTGTTTGATAGTGAAGGATTGTTTCATTTGCTTACTCAGGAGACCAAGTGGCAGCATCGTTCATAAGTGTTTGCATGTTCTTGTCCCTGTCTCCTCTGGCGTGGAAAGGCAGGATGGATCAATGTTAAGATGATTTAAGTGCCAAAGAAAAGACTGCTTTAAATACGCAATGCAGTTTACATATCTCATTTTAAACTTTACAGGGGTACCTTGACTCACGAACTTAATCCATTCCAGGACTCTGGTCGTGACCCAAATTGGTCATGAGCCAAGTTAAATTTCCCCATAAGGTTCAATGTAAATAAGGTTAATCCATTTTGTAACTAGTTTTTTTAATCAGAAAAATGTGAAGCAAAGTGACATCTCCCCACCACCACCCAGAACACGAGCGTGGCCATCTCCCCGCCCCACCCCAGCACAACCATGATCGTGCCCGTCATTCCTGCACGCGCCCGTCATCCCGGCACACTGGGGGCAGGGGAAGACAGGCGTGAATGGGCCACTCTGGGGAGGGGAGAGACGGGCACGAATGGGGCACACTGGCGGGGGTTGGGGGAGAGATGGGTGCAATCGTTCTGTGGGGGAGATGGCCAAGATTGCATTTGTGCTCCTAACAGGAAAGATGGGCGTGATCTCGGCCATCTCCCCCCCAGCACAACGGGGGGGGGGGGGATGGCCGCGATCGTGGTCACCATCCAATGCTGAGTTCACAATCTGAGTGAAATTTTGTATGAAATTTGTATGAAATTTTGTATGAAATTTGTATGAAATTTTGTATGAAATTTTTGTTTGCAACCCGATTTGGTCGTGAACTGAGGCGTTCGTGAGCCAAGGTACCACTGTATATATTTCCTGACCTGGCTGTTATGACAATTCTGTTTACTTGCAGTTTACCAAACCAATTTTAACAAATGAGGAATATAATTCAAGGTCTAGTGATTAGTCTACATATATCTCATTAAAGCAGGAGTTGGGAACTTTGGGAGGTTTTCACCCATTGACTGCCTCCCCCCCCCCCCAGAAATAATTGAAAAATAGAAATAAGATGGCTTCCAGAGCTACTAATGTCTCAAAAGGGTCTCATTTAGCTTGGTTCAATAGCAACTCCAGATACCAGTTGTTTGTGCAAAAGAGAGAGAAAGAGTTACCCCCACCCCCCAAATACAACACCTCAGGGAGTGCTGGGGGGAATTCATGATACCTGATTTTCTGTTACTTGGTACTGTATTACCAAGCTTTATGAGTTTGCCACTTCATCTCCACCCTCATCTTACAGGAAATTTATTTTGGGAGATATGAGGGGTGTTCAATGTATTCTTGGTATCAGCATGAAGAAAAAGGAATAATGAATTGAAAGAATTTTTATTTTTCAATGTAATCCCCCATAACTTCAATACACTTATTACATCTAGAAATTAACTTTTCAGTTCTCTGTAAAAAATACCCTTCCTCCTTGCCTAAAAAATGTGCATTAATTGCCGCCTTTAGCTCTTCATTCTCGGAAAATCGCTTTCCACGAAGATCTTTTTTTAAATTTGGGAATAGGTAGTAGTCACTGGGAGGCAGGTCCGGACTATAGGGTGGGTGGTTTATTTCTTCGAAACCACAGTCTCACACAGCAGCCTTCGAAACACGCGCTGTGTGAACAGGCGCGTTGTCTTGAAGAAGGAACACACCTGCGGTCCATTTTCCCCACCTTTTTTCTTTAACTGCTTCTCTTAAATTATGCAGAGTGGTTGCGTAAGATACTGCGTTTATGGTTTCACCTTTTTTTGTGTACTCCATCAATAAAATTCCCTTTGAGTCCCAAAACACTGTGGCCATGATTTTTCCAGCCAATGGAGTGACTTTGAATTTCTTCGGAGGGTCAGCACCTTTTTTATGCCACTGCATGGACTCCTGCTTACTTTCAGGGTCATAGTGATGAACCCAAGTTTCATCTCCAGTAACAATCTGGTCGAAAATACTCGACGGATCTTCACCACATTGCTCTAAAAACTCCCTACAGCACTCGACTCGCACTTGTTTCTGAGGTGCCATGAGCATTCACAGCACCCATCTTGCACAGACCATTGAAAGGTTAAGATGGTCATGAAAAATAGTAAATATGGTACCACCAGATAGGTTTGTCATCTCAACCCGATACTGAGCATACATTGAATACCCTTCGTAATTCAGAAAGGGTTCCCAGAGTCACCAGCTGCTATGCTTTCTTCACCAGCAGAGCAACTTACCCAGCCATCACTGGCCCATAACATGGAGACAACATTTAATGACCTCTTTTCAGTGCAGGATGACTCCTGCTCCTTCTCTTCTTCACTTAATTTTTCTGGGCTTCAGCCACCTCAGCAGATGCCACTGTAGGAGGATCAAAATCACCACACACTATTGGGTGACATAAGGCTATGCGCAGAGCAGGTCCTCAGAAAGGCAAAATACTTCGGACTAGAGGTCGAGGCTCCTGTGGTCATGGTTCTATATTGAGTCTTTAAAAGACTTGATTATTGCAGTGATGGATTAGAGAATCCCCCCTCCCCCATGAATGAGGGGGATGGATTGCTTATTTGCACCCGTAGGTCTTTGAGCGGTTATATGTGAAGTCGCAGTACCCACCCTTCTCCCCACTTCGGTGCCTTGGTTTCTTTATTCCTCTGCTACAGCAGACTTGGTCCTGAAATGCAGGTGAGAGCTATGCCTGGAGCATGCGCAGAGGAGAAAGTCAGGGCTCCTGCCTAAAATTCTGTTTAGCTCTAGAATGTTCCAAACAGATTGTTTAGGCATATAAGCCATATGTGTAAACTCACAGCCTGTCCTGGTTTTTTATTGAATAAAAGAGAGAACATCTGTGCTGTTTGATTAGTAGAGACATAAAAACTATAATTTGAGGACTGAACTTGTCGAGATGATTCTCCCTCCCTCCCTCCCTCCCCCCCCCCCCCCCCTTTTTTTTTTTTGAGAAAGGATTGAGCTGCAGTGATCCTCAGGCTTGTGTTCCCCCTTTCCCAAATATCTCTCCAGTATGGGAATGGGAAGAGATTGGAAGTCTTTATTACTTTTTAAAAATTAATCACAGCTTTGTTGTTCATTCAAACATAAATTAAGCTAGTTTTAACTCTGTGTGTGTGTGGACGGGGTGAAACTGCCACTTCTAACCTTGGATTATGAAGCTGGTTTATTTCAACAAAGCCTAGTTAACATCAAGTGCAAGCAACTGATATCTTCACAACCAGGGAATTTGCAAACTGAAGACTTGCAACTCATTCCTATCACAAAAACCTATAATCTACTATGATATCCTGACTGGCGTATGTTTGAGGTAAAATGATTAGAGGTAAAATAATCTTCTATATGAGCTTGACTGATGACATTTTAAACTGTAGTTTTTCCAAAAGGGGATACTAGTCATATTTCTTCATTAAAAAAGAATCAAATTAAGGAAAACATTTAAAAATAGTCTTTATCCATGCTGGTAAAAGGGAATATTTTTCAGTTTTCAGTTTATAAGAAATGCTTGGTTGGTCTTAAACTTTTGACTGTGTGTTTAGATGCTATAAATAGTTCATTCTATATTTTCAAAGGTAACAAATGCTGTGCTGAAACTGATTGAAAAGGAAAGAAATGGTGAAACAATCAACACAAGACTGATCAGTGGAGTTGTGCAGTCTTATGGTAAATTAATTTTCATTGCTAATGACTTTTTGCCAGTTGTACCTAACATGGGCTTGTGGTCTGAGTGTGATTCCCTTCCTAATTTTTTGCAGCTCTGTGAAGAATGTGAATAGTCATGGTTTCTCATCCTTTCCCACCCCTTAGAAGATCTGGGAGGATTTTCTAAAGCAGGGTGGGCTATGTGGTATAATCCAAAACACCTGGAGAACAACTCCAGGGATTATCAGGTTGCCTAACCCTGTTTGAAGGCCTTCTCAAGCTGACCATCATTGGAAGTGAGGGAGTGTTTGCATCACCACATGTCCGTTGCTCAACATTATACTCAGAAGAAGAACTGAAATAGAACAATTTTTAAAAAAAAATCTGAACAAAAACAGTGAGAACTGGGGGAGAGAGTGAATAACTCTGCTCTAAACCTTGTGGAAAAGTCATGTGCTGTAGAAGCAAGAGCTGCAACTTTCTTTTCAAAGACTTGATCTGACCAGTAACCATTTCAGAGGACTGCCTTGCATGTGAGATCTTTGCTGGTTAAAAGATGCATCTGTGGATGTGTGACAATAAATAAACAATTCATTAGACAAGACTTCCAGAAAAAAATATAGGTTTGTGATTTGAGGAAATTATTCATAGCAACTGTAGTAATTACCCAAGTCAAATGTGTTTGTTTTCATTTTTAATGAAGCCACTAAGGCTGCAATTTTAGGCACTCATACTTGCAAGCAAATCACATTGATAATTTTTGGGGCATAATTCTAAGTTAGACAGATTTAAAATTGTGCTGTGCTTAGCAGAAATAATAGTCACACCTCTATTTTAGTCTTGGTTACGTATATTTCAAACCATTATGTGTGGTTTCAAACACTGCTCTCTTCAGTAGCTAACTTCTAAAGGAAAAGATACTAACAATTTTGAATTTTAAGAATCTTAAAATGAACTAAAAACAGTTGATTCTTAAAACAGTTTAATCTTAAAACAGTTGTTTCTGCTTTTTATAGCTTTTAAGCCTAGTAGATCATGTTAACTGTTACAGTTTCACATGCTGGTTCTTCCGTAACCCACATTATCTTTCTTGGCTAACACTGAAACCTTTTGAGTGGATTCCTAACAAAATTTGACACGTGTGTTTACTGGATGGAACCTATATATTATATAGAATTGTCTCTGGAAGCATACAGCTTACTTACTTGTTTTTATCTCTATGATTTTAGTGGAGCTGGGACTGAATGAAGATGATACTTTTGCTAAAGGGCCTACGCTGACAGTGTATAAAGAATCTTTTGAATCTCAGTTTCTTGCTGACACAGAGAGATTCTATACAAGAGAGAGCACTGAATTTCTGCAACAGAATCCAGTTACAGAGTACATGAAAAAGGTATGTGAGGTTCCCCCGCCTGCTTCTGGACCTAGAAATGGTTTATAATATTTGCAATATCCAACAAAATCTTAAAGATGCTCAAATAAATATAAATACATTCAAAACACACAAAAATAGATTAACATTTTGCAAAAATTGGCAGGTCTCCACTGTACCAGAATTTAATGTTGGAGATATGAAGCTGACTTGCATATCACTGTGACATTCCCTGAGTTGTTTAATGCAGGAGTTGTGGGGCTGAGCAGAACACAGAGGCTGCACATTTGTTATTTGTGGCACTAACCCATAAATAACCCAGAGTTCTCAGGTTCAAACATCATGAACCATTAAATGCAGAAACTAAATTAAAAGCGGAAATGATGACCATGCCATTTACATGCTTAAGTTATCCCTGCAATTCTTAGGCTAAACCACTCTGAAATTGCTCCTGTGTCTTTTGAACTTGGGTTACTGTTAATTAGGTTCATTTACACTCCTCATTACTTAATTTTCATTCCAAGGGACCCAAAATATTGACATATCTGAAAATGCCTTTGAGCTTACTACACAAAGTTGGAGCAGTCCACATAGTTGTGGACCAGGTGTGTCATGTGTATCTGGTACTTCATGTAAGCATTGACTTCTGTGAGGGAACAGTACCACAAGAATCTGTGTTTAGTTTGATATAGAGAAATGGTTGTTGAATTAAATTTATTAAAATTTTCCAAAACAATTCTTAAAGCAGCATCCAGAGCACTTAAGTTTTTATTATATATGGGGTCCCTCTGATAAAAATGGCACCTAATAGTTCACATCCCCTGCTTTGAGCTTTTACTCTGGACATTTCTTCGAATACTTATCCATAATATTTTTTTCTCCATCGCTGTAGGAGGAAAGCCACTTAGGAAGTTCTTGCAGCTTGCAAGTTATAGACATTCAAATACGGAATTTGCTTATTTACAGGCAGAAGCTCGTCTTCTGGAGGAACAACGTAGAGTTCAGGTATATCTGCATGAGAGCACACAAGATGAACTAGCACGAAAATGTGAACAAGTGCTTATTGAAAAACACTTGGAGATATTTCACACAGAATTTCAGAACCTTTTGGATGCTGACAAAAATGAAGGTAAGTTATCCCAAATAAAGCTTGTAAATATATGCCAGTGATAAGATGATAAATTTATGAGTGGGTATCTTTGCTGTTGGAGTAAGGTAGCCTAAAGGGGTATCCCAATGCACCCTTATTGCAGAATTTACACAAAAATAGATCTTTAACCAGCATATCTTTCTACTCCCACTTTCTACTCCATGTGGCTGCACACCATTTCACATTTTCTTTTTGGAAACAAAGCTATATTCTGTTTTGGGGAAAAATATATCTTCATTTTGCATATGGGCTGTTTTTATGTCTCCAAAAAGTGTAATGTATGGGGGTTAAAAAGTCCCATAGTATTCCACCTCCCCAAGAAAACACATCTGGCTTACATGCCCCCTGCCCCATCTACCCTGAACATTTGGCACATTTACTAGAGACAAATTGGTTTTTGGCGTTAGAAAAGAACCCCACATAAATTTTTTTAAATAAATTTTTACCTACAAATTTGGCCTTGAGAACGTATTAGTCTTTCAATATTCTCAGTATGAAACATAGTTTTTGTAGTTTTAAATAAAAATAGTCCTTAAAGGAACAAATACTGTGCTGTTATTTAGGATTTCTAAAAGGTATGTGTGTCTAAGCATAGTTTTATCCCAAGCATACTTACCTGAAAAAAATGGTTTTAGATTTGACTGGTAGCATGTGGATTCTAGCTGTTTAACCAGTACTTTATTTAATTATGCTGCTTATTAATTGTATAAACAAATACACTTCTAAAAATAGAGCATTTTTCTGTAAATGTAACAATAACATCTTATCCAAAAGATTCATTAAGAATTAAGAACAGCTAAAAACATTCAACGAAGAATGACTGGTGAAAGAAAAGCATCTGGAATGGTAATCCTCTCAATCCTCTGCATAACCAAGTATGGCCCTATGGCCCCTTCACTATTCTATGATAGTTTTAATTTGTCAACAAATTAAAGGAAGTGGTTTTTATACTTTCAGTTCCATTTATTCATGGCATGTATACCACTGTGGATTATAAAATGCAGTTTATTTACACAAAGGCATTTAAGTTGAGCTTTGGTACAGAGCCAGTTGGGTATATTGCTCAGGATTTACCACTGTTTGGATTATTTTACTGTATTAGCTATTGTATTACTCTTTTCCTTACTAATTGTTAGCGTGAGCAGGAATGGTAGCAATGCAGATGAAAGGTTTTTTTTGCTCCATTTTCTTGCAGATTTGGGACGCATGTATAACCTTGTGTCTCGAATCCAGGATGGTCTTGGAGAGCTGAAAAAACTTCTGGAAACGCACATTCATAATCAGGGTCTGGCTGCCATTGAAAAATGTGGAGAAGCTGCATTAAATGCAAGTATTTATTCACATGTAATTTCATTAAATTCACACATTATCTCAGATTCATACTGTATTAAATAGAGTTGAAAAAGCTGCTGGTGAGTTAGGGTAGGAGGATAGGATAGGAGTTTCTTCTAAGGATAGGGATAGGGTTTGGGTAAGGATAGGAGAAACTGCAGTATAGCAACTGGACTTTTCTTAGAGAATCAGGAATGCCCAAAGTCATGTCAGAGACTGATTTCAATATTGTGTCCATAATAGGCAATGTTAGTATATAGATGCACAGAGATAAGAGTGGGTA
>NW_025335269.1:8716700-8723292 GCF_004798865.1 Varanus komodoensis | reverse complement strand
GACTCTACACATGGACATCACCAGACGGTCAACACAGAAATCAGATTGACTATGTGTTCTGCAGCCAAAGATGAAGCAGCTCTATACAGTCAGTAAAAACAAGACCAGGAACTGACTGTGGCTCAGATCATGAGCTTCTTGTTGCAAAATTTAGGCTTAAATTGAAGAAAGTAGGGGAAAGCACTAGGCCACTCAGGTATGACCTAAATCATATCCCTGATGAATATACAGTAGAGGAAACAAATAGATTTGAGGAATTAGATCTGATAGACAGAGTGCCTGAAGAACTATGGACGGAGGTTTGCAACATTGTACAAGAGGTAGCAAATAAAGCCATCCCAAAGAAAAAGAAATGCGAGAAAGCAAAATGGCTGTCTGACGAAGCCTTACAAATAGCTGAGGAAAGAAGGGAAGCGAAAGGCAAGGGAGAAAGAGAAATATACACCCAATTGAACGCAGAATTGCAGAGAATAGCTAGAAGAGATAAGAATGCCTTCATCAATGAACAGTGCAAAGAAATAGAGGAAAACAGTGCAATGGGGAAGACTAGAGATCTCTTCAAGAAAATTGGAGATATGAAGGGAACGTTTCATGCAAGGATGGGCATGATAAAGGACTAAAATGGCAGGGACTTAACAGAGGCAGAAGAGATTAAGAAGTGGTGGCAAGATTACACAGAGGTAACTATACAAGAAAGAGCTTAATGACCCTGATAACCACGATGGGGTGGTCACTGACCTTGAGCCAGACATCCTGGAATGTGAAGTCAAATGGGCCTTAGGAAGTCTGATCAACAACAAAGCTAGTGGAGGTGACAGTATTCCAGCTGAGCTATTCAAAATCTTAAAAGACAATGCAGTGAAAGTGCTACACTCAATATGCCAGCAAATTTGGAAAACTCAACAGTCCCCACAGGATTGGAAAAGGTCAGTTTACATTCCCATCCCAAAGAAGGGGAATGACAAAGAATGTTCAAACTACCGCACCATTGCACTCATTTCACATGCTAGCAAAGTGATGCTCAAAATCCTACAAGCTAGGCTCCAGCAGTATGTGGACTGAGAACTACGAGAAGTACAGGCAGGATTTCGAAGAGTCAGAGGAACTAGAGATCAAATTGCCAACATACAGTGGACCATGGAGAAAGCTAGGGAATTCCAGAAAAACATCTACTTCTGCTTCATTGACTATGCTAAAGCCTTTGATTCTGTGGATCACAACAAATTGTGGCAGGTTCTTAAAGAGATGGGAGTAGCAGACCATCTTATTGGTCTCTTGAGAACCTATATGTGGGTCAAGAAGCAACAGTGAGAACTGAACACGGAACCACTGACTGGTTCAAAATTGAGAAAGGAGTTTGGCAAGGCTGTATACTGTCGCCCTGCCTATTTAACTTATATGCAGAGCACATCATAAGAAAGGTGGGGCTAGATGAATCACCAGTTGGAATTAAGATTGCTGGGAGAAATATCAACAACCTCAGATATGCAGATGATACCACTCTAATGGCAGAAAGTGAAGAGGAACTAAAGAGCCTCTTGATGCTCTCTAATGTGGTGAAGGAGGCAAGTGCAAAAGTTGGCTTGAAACTCAACATTAAGAAAACTAAGATCATGGCATCCAGTCCTCTCACTTCCTGGCAAACAGATGGGGAAGAAATGGAGGTAGTGACAGATTTTATTTTCCTTGGCTCCAAGATCACCGCAGTTGGGGACTGCAGCCAAGAAATTAAAAGACACTTGCTCCTGGGGAGGAAAGCTATGGCAAATCTAGACAGCAGACTAAAAAGCAGAGACGTTACCCTGCCAACAAAAGTGTGTATAGTCAAGGCTACAGTTTTCCCAGTTGCAATGTATGGCTGTGAAAGCTGGACCATAAGGAAGGCTGAGCGCCAAAGGATTGAGGCCTTTGAATTGTGGTGCTGGAGGAGACTCCTGCGAGTCCCTTGGACTACAAGGCGATCAAAACGGTCAGTCCTAGAGGAGATCAACCCTGACTGCTCTTTAGAAGGCCAGATCCTGAAGATGAAACTCAAATACTTTGGCCACCTAATGAGAAGGAAGGACTCCCTAGAGAAGAACCTAATGCTGGGAACAACAGATGGCAAAAGAAGAAGGGGACAGCAAAGAATGAGGTGGCTAGATGGAGTCACTGAAGCAGTTGGCTTGAGCTTAAGTGGACTCCAGGGGATGGTGGAGGACAGGAAGGCCTGGAGGAATGTTGTCCATGGGGTCTTGATGGGTTGGACATGACTTCGGGACTAACAACAACAACAACAACAACAAAGAAGTGACAGTGAAACTGAAGATGCCCCATCAACCCTTAATAGAAGAAATCAGAACTGTGTTGCAACAGATGAGTGGTTATTAGCATGTCATGCACAGTTCTTCAGGTTATAAAAATTAATTAGTGTGCCAACATTTATCTGTATCTTTGCTTTAAAATAAACAATGTTGAACAAGTAGATGCCATAAGTTTTAAAATTTTTATTATTATCAAGTGTGTTTTATTCTCATCCCCCTTATCTCAGGTCAAATACTTATGGTGTATTTGGACAAAAAACTTGATTACCTTTTTTAACTTTGTTCTTTACTAGATAGAAGTAAATAAACATGCTAAATTAGCTCTCCCTATGGCATCAGAAAATCCCAATATGAGTTTAAAAGTTTATAATGCAAATGATCTCACACAAATTAATCTGATTTGTATTTTTTAAAAATCTGGAAGTAGGGAAATTAAAGGAACAAAGAAATGCTTCATTCAATTGCATGGGGGCAGGAAAGCCAATGAAAGAGGACCCCCCCACACACACACATGCACATTCAGAAAATGAATGAAAGAGGGGGAAAAGAGAATAAAGGAAGTGCCAAGATGGGGAGGGGAGGGGAGGGGAGCTAGAGAGAAAACAGATGAAAGAGGAAGGGAGAGACTGAGAGACAGAGAAGCCAGAGTAGACAGCACAGGCACAGAGTACACACTCTTACACGCACCAGACACCAAGTGGGGGAACATGCCTGACAATTTTCATGACTGGCAACCCCCACCCTCCAGCAGCCTATTTGAGGAGGTGCATAGCAAATTTTTCAAAATGTCAAATAGGCCCATGGGTCTAGAAAGGTTGGAGACCCCCTTTTCTACAGGTATGCTCCCCAGGCAGATGTTATTTGGAATGTTCATACTTTTACTTGTTAAATGGAAGGAAAATATATTTGACATGAATCTTATATTCAATTCTAACATTAGTGTAATCATTAGACAGCAATCAATGCAAATACATACCTGCTTATTTAATGGCCTGAACAAGCAGTCTCTCCAGGTCACAAGTGCGAGCTACAAAAGAAATAACAACAAATACAAGAATAATTATGAAAACTGCACTATCATATGCATTGAATTCTTTTCATTTGGGAAATATTTTCCAAACTAGCTTTTTTCTGAGGAATCCCTGAGTCTGCCATGGAACTCTTGCAAGCTAATGAGGACACTGTTCATGGAGGCCACTGCGAAGATTTATTAAGTCTCATTTTTGCCTTGTGCATATCAAAAACATGTCCTACACTAATGTAGGCAAGCCTTCATGCTACCTGGAATTTATGCTGCATTTTCCCTAGAACCTATGCATCCATCTACTGAAGCCACATGCAAAATAGTGATGGTGGGGGTAGGTCACATACTCACAAGGTAGTCCTATGCATACTTATTCAACCAAAGGAAGTGCCTACTTAGTGCTTTTTGACAATTTGAGTGGCTCTGGACACATGCTCAAACCAAGAAATACCTTATTAGCACTAGAAATGAGCTTACATTCTTTACACACAAAAATCTAAATCTAAATGCCCTCAAGTTTTCTTCAATTCAGAAACCTTTTTTTGGGTGGGGGAGCTTTTATTTATCGCTTTTGTCAAACAATGAAAGCAAATAACCTTTGACAAGATACTGCAGATTACCCAAATAATAATAAAAAAATATACCAATGTTCCGATCAGTCTGCCCCGCCCTAGAGCACACCTACCACTCTACTGTGGATGCATATTGCAGGATAAGGTAAGTTGTGGGCAGGTAACTTTCTCAGGTAAAAAAGTTCACCATTACTGTTCCTCTGTTATACTTTAACATAATCTGTTAACTTTTATAGTGCAACAAAAGCCTTTTGCTATGATTGGATTATAGCTGATTAAATTAATACTATATTAATATTAAATTTTATTTCTATTGAGAACAAGGGCATCCAGCACATTCCATATATTAAATTAAAATTAAACCCAATTTAAAAGTCTACATGCCAAGCTAAAAGAAGCAACAAAGCTTTTATTAGCCAAACCTTAATTCATAGCTTTGCTCTGCTTAAAAAGCAAAAACAAACAGTAGCTGCTCCAATTACAAAAGAAAGCAGAGAAGGTGAGCATTAGAATTACCTATGGTCAGCAAAACAAATCTGCACCTCCTGGAGAAAGATAGGCTCTAGCAAACACAACTGTTTGGTTGGCTTCCAGGCCAGCCAAAGTACATGGGTCTCATCAATATATGTGGATCCCAGACAAGAAAGAATTTTTGCAGTTAGCAGATGTACAAGATCTACAGATGATTAAAATATCTCTGCTATTCTGTAAGATTGATGCATCAATATTGTCCATTATTTGACTGATTAAATACCCAGTCCTACATAAAATTAAACACTACAGAAAAAGGAATGACACCCATAGTCACAAAAAGTTTCTCACAAAAGGGAATATTTATATATTTATCAGTGGTCAGTGCTGAAATACTAAGGTAGAGAAGGCCCCTTCAAAACCATCTGACAGAATCTAGGGTGAACAGCTCTCCATCTGGTTGTTACTCATGTGAAAATGTTTGCACATTTTCTGTATGGGGCAGGGGAAAAGGGGGAGGGACTTGCATTCTATAGTACCATTTCAGGAACAGGGTCCTTTGAATGCAGCCTGATGATAAACAGAAATGCATGCAGTGTGATCAATAAGAACACCGACTGATATGCAAAGTATAAATTGCAGTACTGTGAGGCTGAGAAAACAAGCAACATTTGTAGCCCTCAAGTCTATAGCTGATTTTAGAGTGACGGGCAGCACTAACAATAAAACCTCTATAAACCATACCTGACTTACAGAAGGAATTTAAACAAAATAACAGAAATAAAAGAAATATAAAGATTCTTTCTCTCTCCTGTTTAAAAACAAAACCACTGCATATTCCCACTGAAAATGAAATACCACTTACTGAGTAGATTTCATATATTCCTTTGCGGCCTTCATCACACTCACGTCGAACCCAGTGTCGATTGAGGTAGGCACAAATCCCATTCAGAACTTTGCTTGAAAACCTATAATCTTCCCACTGTTGAGTATAGAATTTCAAAACACTCTCATCCATCAAGTCTTCACCATCCTGAAAGAGACAATTCACCAACATAGAAGAAACATAATGCCAGGTTTAACCAGAACATGATTGTTATTTCTGTATATCCATCATGAGTCAGGAAAACAGCTGGGACCAAAGCAACACTTGGCTGTTTCTTCACTGTTCTAGCTTACTGCATGGAGCCCCATCCCTTCACTCTTACTGCCATCTAGCCATAACCTGAGAACATGTCCTTATTTTCTTTCTTCAATGTCATAGGTATCCTTCAGAAAATATAGCAGACACGGTTTTATGACAAATGTATCAACTACTGTACACTACAAATTAACTTAGGTATGCAATCATGTGCAAAAAATAGCATCTCCTGTTGCACGTAAGATGACAGGTTTCTTAATCTGTAACTGTACATAACAGCTAAGGGGTTCAATTCAAAGCCTACTGAAAGATAGTAATTTCCTCTCAGAAAAGAAATGGTTGTTGGATATTTATCTGCTATTCTACTGTTCAAATGGGAAACAGAGCTTGTATGTCTGGAAGGACTAGATGAAGATTTCAGAAAATTAGTGTAGAGATTCAGTTGTCGCTGGATACTGTGTTTGCAACAGAGTTAGCATTACAACAGAGTGGTGCAAGGCCTGGTTCGCCCAGGTCCAAAAGAAGATTTGATCCCACCCTCAAAGGCCCACTGTGACGACTTTGCCAGGCATTTTAGGGAGAAAATCGCTCAGATTCGTCAAGAGCTGGATACCACTACTGATTCAGAGGTTTCAAAGGAGACACCAACGCTGCAGTCTGGTCCAGATTTATTGGATGAATTTCAGTTACTGCGGCCCGATGATGTGGACAAGGTGC
The DNA here is from genome assembly GCF_004798865.1 of Varanus komodoensis. Classification (NCBI taxonomy): domain Eukaryota; kingdom Metazoa; phylum Chordata; class Lepidosauria; order Squamata; family Varanidae; genus Varanus; species Varanus komodoensis. Next base: position 8,717,064 of record NW_025335269.1, on the reverse strand, counting down.
TTGGGCAAGTACGTCCAACTACTTGCCTTTTGGACCCCTGCCTGTCTTGGTTAATAAATGATTCCAAGCACGGGATTGGAACCTGGATCTTGGAAGTGGTTAATGTTTCTCTGACGGAGGGTCGGGTACCTGCCCCTTTAAAGGAGGTGGTAGTCCGACCGGTCCTGAAGAAGGCGTCACTGGATCCAGAGATGGCCACTAATTATAGACCAGTGGCCAACATCCCGTTTCTGGGCAAGGTGTTAGAGCAGGTGGTGGCGGGACAACTCCAAGCACTCTTGGATGAAACTGATTATCTGGACCCATTGCAGTCCGGCTTCAGACCTGGGTACGGTACTGAATCTGCCTTGGTCGCCCTGTACGA
>NW_025335269.1:8468554-8716600 GCF_004798865.1 Varanus komodoensis | reverse complement strand
TATCTATTTACTATTTAGACTATTGCATTATTGTGCAATAGTCTAAAAAGTATATTCCTTAATTAAAAACACTTTATTGCTAAAATATGCTTACCATTATGGTATTTCAACAGTAACATCAAAGATCACTGATCACAGATCACCTTAACATATATAATAATAATGAAAAGGTTTGCAATATTGTGAGACTTACCAAAATGTGACACAGAGTCACAAAGTAAGCAATGCTGTTGGAAAATTGGTGCCAATAGATTTCCTCATGCAGGGTTGCCACAGACCTTTGACTTGTAAAAAACACAATATCTGCAAAGCGCAAGAAAGTGAAGTGTAATAAAAGCTATGCCTGTAATGCACTTTGGTTTTTATCCTCCTTATGTACAAGCCTGGTTAAATAAACGAAGTTTGAATCTCCATAATAAGGGAAAGAAAGAGAAAATATGACTAGAAAAAAGGAATGTTGTTAATTTTGTTAATATGAACCAAAGACAGTTTTCCTGTTCTGATGCAGAAATTTAATGCAAAAGTATTTCAGCTTTTGCTAATCCATATATCGCAAGCAAGTAATTTGTCTGTGCATGTAAGTTTTGCAAATCAGTCATGCAATACACTGGAAAAATAGTGCAACAAAGACTCACAAAGTCAGTGGTTCTGTGTGTTAGAATATGTGTATTTTACATTTCCGTTGAAACTCTGAATACTCATTAGATAAAGTTTCCTCAGTAATGTTTACAGAAGTTAGGCGGATGCCAACACTGATGGCACCACTGTAGCCCTATCTGCAGCTACACTTCTTTACTATTGCTGACTTGCTTTTCCAGTGCAAATACTTAAAACCGGAGACCCCTTGAAGGCCATCCTAAGCAGGTTCACTGCAGTGAATGGGAGATATGCAAAAGAATATTGGCACTTTGCACAGCTTATGCTCATTTTAACAGAGCTTGAACAGAAGAACCTTTCCATTCATTGTGCTTTTTATCTTTTTTTATGGAGAAAGTTCTTGATAAAATATTATGTAACTAGCTTGTAAAGCTGGGTAGGGTGCATTTAAGAGTGGAACTGTGACACTAACATCAGCAATTGCATCATGTTTTTGTTTTTGAAATACGCAGCTGGAGCGCAGTTACAAGAGATTTACTGATTTTTATGCTAATCGCCATAGTGGAAGAAAATTGACCTGGTTGTATCAGCTATCCAAAGGGGAATTAGTTACCAACTGCTTCAAAAACAGATACACTTTACAGGTAAGGTGCACCTGGTGCTTGTAAAAAGGTAGCTGCAGCTCTCATTTATGCTGTGCATAAAAGCTTGGAAGCTTCTATTTCTTCCTCCTTCCCCATGTATGTATGAAGAACTTATGACTAAAGAAGGGCACTTTAATGCCTTTCTTTTGGACGTAGTGTTTGAACTTCTATATCGATGGGGATCCCTGAACAAGGGCCATAAAATTCACACACTCTTGCTATAGATCTTCCCAAGTCCTTGCTGTACAGGGTTTTATAATAACACATTTGAAGGATTAGCTTTGGGTCAAGATATGTGACAATTAGCTTGCTTGCTAAAAGAGGCTGAAAATGAAATCTAGGCAAGCTATTGTGTAAACTTGCTCATTTAAAAACTTAGGCTTTTAAAGTATTCTCTTGGGCATAAAGGGGCTTTTACAAAACAGCATATGATTTTTACTCAGAACTGAAACTTTTGGGAAAAATCAGTAATTAGGAAGGAGACCTCATTCAATGTGTTGTTTCATTTAAACAGCAAATGGGAAAAACAGCTTAGTCCAGGAGATCAGGCTTTTTTTTAATTGGTTTGTTTATGGAACAGGTAAATTTCTGCTTGAATTTCCTTCAAATAAAAATTTTATCTGCTTTTTCTTGAAGGCATCAACATTCCAGATGGCAATTCTATTGCAGTATAATACAGAAGATGCTTACACTGTTCAGCAGCTGACAGACAGTACTCAGATAAAAATGGTAAGTTTGTATCACATTAACAGTTGCTTTTGTTACCGAGGAGTTTTGATTATATTTTGGCTCTGGGCCACTCAAAACCTTACGGAAATCTTTGTGTTTCTTATATTCCTGAAATCTATCCTCCTGTTTTGGCAAGAGCTTGCATTAAGTGGAAAATTTAGTGTTTTGAAAATCTCAACTTCTCATTTATTTCAAAAGCTAAACAGGTTTTTATTTTTTATCACTGAAGATGGGCTTCAAAGGCAGTATAGTCAGGTGGACTTTCCCAACCTAAAGAAAATTCCTGCAGGAAATTCCACTAGTTAAGGTGGAACCTTGAGTGCCTTTGTATTTCCCATATCTAACAGAAGCATAGCAAAATGGCATATGCTGCACAACTCCCCCCCCCACCCCCACCGCTTTTGGGTAGGAGGGGAAGCTGAGTTTCATTTACCTTGGTACTGAATTTTTGCTTTTCTTAAATGCAGTATATATGTTGCCCTGTAGGTTACCAGTAGAGTAAAACTCAAATGTACAGATGCAGTGTGCTTGCATAAAATGTTCCATCTTTCTATCCTGTCAGTTGTAAAGAATATAAAGATAAGATTAATTATGTCATTTTTTTACTACAAATGGTATGAAGAATTACTTTTTTTCCTTTCTGACATAGGATATTTTGGCACAAGTTCTTCAGATTTTACTAAAGTCCAAGTTGCTGGTAGGTATTCTTGGTTGTGGGTGGGGGGTGGTGATGGATTATTTGTTGTTATTTTTTACATTGCTTCCATGTTTTCCTTCATAGGTTTTGGAAGATGAAAATGCAAATGTTGATGAAGTGGAGTTGAAACCTGACACCTTAATAAAACTGTTTCTTGGTTACAAAAAGTAAGGAAGATCAACTAGTATTAACTACATGCACAAAACTGGAGCAGATTTCCAGAGCTCCTGTTTTTTTGAGACTGTGGGTAGTCATTAGAAAAAGTAATGTAATGATTGTAATAAGTTTGTCTTGGAGGCTTCCAGTCAGATCCCATCTAGCCACAGACACACAGCTCTGTTATTAGCATGACAAATGAATGAGCACTTATTAGAATTGATTGTGGACCAAATACATTTTGGCCATTGCTTGGTGCAATAGCAAATTGCTACAATATTGTAAACAAGGTTTAAGTTGTATAAAATATGTTTCTAATGGAAGCATTTTTGAATATTGAATGTTGTTTTGCATCTAAATAGTTTTGCCAGAGTCAAAGAACGGAAGGAGATGAAGCCTGACGGTCAGAGGGACCGCTAAATGACTGCTGCCCCAGTGCTTCCTGAGCTGTCAAGATAGTATCTCTCCAAATCTCCATTAGGATCCTACACAAAATGGGGTTCTCATTTGCTTAGGAGCTGGGCATATTCTGCTGTTAAAAAGTACTAACCTTGAAATAACTGGAAATGCCTCAGCCCAGAGCTCAGTATGTATGTCAGGTTTGCTGCATGCACTGGCAGGGGATTGCATGTTGTCAGATGTTCTTTTGGTTACAGCCATGAGAAGGCCATGTTGCAGTTCCTATGTTGTGGCAATAGTTGAATGGATCCACAAGGAAAGGCTGCTTACCAGCTTTGTGAAAAAAAGCAAGATATGCAAAGTCCTGAAGACCTGATATCTAAAAGCAAACTTGTTGAAAAGCAATTTTAATTTCTGTGTGAGCTTCAATAGGAAAGGAATAATCAACTTTGCCAAATGAAAAACCTCTGTAATAAGAAGAAATATTGCATAACTCAATTTTCCATTTGTATGGGGCGGAGAGGAGGCCAACTCTAGTTACAATAGTTTTGAAAATTAGTTTTGCTTTCATAGAGTTTGGGAAGATAAACCTGCTTATGATGAGGGTAAGAGAGGGCAGCTGTCTTCTAAGGTGCTTCTAGGATAGCCTTTTAAGAGAAGTAGGATCAAATTAAGCAAGTTGTCTTGAGGGCTGGGCTGACTAGTCTGCATACCCTGAAGTGTCAAGAAGTACTTTAAATAGCCTGTGTAGGGTGCAGTTTGGGAGGGACATCCTGCAGCTCATGTCTAATGTCATAAACCACATGAAAGTTAAAAATAGAGCCTCTGTCAAGAATGATCTTCCCCTTCCCTGGCAACCTGCTGGATGAGGAAATGAAAGAGAAACCAAAGGGAATGTCAGAGGAAGGGGACAAAAGCAGAGGCCTGCCCATGTTTGGCATTAGTCGCATGCTTGACAGAGTAGCCTTAAGGGAATGCACCACAGCGTATGGGTGGAGAAAGATCCCCCCCCATCCCTGGTTCAGATCAGCAATTTTCTTCTTTATGCCAGAAAAGTAGTAGGTGGGCTAAGATTCATACAGAATTTATGTGAAAGTAAAACTCTGTACAACTTCCTTTAGTTTTTATTTGTGCCTAGAGCAGGGCTAATTATTTGCTTGCTTATTTTTTTCTTGGCAGCAAAAAACTGCGGGTGAATATAAATGTGCCAATGAAGACTGAACAAAAGCAGGAACAAGAAACAACACACAAGAACATAGAGGAAGACAGAAAACTACTGATCCAGGTGACTGAGGAGCTCATACCATGCTCAAAAGTTCTTAACTTTGCTGATCTTTTTTTTAAAGAGCTATCTCCTGCAGCAGGCAGAATTATGGAGTTTTCTTTTGACGGAGAGTCTTAGATTTCGAAGTCAGGGTTGATCTCCTCTAGGACTGACCGGTTTGATCGCCTTGCAGTCCAAGGGACTCGCAGGAATCTTTTCCAGCACCACAATTTGAAGGCCTCAATTCTTCGGCACTCAGCCTTCCTTATGGTCCAGCTTTCATAGCCATACATTGCAACTGGGAAAACCATAGCCTTGCCTATACGCACTATACTTATACTTGTTTATACGAGTGATGTCTCTGCTTTTTAGAATTTCTATACATTGGTTATTAGTGGTTAGTATGTCTTCTGTTACTGAAGTTGAACAGGAACGTGGCAAAGCACCATGGGTTAAAAGGTGCTTTGCTAATTGACAAAGGACTCTTAATTGGAGGAGTTCCATGACAGGTAAAGCTGCTTTGTCCACAGGGCTGTAACTGTGGGCAGACATTGGCGCCAAAAGTGGGTATGATTATTTTTTAAAATAAAAGCTTATAATGAACTTGCCATGCAAAACATTGGTTCATATAACTCAGCATGGTGTATTCAGACTGCTTTTGTATGCCTCTTGACTGTCCTAGCACTGCTGCCTGAGACTCTTTTCAACTGGACATTACAGGAATTGAAAGTGAGGCCATCTCTGTGCAAAGTGTGCGTGCTACCTACTGAATTTTCCCTTAGTAGAAAGGCAGGGTTGCTTACCTGTAACCGTAGGTCTTTGTGTGGTGCATTCAAACAGTGGCCTGTGTGCCTGCACAGTCTCTTGATCAGGGATCTAGTGTAGTTGGAGTATTTTGGCAGTAACACTCCCCCATTGTCCCAGAGCACATTTGTCCAGCAAGTTCCTACTTGTTCCCTCAGGTCCTTGAACACAGCCTTGGAACTGACGGAAATTCAGGTGGGGACAGAGGGTGGGTTGTTTGAACATACAAACAAAAACTTGAAGGACTAGTTAGAGGTAAGAAACTTGTATTTTTGTTTTGCAGTCTGTGTGTATCACACACATGGGTAAGTAGCAAGTTGGCTTATTAGAGGTGGGTTGATGTGTTATTGCAAAAAAGCATGCCCAAAGGAAGAAACAGCTCCAGGACAGATAACCTGCCTGTAGTAACTGACAAAGGTTGACTGCCTCAACCAGGTACCTGCTCACCAGTTCTAGAAGTGAAACACCTTGACTAAATTTCACCAACATAGTCATTGCCTAGGTCAGTGGTCCCCAACCCGAGGCCCTCAAGTTCTTTCTGTGAGGCCCTCCAACCTGGCTTGTTTCCTGCTATCACCCTCAAGACATTTTCCCTCAGACCCACACTGTTCTTTCTGCCTCAAGCAGCACCATCTACTGCTGCTTTTCTTTCCCTTTCTTACAAAAAACACAATAGCAACATTGTTTCTTCTGGTCACAGTTGTTGCTTCTGTCAGGCCTGGCTTGGTCTTACCCACCATACTAGCATTTTGGCCATTCTGGGTGCCTTGCTAGCCAGTAGAGCTCAGGTACCTGCACTTTTCAGCCTTTTCATTCCCCCTCTCCATGCATTACCATGTTGAAGGCTATATATATGTTTAAGGGAGATAAAGCAGCTGTGTGGACAGGTACAGGAGATGATTTTGCTGTAAAAAGATGGGAAAAGGAGAGTAAAAGGCCTGGGAATTTTGCAAAAATGATACAAAGTATCCTTTTGCATACTGAACATTTCTAGAGTTTTCACCCATCAAGTGGCTTCCAAGGTTACTGGGGAGGTTGATGCTTCAGGCAAAAGCAGTCTTCCTTCCTCAAGAAGAGCTGGTTGCTCTGAGTTTTTGCCATGCTTGCTTTGCCTCTCCTCCCACACCCAGTCCAGCTAGGAGTCTTCTCTTGCATCTGTGACTGGGATGAGAGGGAAGGAGTACTCCCTTATGAGATTCCCCTTCCCACATCTTCCTCTAGTCAAATTCCCTTCCCCTGGCTGCCATTTTGCTTCTCATGACTGAGGCTTGTCTGGCAGGCAATGATGCACCCATATAAATTGAAGCCAACTTAATGGCATTTCCTCTGATTCAGCTGGTAGGCTGTCCTTTCATTCACTCTTTCTCTCTACCTGCCCTTTTTTGGAGGGCCCCCAATTTTTGAAGTATTAGCATGGGTAGATTTAAACCTCAGAGCAGTGTGTTTATTAAGAAATAAATCTCATAGTATTCATAGTATGTAGGATTGCAACTCTGCCATCTGGTTGTCAAATTCAAAATCCATTAAAAAAACCACCTTTCTAGTCTGTGTATATGTATTCCTGAGAACTGTAGAGGCAGGGGTCTCGTCTCTTCTTTGCCATGGTCAAAATGAAAATCCCCAGCTGACAGCAACCAGAGTGTGGTGGATTTGATGGGAAAGGGCAGAGTTAGATCCCTAAAACTATACTACTCATATTTTTATTTATTCAAGGATAATACTGAAACTCTGCAACTGCTGCTCTGCTAAAAGTTCTGTAAAGATGTCTACAAAAGAAAGTGCTGTTTCAAAGAAATGAAAAATTGTACATGAGCACCGTGCACTTCGGTGTTTAGTCATGCCGGCCACATGACCACAGAAACTGTCTGCAGACAGACGCTGGCTCCCTCAGCTAGGAAACTGAGATGAGCACCGCCCCCTAGAGTCAGACATGACTGGACTTCACGTCAAGGGGAAACCTTTACCTTTACCAATTCTTTAATGACAAATGGACTACTGAGTACTCCTTTGTATTAAACAAGGATAAAGTAGTTTGCCTGATACGTCGTGAAACTGTCTTGGTATTAAAGGAGTACAAAGTTAAAAGGCACTTTGAATCCTATCACAAGAGCTATTCAGTATATCAAGGGGAGGTGCAAGTGAACAAGATAAATTTTCTTAAAGTCAGTGTTTTTGCAGCAAAATTGTGTTAGAAAGCACACTGAAGAGAACCTGCCATCTGTGAGGGCCAGCTATCATGTTGCTAAATATATTGCTGAGAGTTGTAGGCCATTCACTGATGGAGAATTTGTTAAGAAGTGCATGGTTAAAGTAATGGATAATATGTATTCTGATAAGGTACCCTGTGTTAGTTGTTTTGTTTTTTCTGCATCTACAATCACTGGGCATGTTGAAGAGCTAGCACTGATGGTAAAGGCAAAAAGTTTTGATTTTTATTCTTTGGCAATAATATTAGATGAGAGCAATAATATTATAGACACCGCTCAACTACTAATATTTATTGAGGGATAGATTCCAACTTCAGTAATACAGAAGAATTGTATGCACTGCGCAGTTTGAAAGGCACTGCAACTGCAAAAATCATATTCTTGAAGGTGTGTGAATCAGTGGAAAATCTTGGTCTGAGTTGGAATATATGGAAAGGCATCACGATTGATGATGGTGGGAAGTAAAACTGCTATAGTTACAAGAATCAGTGAAGAGATGTTGAAATTAAACACTACACTCCCCATGCAATTTCACTGTATCATCCATCAGCAAGCCTTGTATAGTAAGATTCTTCAGTGGGAAAGTGATGTGTATTGTTTTATCCAGCATTAATTACATCAGGCATCTTGGTCTTTACCCATCATCACTTTCAAAATTTTCTCTCAGATTCAGAATATGCAGAATATGGAAATGTATTTTACCATGCAGAAGTCAGGTAAAATTGCTTAGCACAGGCAAAGTCCTCAAATATTTTTTAGTCTTCATCATTTATTTATTTATTTATTTATTTATTAAAACATTTTTATGCCTCGGGGCGGCTTACAACAATAAATTAAAACCACTTAAATTAAAATATACACATTAAAATAACAATGATAATTTAAAAATAATATAGATATGTATATATACACACACAATAAGCCGCCCTGGCCAGATAAAATTCAATAGTATTAACATTTAAAATGCTGCTTAAGTAAAAAGTTGATGTCTTCCTCAAGGAGAAAGGAAAAGGTCAAGAAGTACTTTCTGATGGATTTTTGATTTGGTGTTCTTAACTGATATCACAGAGCATTTGAACAAATTGAATCTAAGGTTAGTGAAAAGGAAAGCTTATGTGTGACGTGTTCTGAACTGAAAGCTTTTGAAGTAAAACATCTTGGTGAAGCAAGTAAGTGAAAGTAACTTTTCAAACTTACCGTGCTGCAATGAACTAAAATTTGAGAAGAATGAGAATTTAGAATTTAATGTTGAAAGAGGAGTCAAAAGAGTTGAAAGAGGATATCCAACTGAATACAGAATTCCAGAACAGATTCACTAATTGCCATAAGCATGGAAAAGAAATAAGAATATTTCAGAATCCATTTGAAAGTAGCATCAGAAGATGCAAGTAACTTTTAAAAGATGGAACTAATTGAATTGCAAACAAGTGATCATCTCAGAGACATTTGCAAAGAAAATAGTCTATTAGATTTTTATTGTGGTCTGCCTGAAATATTGAACAACTTAAAAGAAATTTGCTGCAGGCATGCTTACGATCTTTGCCACCTCATACTTCTGTGAACAAACTTTTTCCAAGATGAAAATTGTGAAATCCAAGTGTATGTCAAGGGTTACAGATGAACATTTACATGACATTTTAAGGTCTGTCACAAACCTTGACTTGGACATTCAATGCCTTGGCTAACAGAAAACAGCCACAAAATCACACTAACTAGGTAAGCTTATGTAGCTAGATAAAAGGATTCCATAGCAAAATATTGTTGCAAAATGGATTGCATTTCTTCATTGACCTCTGAATGTTTACTTTTGATTTAAATTGGTAGGTTGATTTTGTTACATCTTCATTTAAGATGTGGCCCTCTTTAGTCATTGGACATTCTGTATGCAGCCCCCATGTCCCAGAAGGTTGAAGACTACTGGCCTAGGTGGAGTGAGCCAAAACATGGTCCAAGACTGCAAGGCGTGATCACTAACTCATGAGCCAGCTTGATGCTAAGCAGTACCTAGGAGGGACATCTTTAAGATGGCACCAGCAATATCTGACATCCCTGGGGGGTTGATAAATGGGATCAACCTGCAGACTTCATTGGATCTACCTGCTGAAGTGATCACTGCAAACTCATCTTCCAGGAGAACTAGTGAAGGTCCACTTTTGTCAGCAAGTTGGATGGTTTGGAGTCAGAAACAACAAAACAGCTGATAGACTCCATGCCCATCCTGGGCACTGTATCAGTGGAGTGAGTTTTCCTAGATGACTACATAAAGATAAACCTCTCTTGTGCAGAGACAAGACATGGTGCAGTGGGCACCAAAATGTATCAAAACCACGAATTTTTGCAAAGATAAGTGTTACACACTTGGTGAAGAATCTTGGTACCATAGCAAAACCAAATGGCAACATCCCAAACCAGAACACCATGGTGCCAGTTGCAGACTGAAGGAGATGCCAATTACTCGTGTTGATGGAGATGTAAAAATAAATCTAAAATAGATAAAATAAAAATAGATGTAAAAATAGACTCAAACCAATCCTCATCGTGGAGCAGAGGAATAGAAGCAATTTTAGCCATCCAAAAATGCTTGTGAGGATGTAAAGATTTATTTCTCTGAAGTCCAGAATCAGTCATAAACCTCCATTCAGCTTTGGTGAAATAGTGGGAACAGAGCCTGTCAGGAAATTGTACCTAGAGACCTCTCCATTGGTTCTTTCACCAGAGTAGTATCCATTTCTGTTAACACCACCTCTGAAGAAAAAGTGAATTTGAAAGGGTTTTTGAGGAGGAGCCTGTCAAACTCTGTTTTGCATCTCTTCTAGATAATAAAGGAGACCCATAAATTAAATGCTTCCATGCCTGGAAATAGAGCAAAAGATGAGTGCCAGAGATAGAGTGACAAGCACTGGGACAAAGGAGAAGGTGGGCCAGTCAAAGGTGGTGCTTGCCAGTGGTGTCTTATTTTCTACAGGTGTTTGGAGATTTTGTTGACTGGACCTGATGTCTCAGAGGTTGTGCTGGAGCCTAGCAATATGTTTGGCTAGCAGGTGCATAGCAGTTGTTTATAAAACAGTTGTCTAAATTGCTTCATCCAAGGGCATTCTTGGATGGCGGTTGGACGATATGCTTCCATCTTGCTCTATTTTTGGCCTTCTGTGCCACCACCTTCTCAGTCTTCACACGGAATGGTACTCTTCAGTCGTGGAGTGCATGTCTTAATATAGTCCTGGGGATTTAAGCCATGCATATCATCAGAAAGCTGTTGAGCCAGCTGTGGCTTTGGGATTATGGTGAGTCATGTTCCTCGATGTACGTCTCTGTGAGAGAGGGGCATCACCTTGCTTTCAGAGACTTAAGTTAAGCCTCATTTATCCTCTTGTACCCATGACTTCTCTCATAAGAAAAGCTTGTGCACGGACATTGCATCCTGATAGTTTGCTGCAATCAGCAGTAGTACTACAGAGGCAATATGGGCCAGGTGCCATTAAATCCAAGCTTCTATTTTCTTTATCCAGGGATGAGGAATGGATCTTATGGGATCGATAAGATCTTGAAAATCATGGAATTTGGTTTTTGGCTGGACCAAAAACCCTGTACCTTTCTCCAGAGCCTTGCACATTTGCTCAAGTGCTTTATTGTTGGCAACATGGAAGACAGCCTTAAAAGTCTATTGGATGGTTTGACTCTAAGAGGGCGTGCCACCAGTGTGGAGAACTCAAACTACATCAAATATCAGGTCTTTTATTGTAATCACTGATCGTTGCTTCTCCAATCCAAGAGATGACACCATACAGAGTAATTGTTTTGAGAAGGGCTTTGTACCTGCAGGAGGAGATGGCAAGGTGTCTTTGTTCCCCATAGCAGTGTCTGTTGATGAAGTGTTAAAAGGTCAGCATTGAAAATGTAGAATCTGACATAATCTTCTGGTACTGACTGTGGAGAAACTTTTCCTCTTAATGGGAATGCTATGATTCAGTATGTTTTGTGAGAATATTTCCAGATTTGATGGTTGAAATAAGGTGGTGTGAGTAGCAACAGGACATAATGTATTAGGTGGCATGGTGAGAGAAACCCCAGGACGTCAACTGATGTGCAATTTTGTTAGTGGTACTATAGGAGCAGCTGTAAAGATTGCACCCAGTTCTGATGGTAATGTGAGGTGGTTTACATCAGCTAAGATGTCTTGGTGATACAGTTGGTTCCATTAAAAAGAGCCCTCAATGTGGAAGAAGTCTTGATAACATAAGAAGCATATCAACATTGGTCAGGGGAGTAATTCTCTGTGTAGAACTTCTGCAGGTTGTATGCATTGGTGCCAACATCCATATTGTGCCATCAGTAGAGTACTTCAAAATCATACACTCATGGGATGAAGAGTATCTCTCAATAAGGAATATGGTGAATGCAGCTAATACCCAGGTGGTTCACTCTGGTCAAAATACCATCCTCCCTCCTGACAGTAGTAAAAGCCAAATAAGCAGATCCCTGTTAGGATTGAGGGATAATGGTTGCGGCAGATGGACTTCATCTGTGGCAGATGGACTTCATCTCCTGTTCTATGGAAATGTACTGAAGACACCTACTTCCAAAGAAGAGGCTACCATCTGAGGGTTCTACAGCATCCAGGGAACCAGAAGCATTTTTGATCTTGCTTCAAGGTGCACTGCTACCATAGTTAACAGCAGAGTCACTGGCAGTGTTGATACCAATGGAGGCAAAGTTGGGGCTGCAAGAGACTGAATAGGAGATTCCTTTTCTCCTTCAGTTCCACAGGTATTTTATGTGTTTTGGCCATTATAGTGAGCTTTTTATCCAACACCACATTAGTGACTTTCCTGATGATTGGTATAAGGAGCTTTGGAATGGTTGGTGGTAAAGAAAACTTCTATCCTGGAGCCACCCAATTGTCTGTATTAGAGTGGGACACAGTCTCTGATGCCCAAAGTGGAGGAAGTCCTTGAGAGGATTTTTGGATGAGTCCTACCCTTTGCAGATTTCGCAGCCCTCGGAAGCTTGTCCCACATAACAGTTTGAAGCATGATAAACTAGTTAAATCTTGCCTGATTTGTAAAGGCTTGGCAAAATGAGCAGGAGTTGAAGGTAGCAGAATAATTCACCTGGGAGTTGCCCATTAGTTGTGGGGACTTTGCTGTCACAATGAGCATATTACAAAGACAATAGAAAGGAATCACCAGAGAGAAAGATAGTTTAAAGAAAATCCTCAGTGAATTCTACTTTTCTTGAATAAGCAAGAGGGTAAGATTTTCTGCAAGACTGCAAACCAGTAGTAGTTGCAACAGAACTGAGGGAATTGGTGGTTAATTGGTGGAGAAGGGTTCCTGCTAAAACACTCAGAGAAGGTTCCTGGTAGAAGTTCCACACAGGTGTAGATCCCATGCATGTGATGTTCACAGCAGATTGTATACTAGAAGTTAGAGACAAGGCTTTGCTGGTCCAGAGTCACTAGTTTTTCCTGAATTAATCTCTGAAATGATGCTCTGTAGAATAAGCTTGGTTTATACTTGAAACAGCTTGAGTGGGTGCTTTTTCAAACTCTTGCAGTTTGGAGGAATTTTTTATTGCAAACATAAGTCAAATGTATATTTTTCACTATGAGTATAATGTTTTCAAATTTAAGATTGTATTTCAAGTGAACCATATTAAAATGAACTGATACAGTAAGATTGCATACAGTCATGTTATTTGTTGTTGTTGCTGGAAGTTTATATGAGGCAAGTCTATTTTACTGTAGTATATGCAAAATCCATTTCAGAATACCTTGGTATGCCTTAAGTGATTGGCCAGAAGTTTTTGGTGAACTTTGGCTTCTCTTAGGATACACTCACTATTTCTAAACGTGTATTTTTTTAATTTTAGGCTGCTATTGTAAGGATTATGAAGATGAGAAAAGTTCTTAAACATCAGCAATTGCTTGGAGAGGTACTCACACAACTGTCATCAAGATTCAAGCCACGAGTCCCAGTAATAAAGGTTTGTCTAAAGAGCAATTTAGTAGTGATAGGCAAGAAGCCTTTACTTTCAAGCATTGCAAATATTAGAAGTATACATTTGTGAGGTTACTCAGAAGTGAAGTATAACTTTTTAAATACAGAAAGAGTATGAGATCACATAAATTGAATTAAGCTATACCTTCAGATAAACAATTTAAACCAATTTCACTGTAGATTTTGGCACATAATGTACAGCTGCATTCTAAAAGTGTTGTTTAACTGTTTTAGACATCTGCACCAGTTGCTCATGTGTTTTGTCCATCCTCTGTGATGCAGTTTTTCATTTGAAGTACCCCTTTAGTGGTTAGTGTGTGCGAGTAGTACATTGATTAGGCAAAGTACCTAAGCACAAGTTCCAGCTCTGGTCACTTGCTTTACATTTAATTTAATCCAGTTTTTGTGATGGTACAGAATTAAACAGTTGCCATTTCCTCTACCTTGTTCTATCATATCCTACATAAGCTTGGTGTATGCTTCATATTAGTTCTGCAGGTTTATGGGTTAGATCCACATTTATGCTGGATCAGCTACACTGATAGAAGTCAACTTCCATGTTTGACAGCTGCTTTAGCCCACTGAAAATAACTACATATAACATGAGACCCTGCTGAACGGGTGTTGAAACAAAAGGAGAACCCCAGGCAGGAAGACCTAATGTGATTTCTCTCCCAAAAAGCAGATCAATTTATCAACACGGCTTAACATTTGTAGGACTCTAAAGAAATAAGAAATGAAGTGGGAACACCTATGAACACAAAAAAGATTGCATGTTTTTTCCATTTTCAGAAATGCATTGACATTCTAATAGAGAAGGAGTACTTGGAGCGTGTGGATGGTGAGAAGGACACCTACAGTTATTTGGCTTAACACTTTTTAGAAGTCAGTATGGCAAACAATTACACAACTGAAAGAAAGAAAAAGAACTTGTTGGCCTGCTGCCATCTGGACCTCCATTTTTATAACTGAGACCAGGACTTCCATCCCCCAATCTTGGAATTACAGTCTTGGAATTGCTCAGGATTGACACATTTCAAATATGTAAATATGGACACCAATGCCATTTAACCTAATTTAAGAACAGAACGGAATCTGAAACCTCCTTTACTGGAGGTTGCATGCTACTGCATTTAAATCAATACATTGGCTATACAACAAAAAGCTGTTGCTACAGGCAGCACTTATACATGTTGGCAGCACTTTGGTTTGGGCCCATGGTGTAATCTGCTATGAAAAATCATTTGTATAGTGTGTTTCATTTTTTAATGTGTGAAATAAAAAATAAAAAATTTCTGTACAAGTTGCATTTGGTTTTATTGTTAAGTTCCATGAGTTATCTTTCTTAAATGTAAATAAAAGGTATAATGATTATGAAAGCCAGATGAACTGGGTACTGTTTTGCTTTCAATACTGTTTCTACTAACTTCAAGCAAAACACATAGCTGAGCTTTAAAGTATAATCTTATCTTTTGGCATTTTACAAAAACCAATTTATTAAACAAAGGTATGAGTATTGTGCATGTTAAGGCTCCTACAGGTAGTGACTGGCATTCATTTTATCAGATTCCTGGTTTGTTACATGTGAACCAAAAGTTCTTGTATTTTTTAAACCCTCTAGTCAATTGCTAAACAAGCCAAGAATAAACCAGGAATCTGCCAAAGCAAGCAGGAATTCTATCTTCTGCCACATGATAGGGAAAAGGAAGAAGTGGTCCACATGGCTTTGTCTGTCTTTTTGCTCATGCAGAAAAATACGGTTTCACATTACAAATACTGCCTGAAGGTTTATTCTCAATTGGGCCACTGTATTGTTTTCATGAACATCTGGTAAGGTGCCCTTTTTTACCCTGTCATCTTTGTGATCAAGACTAGAACCTGTGTAGATACTTTAAAGCACTTACTACTTGTTTTTTGCACCTTCAATCCCCCTTTCCTTCATTTCTTTGGAGTAACTCCCAAGTTGTTATTTGAGATATTTAATGGCTAGCTCAAGTTAACCTTGTGTATGAAACTGAACCTAGATCAACAACTGACTAGCTTGTTTTAAAGTTCCATTTTCAGATTAAAAGCATTTATTTTCTTTTAGGAAGTGCTAAAGTTAGCATTCGCTTCAAAATAGAGTTGCAGGCTAAAACATCTAGTTTGGCAGTTAGAGGTTTTATTTATCATTGTGCATAGTGCTTTTTTTACCTTAAAGTCCATGTAAGCTTGCACCCATCCCTTGTTTAAAGAAGTAGACCATTTCAATTCAAAGTTCAAGTATCCTTTATTCAAGGTTCAAAAATGTACCACACTGCATTATTGCAAAAGTTCAATGGTACAAAACATGTTGCAGCTGGTGAGAAGGCAATAAAAAGTTGATTTTTAGGATTTGTCATTATAAATTACAGGTACAGTACTTTGTAAATTCTGCATTCCAAATTGCATCAATTCAATCTTTTAAAAAAATTGCCCACAGTACTAGAAACTCCTGAAGATAAGGCAGCTGTTTTATTGGAGAGGTAGCTGGTATCAAGGGATTTCCATTTCTCTTTCAATGCCTACATACTTGAGGGCATCAGCTTGACTGTATCTAAAATAAAACACATCATTTGTATCTGATTTATTTTGACTTTGTAGCGGTCCCTTTTATTCAAAAGGCAGACTAGAAAATATTAACACCTACACCCACTTAAGAATAAATGAGAAATCCAGGGAAATCTACACACTTCCTGCATTTCAGAAATACTTGGCTTGAATCCAGTTAATAGGATTAGCAAGTACTATTATGACCTAAGTACTGAAACACTTGTCAAAATCAATTTCTCATTTACAATGTTCAGTACTGAATATGCTGTACCTACCTATAATCAAAAAACAGCTCTTCACCAGTCTGAATGGCTCTCTTAGCAAATATGCCTATTCTGTGATCTCCATTAACCATCATTACTGTAAAACAAAAATTGAAGTTAACACAAAATTTAAGAAATGCCTTCACCATTGTATCAAAGAATTACTTCAACAGCTTGCTTAGTTAGCTGTATTCTTGTGAGATTTTGGAAGTATTCACCTTTTGCATAGCAGTTGGGATTGACTGAATGGTTTGCAAATCTTATTTTGTTCCCCTTCCGCGTTGCATCCACCACAAAATCTAAATTTAAAAAAAGTGGTTAGACTATTCAGAGCAGACTGAAAAATATGAACGTAACATTCATTGAAGTGCTCTGCCTAGCAGGTGCTACAGCTGATATACTTAAATCACTGGCTGGCTATGGATGATATGGCTAGAAAGTCCTGCCTTTTTAGCATTTCTAGAAGAAACAGTGAAGGCTTATCTTATAAAATGTTTTCCTTCTAATGTGGCTATTCTTCAGTCACCAGTTAACACTTCTGCTGCTTAGGAATGGTTATCATTGCTGTTTCATCATACCACCTAAAGAGGTATTGTGTCATTAAAGCCTAAATAGTTCTTGTACACTGACTTCAAGCATAGGTTGAAGATGTGAAAATACTTGGCTTGAAACAGCATTAGAACCATGCTTCATATCCTGAGATAAGTGAAGTAGTGAATGGGTTGAAACATACCATTGTTTAAATTGAACAGAAAGCTGCACATGTATTTGTCATATACTTTCCCCCTTCTGTCTGCTTCATCCTGAGAAATAATCTGAAAGTAAAATGTAAGAAATGGCTTTGATAACCACTGGACACAAGCAGATGTAACATGTTCCATCCCCTCCAATCTAAACCAGCTGTTCTATTTGCAAAACAGCTGATTAACAGCTAAGTGGGAAAACTGCCCATTGATTTTGCTGAAGCCTTTTTATGGAAGACACTCTTACCTCACCACAATATTCTGAGATGAATTCATTTTTCTGCACCGGATCCTTAATGAAAATCCCCCAGCCTGCCACATCAGAAGGTGCTAGCAGCAAATGCTAGTAGAATGATAGGGAAAAGTGTCTTAAGCCAGTAACACTGAAAATGCTTAAGCCTAACCAAATATATCCTATGAAAATGTACAGCAGCTGCAGTAAAGTAGCAGCTGTTTTACACACGTTACCATACTCATTAGCAGTGTAACACTGAAGTTCAGACTCACAGAAGATCCAAGTGGCATGCTTAGAAAGTGCAGTTTTAAATCCTTCAAATTGCGAGGAGTTGGCACTTCAGGCATACATTTTTCAATTAGTTTCTTTAAATGTTTGCACCAGCTTTTGATACCTTTACAGCTTTAAAAATCCATGACATCTGAATATATTTCTCTCTCCAAAAAGGAAAAATACTCAAAATTTGCCAGAAAGGTTTAAAGCAAGTAACGTTTTTGATGACACTCATGATGCTCCCAAAAAGGGGATGCATTTATAGATCTACCCTTTCTGGAGTACTTGAAAGGCTCTGCAGAATGTGGAAAAGCTGAAACTGATAACAGGGCAATACTTTAAACTAGAGGATCTAACCCAAAAGGGGAAGTTAGGCACACCGTCCCCCCTTAAAAAAAAACCCCTGCCACATTGCTTTTCAATTCCCAGTTGTCAAGTGTGGACAAGGCAACCTATGTGTAGCCTTGCTTGGTTAATGTCCATGGATGCTGTCAAGTGTAGGAAGCATTTACCAGATTAACCAGGCAAGGCCCCACATTTCAAGTAGCTGTAAGAATGTACCCATAAAGGACTTTAAAACCTGCAAACAAAATTCCATGTATTTGCTGGACAACTTAAAAATAAGAGCCTGCGATAATTGCTCCATAGTGCCCATTTGAACCAAGAGGGCTAGGTTTTGTTATTACTCTTGATGAACAATTCACCTGCTACTTCCCACAACCCACAAGGAGACTGGCCTCCTGGCTTCAAAGAGCACACCAACCCATCATGGATTGAACAAACTATAGAAGAAACCATATGTTGTTGAGGTGACCTGTTGCCCCCAACCACTGCGGAACACAGTTCAGATACCACAGCAGTCCACTGTAGCTAGTCACCTAAAATGACTAGCTTGTTATGTGGTCCAATCACTGTAGTGGAAGAATTATACAAGCTTCACACATTTTGCTACTGCTATCATAGGACAGATGAAGAGTAAACGGCCAGCCGACTAAGCAGAAACCATCTTTCTGCTTTTGTGCAGTTAAAAGTTCTTGGGCATCCCTGTTCTATTTTTTGGTGTGTGTGAGTGTTAACCAGTAAAGTTATAGATTAAAAAGATGAACCTTTTTGGATCCTCGCTGAATGCTGCAATTCTTGCAAGACACATTTTTGCTGTCCCAGTGATCTGCTGCTCCACATGTCAGGCAGAGATCTGGATCACACTCACGTACAGCCAAGTAGCAAGGGCACTGTTTAGTGTTGCATTGTGCTTTACAGCGGCAACCAGGAAATCTGTTTTGGCCTTTAGACGAGAAAAGGTAGAAAGCTGAACTAACTTGATTTTACATGAAACAGGATTGCACAGTTATCTCTTGATCCTTAGGGCCAAATTATTTGTGGGTATTTGTGCTCAGTACTTCAGGAATGTGAGTCACCAAATTGAAATTATGCATAGGTATCTAAAGCACATGCTTGGACAATTACAAATGTCAGTCAATCCCACAACCAATAAGCTTAGTGCACCAAAATAACTTAAACATCAATGAAAGAACTGGCCAAGGAGTTTTATTTACTTGATGATGAAAAGATTTGGTTAGCCATTCCATGGCTGCTTAGGGTTCATGACAAAGAGGGAGAGCAGCTGGATCTCTTTTTGCTCCCATCACAGTCCCAATGAGAAACACCCCTATTGTGGGCCTACTATTCACAATAGGAGGAGAGTTCCAACTGGTACCAATGAGTTTTCTTGTGAGTACATGGGACAGTGATTCCTTTGTATCACAAATGTAAAAGCTCAATGCCCCTTTCCATACAAGAACAAACAATATTTCATGAACACTTGCACTGCTCCTAAACCCACCACCTAACCCAAGCATTTTGATTGCTCTGGACCAATTAAAAATACCAGTTTCAAAAATCACTTACATTCTGAGCTGCACTGACAGAACTTCTCACAGAAGTTCTGAGCAATGACACAGGGGCACGAGTTGTCACAAGGCTGACGTGGGTGATCACATGGCTGGTAGTTGTAAACATGATTGGATGACCCATCTGAACAACAAATAACGCTATGTTTAGAAAGAAGAAATTTGATATAGGAAAATAAAAGTACAACTTACTTCCCCTTGACCGCCCCCCCCCCACAAGCCCTTATATATCTTTTCAGTGTTAAACCAGGCAGTGGATGGAAGAAAAAACTAATACAATCAGTCTTAATTGTCAAGTTTCCCTAACTGGGCACAACCCAGCAACTGTTCAGGACTTTAAAGGTGCAATTCTATGCACATTTAGAAAAAAACATGCTATGAATTTCAGCATTCCCTAGCCTCCAAAGCTAACTGGAGATTGCTGGAAGTTATGGAACTTTTTCTGTCTAGCTATGAATAGGATTGTGCCCAAGGGTCTCTGAGAGAGCATTCCAGGGGCCGTAGGATTGTGCCACTCCCCTGCTTCACCACTGGAGGGGGAAGTCCACTCAGAAGTCTGCTCAGTCTGCTCAACTACCAGAACTCCAGCACAGCTGGAAAAAAGGAAATCCAAGGTTCTCCCATTACCCCAGCTTGCCCCCTATGATATGAGTTGGCATAGTTTTATTTCCATTCTTTGGAAAACAACAAGGGGAAGAGATTCTAACACAGAGACACAGCATCCCCAAAGGGCCAAAACACAGCTTCATAAGAAATGACAGGTCACCACCACCCCTGACTGCTCTGTCTGTCCCACAGATTTCAACGAGAGGAATCAGCAAATGCTTTTCATTTCCACTGAAATCTCTTCCAGAGTGAACTTGATCCCTTAGCTGAGTCATGCTTTTTCCTCATGAATTCCAACACAATTAACTGTACTTCAAATAGAAAACATTTCCATGCAGAAACAGAAAAAATAATATACAGATTATTATATGTATTGACTGTGCAATGATGGGATGGATAGCCTTTGAACGATGCAACTATAGCTCATGGAAAACCTGATGAAATACAAAAGCATCTTATTCAACTACTAGAGCTTTCTTTTGAGGTATTTTGTTTGGTTTGTGCCCCGGCTTTATACCAAAAATGGCATTTAAGCTGGCTTAAGAACACTAACAAACCCTTGGTTGCCCTCCTGAGACCCTTGGTATTGGATGGGATAGAAATGTTTCAAACAAAGAAACCTTGATAAAAACAGTAACAAACATTATAATAATAATGAAACACAGGTCAAAAGCAGACAGATCAAGCCTATTCAAACATCAGTTAATTATAAATCATTTCCACCCACACCTGTGACTCCAACTATTTATGCTAGGTCTTTTAGGCTGCAACCTTATGGGGACTGTCCATAACCTTCTGAATTCAGAGGAACTGCAAGCAACCTATAGAGTGGAAGAAGTGCAGAGGCAAAGCCCACCTCTGTGTGCTTTCTGCCTGGCAAAGCAGCTGGACAGCTGCCCTAAAGCACATGTGCCTTGTTGTCATCAATTCTGATTAGTCCAGAAATACAAAGTTAATAGAAGTAGGGTTCTATGAAGGTGGTTTTAGAATTAATCTGCAATGTAAACTGCTGACTTGTCAAGTGGGTTCATATTGGGAGTGTAGGTCTCTATACACAGGGTATAGAAGAATCTGAATCTGATGGTTCCTGGGTTTTGATCTTTTAAAAATTAACATAGTAAAATGTACTGCTCTCTCAAATGATTTTAGCTTTTATATGTACTTGTATTAACAATATGGAATCACAAAGTCACTGTTAACAGGGCAACCTGTCAATTACACTCATTTGCTGTATTCCAGAGCTTCAGGTATACTATAAATAGAAGTATCTCCAGGTTCACCAGTGTAACCCCCATTCATATCAAGAGGCACTTCATACAAGTGATATAGTCCTCCCTTAACTGAGGTGAGGTAAGGAATCTCCTCGTGTCCACAGGAACCCTCCTGCATTACAAAGATCTACAGGATCACTGGATTAGGGTTAGGTTACTTCTTTAAAAAACAAAACAAACCCAGAAATACTGTTATGAAATTCTAGGATACTAAGTTGAATGTAAAGATGCTAACCCTTCTTCAGCTGTATCTTTCTGCAGTGAGCAGCCCACAACCTGTAAAAACACAAACATACAATAAGGTTGAGAAGGTGTATTTGACTGGAAAATGCAGCTAAGTCCAGCTGCACCTTAAATACTGGCTTTGAATCAGGGTATTGTATATAATTTGCAAAAAGCCACAAAACAGAAAAGTTAATATTGCTGTCTGTGATTGGATTGGAAAATATCCTGTAAAGAAGATACTAATGATTATACCTGAAATGTTCTCTATGTTTTGAAGTTTGCTTGAGCAAAAACAAACACAAAAATACTATTGCTATAAAATGATTTCCTATAACATTCAATCTACAGTTATGTTAGAGGTAAAGCTTGTCAAATTCAAATTTGTATGAGTTTCTTGTGATAAGTATTTTCTAAATTTATTTGCAGATCTTGTATATGTAGTTTTTCAAAGGAGCTTATTTTTGCTACACCCAATAGAGCTAACACAAGATTTTCATATACATTTCAAGGATTGCATCCAGACTCTGCCTTTCACTGATGGGAAGGGCTCTGTGCACAGAAGGGGCCTCTACCTGAAAGTTGGAGATCCCTCCATCACCACAGCTCAGCCCATTCAGCCCGGCCCTCTGACTCTCTGTGTAGCATTTTCAGGGGGCTGGAGGGGCCACTGTGGGGAGAAGAGGGTGGAGGAAAAATGTTTAAGAAATCTGATTGCAGGTATGTATTTTTCCTAGGGAATACAACCCCCACGCCCAAATGCTTTGATCAAAGGCCTTCAAGAAATGTTTCAAATCAACAGGGAAGGCCTTTTTTTGTTTGTTTTTTAGTACAGAATTCTTCCAATTTCATTTCTATTCAACTCAGGGCCAGCTCACACAACACTTTTCCTTCCTGTGCAAACAGCCCCTTCTCTGAATGTACGGTAAAGGTTTCTCTCATATGTGCGTGCTAGTCGTGTCCAACTCTAGGGGCAGTGCTCACCTGTTACAAGCCAAAGAGACAGTCGGAAGACACTTCTGTGGTCATGTGGCCAGCATGACTAAATGCTTTTGCGCACAAGAAGCTGTTACCTTCCCACCGAAGTGGTGCCCATTTATCTACTTGCATTTGCATGCTTTGAAACTGCTAGGTTGGCAGGAGCTGGGGCGAGTAACGGGAGATCACTCCGTTATGCAGCACTAGGGATTCTAACAGCCAAACTGCTGACTTTCTGGGTGACAAACTCAGTGTCTTTGAATATACACACTCATAAATACAAAGATAAACATGCCAGCACAAGGATCACTGATGTTTCAGCACTTGCTCTTGTAATCATGACTGTACCTATTCATACAGATTGTGTGTGTGCAGAATCCCTTGTTCATTTCAATGCATGACTGAATGAATAGCTATATTACTCTTCCTGTCTGCATTACAGTAATTAAATGGAATGAAATGAGTAAACCAATTACAGAGTTAGGTAAGTATGTCTCTCAGTTTCAATGGACAAATATAGGCAGGGGTACATAAAACTATGGATATTAGTCCATGTGTCCCCTTCTAAAGACAATGGCATCATAAATCATTAGTACTCTCTCTTTACAGTTGTGGAACTGAGGATAAAACTAGGGCAACTCATACAAAGGTTGTCTTTATTTATTAAATTTTTATCCTGCCTTTTTCCTTTCAAGAAATCAAGGCAGCTCACATGATTCTCCTCCTCTCAATCTTATCCTCACAACAACAGCCCTGTGTGGTAGGTTGGACTGAGAGTCTGTGACTGGTTCAAAGTCACCCAGTGAGCTCCATGGCTGAGTGGAGACCAAGAAGAAGAATCTTTTTGCTCAAACTGCACCTACAGTGGCTCTACAGTTCTCCCCACTGTCCAGATGGTGCTTGTTCTCTGGATCAGATAGGATCTAAGAGTAAACTAAAGTGACAGCCAATGTATTTGGAAGGGTAATGACAGTCCTTGACAGCCAGTGCATTTGGAAGGCTAATGAAGGCCATAACAATCTAAGACAGTAGTTTCTGGGAGACTTCCTAGGTATGCAGAAGTATGTGTGATTGTAAATCAAAACAAAGGTAAAGATTTCCCATGACTTCCTCTCCCAAAAACCCAATACCCTGGCAGGCTCAGTGACTTCCAGAAGCCTTAGGATGTTTACCATCTACTGCAAAGAAAAGCAAATGGAAATGAAAAATGTGGTGTGTTTGCATATAAAACTTCCCTATTTACACCCTTAACTACTTATAAATACTTTGGAGAAACATGTTGCTAGCTGTCTGGATCCCTAAATAGTAATACCCCCCTTAAGGAAGAACTTACACCACACAATTTTATTGCAGGGCTTACTTGTTTACCTGTAATGTGTAATTATGTGGAGATAATACAGAAAATAGAAAGAACTGTTTCAAGAAGCCTGAAATTCAGGGTAGCAACTCTCCACTTCTCTACTTGGACTGCAACTTATTCCATTAGAAGGCAGCTCTGAACTTCTGAATATTTAGTGCCCTACTACTAGGCCATTACCAGCAGGGTTGTTTTGGTAGTTGTTGTTGTTTTGGCCTTGTCTTCCTTTTCTTTTACATCTAGATGGGCCTCTGAGCCTAATTAGAGGACGTATGCTGCCAGAAGCAGAGCTGGGGATGGAGAGACCAAAGAAATGTTCATAGCTCCTCCTCTCCCCTCACTGCCCACCAGAATAGCCCCTTTAGGATCCCCACAGGTTCCTTCAAAACACTTTTTCAACCTTAGAAAACAGGTGCCATGATTCTTTCTGTGGGGGATGAGGTAAGGAGGGGCAGAGGGATTAACTTTGGGAAGAGCAATTCAAAAAATAGGTCCCTAGGCATTGTTTTAGCTCTGGATTGATATTCAGCTGGTTTACCTGTGTTTCCTCTTCTTCTTTCTTGGAGGAGTATCAACATCTTCAGCAGGTGCAGGAGCAATAATACTAGATTCTTTTACTCTAAACTCATATACCTGTAAGGAGATTAACATTCCTGTGACTAGTTCCTCACTGGCAAAAGTCAGTCATTTTCTATTAGTATGTATCTATTTCTTCTAGCATGGCTAGGAGTGAATGTATACTTAAGGCAGTATTTCTCCTGGTAATACGAGTTATTTATTCATATTCTTAACCTAATCTCAACCAACTGCACACAGTGATGTTGATGCTAATGCAAATGAGAGGATTTTATCAGACTACACTGAATCTGCTTGGATCCTCTATGTACATTAAGAACTTCAAATTCCTTAGAACAGGAATTTTAGTATCATGACACTAGTACTGTTTTTGAAAGCACTCTCTTTGTTGTCATTTTACTCTTACCTGCCTACATGTTTTGGTCCCAATTAATCTGGCAATTGCACAGAAATTGTCATAGTAGGTACCAATGAGAACTCTGAACATTGAAGCTTCTGCACCACTCCATTCAACATTCTCAGGAGGTTCAATATTTGGCTTCATTTTGATAGGTGTTTGACATCTTGAATTTGCTTCTGAAATACCAAGAACAAACACTGAAGCAGTTAATATGGAAATTTTCCAACTGAATGCTCCTTTAGTTATTGTGCTGCATGGTATGAATTAACTTTGACACCACAAACTTTGAAACGGTGTAGTCCTCAAATATTTGGCAGATAAATAAAATTTAAATTAAGAAATAACTTATTAATTTAAACAACTTATATGCCACCCCATCGCAATGGGGTGGCAATCCCATATAAAATTCAACAAATAAATAAAATACAAAAAATAAATAAAATAAAATAGTGGATCCAGCCTGGTCAATTTAAACCAACAAATAAACCATTAACAGTTAAAGTAGTGTTTAAATAAAAAGGTCGTGGCCTGGCGCCGAAAAACAAATAAGGACGGCGACAGGCAGACCTCTCTGGGGAGCGCATTCCATAGGTTGGGCGCCACCGCAGAGAAAGCCCTCCTCCGAGTACTCACCCTCCGAATATCCTTCACGGAGGGTTCCCGGAGAAGGGCCTCTGTCGCCGATCCCAGGGGGCGGGAGGGCATTGCTGGCATATTCAGCACAGTGACACATACAAAGATGCAGCCAGTGATTTCCTAGCAGGCAGGGAACTCTTACCTGTTTCGGTATTAGGTGTGACTGGTTCACTCATTTACTTCTAATGCATAGAGATAGCAAGAGCACAAGCCATCAAAGTAAGAGACTAATTGGAAGACAACATTTTTGGAAATCGAATGAGAAAGGTTCAGTATATAATTAACTCATCTCTTGTGGCACACTAGCATGTCCCACCACAAAGCTAGTGAATGACTTGCAAAAGATCTACATAGGCAATGCTTGCCTTACTTGACCTCTTGTAACTTAATGATTTTTATTTTTATATATCAGCATGACAGGAACAGTTTGCAGTTCATGGGAAGCAGACACACATGCACTTGAATGCACGCAAAGAAAATATAGCTATTTATACCTAGCTCAGAAATGCTCCTTGTTTAAACTCCAATCAAACTTGCCCGTTCTAGAGCTTTCTCTAGCAACAACTGTCTCATTTTCCAAGATAATTCAAGTAACTAAGAGTGATGGAAAATTAACATTAAAATTTCACAAGCAGATACTGTATAACAACACCAAGACTCCCTAATAACAAAAACTTTGCCACTGCATATGTATTGGAAGATGGGATGATACAAGTATTTTAAATATATGTAGCCAGTAAGAACTATTTCTTAGTAAAACCAACAACATTCAAGGTTTGTCTCACCAGAGGAACTTGAAGTCTCATCTTTCTTCTCCTCTTCCTCTTTGTCATTATTTTCGCCTCCAGTTTCAGTTCCAGCTTCTCTATCACTGTCTGTATCTTTAGATTCTAACACATTTATAGTTGGAGTGCTAGGCCTGCTGGTGTTATTTGGAAGCCTTCCTCTTCGGCGCCCCCCTGGACGTTTCGGTGGTGTTTTTATTCGCTCAGCAGTTAAAGCAGCTGCAAACTCTTTGGCTCCTTCCTATGTATGAACAGAAAAATTTGCAGACATCAGTAAGGAAAGGAGAATGTATAGCTGATACCTCCCAGCTTATTGTAATTATTTGCCTAGATCCAAATAATTACAATAAGACCACCTAAATGGCTCGTGTGTGTAAGATTTTGTTTTTCCTTAGAACAACAGCTCTTCCCTATACCATATCAGAGGCTGCTTTTTGTCCCTTAGCTACAGAACAGGTTTATCTTATGGCATACACGGCTGCTTTTTGAAAACTCAAGTTCATCTCTTCCTTGGGCACACAGCACTAGCCTGTTGTTTAGTGCCTACTGATTCCATTTTTATTTAGGCAATAACTAGGCATTACATTATTTAACCATGTAAATAACTAGCTAAACGGAAAGCAAATGGTTTTCAAGCTCACAAGCTATGTTTTCCACAAAAGACATTTGTGTTGCTAAAAAGTATTCCCTTCATTTAGCTTTTGCTAGTAATCTATCTCCTTTCTCTCTTTAGTCAGAGTTGAAGTTTTTTTTTCCAAAAGGAAAATAAAGTTCAATATGCTGGTCATCTGCATAAGTGGTGACAATGAACTACGACACTGGGGAGTCTAGTGATCCCAACAAAAGTTGTGAAAGTGAGTAGCAGCAACAGTACTTCTTAGTGATCACCAATTCATGTAAGGCTTTCAGTATCTGAACCACCAACTGACTATGGAGTACCCCTCCTTCAATGGTTACTTTCCACAAAACTTTACATTCAGGTACATTTATTTTCTTTCAGCGACTACCATCTGGTTACAATGATGGAATCCAGGTTCTCTTCAGGTCACTGCGTTTTTTACATTGACAGAAGACTGAAAAGCAATGTCCTTTGCAAAGAATGCAGGAGTTACAGCACAGAAACCTTGACTATAGCACCGGTCTCCCAAACTAGTAAGACTGGCATGATGTTTGATAATTGGAAAAAGGGGTCCCCGAGTGGGGAGATGGCCATGATTCCAGTTGCTTTTATGCAGGGAAGGCATGGTGATCAGAGGCACGCTGCTGCAGGAAAGACGGGAGCAGCAAAGCAGAGCCGCAGGGCAAATGGCCGAGATTACGCCAGTCTTTCCTGCAGGAGCGCGCCTCTGATCAGGCACGCCTTCCCTGCACGAACGGAACTGCAATCGAGGCCATCTCCACACCCCCAACGCACCGTTTGCACCCATCTCTCCCTCCCCCAGTGCACCTGCAATCACGCCTGTCTCTCCCCCGCACCCCCAGTGCGCCGGGATGACGGGCATGTGCAGGGATGATGGGCATGTGCAGGGATGACAGGCATGATCTCAGTCATGCTGGGAGGGGGGCGGGGAGATGGCCACACTTGTGCTGGGGGCGGAGGAGGAGGAGATAGCCGCCATCTTTGTTGTTGTCACTCTGCTTCATATTTTTCTCATTTAAAAAATGGTTACAGAACGGATTAACCTTATTTACATTGAACCTATGGGGAAATTTAACTTGGCTCATGACCAATTTGGGTCACAACCAGAGTCCTGGAATAGATTAAATTCGTGAACCAAGGTACCACTGTATATGCATATTCCCAAAGGTTTTCTGAACTTCTGAAATTCACAGAATTACTATACAATACTGTTTATACAGATCAGAGTAGCAAGCACTATGATGTCCAAGGTTTTTTTCATTTTCATTTTCATTTCTGACTCTATTACAATCTACTTCTCCAGTGCTCTCTTCCTCACCAGAAGTCCTTTCCTTGCAAAAATAAAAATAGTTCCAGAATTCAAAAATGTTACACGTTAACAGGCGAAACTGTGACAATGAATGTTGGGCAATGAATCCTGACTTGGAATTAGAAAATTGTGGATGGGTTCAACATAAGCAGACTTCCCCTCCACAACATCCCAAATCTGCTCTTGCCCCAGTCTGCTTCTCTGGAGCAGGGGCTGCAGGAGGGAGAATTCACAAATTAGCTTTGTTACAGAATTCACAAATTAGCTTGGCAAGAGCAGTTGCAGCATATGATGATCAGGGACAACAGTGCCAATTTGATCAGCTCCATCTGCAGCCAAATGAAGCAGACAACACTGCTAAAGTAACAAAAGAATAAAGCCAAGACTGCCATAGAAAGCTAGTATTAGCATTTTGGTGATGTACAGGAATGTCACTGAAATGCCTCCCAAGTTCACCTGAACCCCACAAATTAATCCAGCCTGTCCAGCACAAAGGCAGGTTGCTTACCTGTAACGGTCATTCTTTGAGTGGCCATCCGTGCATCACACATTATGGGTGCTGCGCCTGTGCAGTGCCTGTTGCCAGGAGGATTAAACAGCTTTAATGGTTTCAATGGGAACTCCGCACCCTCCCCGTCTTAGTATAAAGGGGAGGAGTGCCCACCATTTCCCCAGTGAGCTGGAGACTGTCCGTTCGCCCCCAAGTGGAGAGAGTTGGTAAGGAATCCAACTCATAAACTAAAAATGATATAAGTAGGTAAGGAAAAAGAGCATACATATAATATGTATATATGAAGAAGACACACACACACACACGCAACATATATGCAGCAGATACCCAGTCATTGATACCGAGTGGGGCCGGTGCGCAGGTCGTGTGAATGCACGGATGTCCACTTGAAGAACGACAGTTACAGGTAAGCAACCTGCCTTTCCTCATCATGGCCTCCGTGCATCACACATTATGGGTGACCCAGAGGTGGGACAGTATCATCACTGGAGGACTGAAGAGAGGACAGCCTGACCGAAGGAGCAATCTTGTCTGGACTTGACGTCCAAGCAATAGTGCTTTGTAAAAGTGGACCATGTAGCTGCTTTGCAGATACCTTGCAAAGGGATCCCTGCTCAGAGGGCAGAAGAAGCACCAACAGCTCTGGTGGAGTGTCCCTTTCAAGTAACAGGCAGGTCTAACTTGGAAACACAATAGGCCAGTTGAATCGTCTCAACGATCCACTTTGAAAACCTTTGAGTACTGACCATATTTGACAAATAGTTGTTTAGACCTTCTAAAGGATTTGGTTCAGGATTGATAAAAGGCTAAGCATCGACAAATGTCCAAAGTATATAGGGACTGTTCGACTGGTGTCGATGGAGCCGGAAAAATGGCTGGCAGTACAATGTCCTGGCTTAGATGAAAAGAAGTCACAATTTTAAGCAGGAAACTTAGATCGGTGCGAAGAACTACCTTTTCTTTATAGAAGTTAAGGTATGGAAGGTCGACACACAAGGCACACAGTGCACTGGCTCATCTGGCCGAAGTAATTGCCACTAGGAAGGCAGTTTTCCACAAGAGAAGCTGAGATCAGTTGTAGCCAGTGGCTTAAATGGGGATTTGGTAAGAGCCTGAAGAACAATAGGCTCCACATCAGGACTACTAATCGGGTTAGTGGGTGGAGGTTTTGTAGTCCTTGTAGAAATCAACGCACAAGATAGTGCGATAATACAGTCGAGTCTCCAGTACACCCTCTATGATGTGAGATGGCTGCAATGTACACCTTAATGGAGGATGGCTTAAGAGTTCCATGGTGTAGTGCAAGATATTTTCAATGGTGGCAGATTGAGGATGAAAGTGGTACGCTGAAGCGCTTCCATTTGGCGTTGTACAAACATCGTGTGGTGGGACGTAGTGCAGATTGAAGAATAAATTGTATGTCAGGATGAAAAGTTGTTGGATTCAAGGTAGGCATTGGTACCGATGTCAAAGTCAAAGGCAATACAGATGTGAGACAATGTAGATAAAACCGACGGAGAAGCAGATGTTGATCCCGAGGGCAAGAGGTGTGATGAATCTGAGGAAAACATCAGTACCGATGTAGAAGAGAGAGTCAATGAACAAGCCAAGCAGTGAAGTTCAGAGACTGTAAGTCCGGATGTTGAATGGCACTGTGTTCCCGAGTAAGAAGATGAGAGACTTGAGGTAGGTGAAAGAAAATGTTGTGAGAAAGTTGGAGAAAAGTTGGGGAACCAGGGCTGTCGAGGCCACCACGGAGTGACAAGAATTCCACAAGCAGCGTCCTGCCGAATCTTGGCAATTGTTCTTGTTAACGGTATTGATGGGAAGGCATAGAAGAATTTGTTCTCCCATGATACCATGAGGTCATCTCCCATTGAGTTCATGCCAATGCCTGCTTGGGAGCAGTACGTTGTGCAGTGTTTTTGTGGGTCGCAAATAAAGTCCATGTCCGGTGTTCTCCAACGCTGAAACAGGCAACGACAAATTCAGCAAGCTAGATCCCACTTGTGATTGGTCGACATATGTCTGCTCAGGGAATCGGCTTCTTCGTTGTCAGTACCCGCAAGATGCATGGCTTGCAGAACGATTTTGTGAGCGATGCACCAGTTCCATATGCGAATGGTGAGGTTCGCCAATGGTACCGACTTCGTACTGTCTTGTTTGTTCAGACAGAATACAGTCACTATATTGCTGGGCACTATCTGAATCACATGACCCTGAAGGATGGGTTGAAAAGAGCAGAGAGCTTTGAAAACCACCAGCAATTCCAGGTAATTGATATGACTGGTGGTCTTGTGGCTGTGCCAGGTGCCCTGCGTCCAAAGAGACACACAATGGGCACCCCATTCAGTCAGGGAAGCGTCGATATAGAGAGTCA
Organism: Varanus komodoensis; assembly: GCF_004798865.1. Classification (NCBI taxonomy): domain Eukaryota; kingdom Metazoa; phylum Chordata; class Lepidosauria; order Squamata; family Varanidae; genus Varanus; species Varanus komodoensis. The sequence goes on along the minus strand of NW_025335269.1, from coordinate 8,685,438 downwards.
TTGTTGGATGAGGTGGACAGAATGAGGCTCCACTGGAGAAGTTGGAATTGGTCGTCCACCAAGACAGGGTGCAGAATACTTAGTGCGGGGGTTGGAGCATTCAACTGGGTCGATCATGGTCTGGGTGGAAATTGCAACTGAACCAGAGTTGTAAAGGTCTCATTTGCAGCCTCATGTTCAGAACTACTGCCACTGTGGATGCCATATGTCCAAGTATTTGCTGTATGGAGTGCGCAGAGGTATCTCGTTGAGTGATGATGCTCTGAATAGACGAAATCAGTCTCTCTTGTCAGTCCCGAGGCAGGAAGGCTCGTGTGCATACACAGTCCAGACGTGCTCCAATAAAGTTGATAACTTGAGAAGGAATGAGGCATGATCTTTCAGTATTTACACATAATCCGAGACAATCAAGGAGGGAGCAGGTTGTGTGGATGGAGGCTAAGAGGTCGTCCTTAGAAGAGGAGACCACAAGCCAGTAAAGGGTAAACGTAGATACCCTTGAATCGAAGGAGCACAAATAGGAGCCATTCACTTGGTGTATACTTGTGGAGTGGTAGCAAGATCGAAGGGGAGTACATTATATTCGAAGACGTTGGAACCAACAGTGAATCAGAGGAGGTGCCTATGAGCAGGATGAATGGTAATACAAAAGTAAGTGTCTTTCAAGTCCAAGGATGTGAACCAATCCTCTCTCCTGAACAACGGAAGTATGTTCTGAAGCATGGTCATCCTGAATTTTTTTAGGTCTGATAAATTTATTGATGCCATGCAAGTCCAATATCAGGTGTAGACCACCATCACACTTCATTAAGATTAGAAACTGTGCAGTCCTTCAGAGCACCTGACTATGAATTGCTCCCTTGTGAAGCAGCTGAGACACCTCATCCCCAAGTGATGGGGAGGCTGCTGTATAATGGATCAGGTTGGCAGGTGGAAGGGTCTCAAACTCGATTTTGTATCCATGCTCTATGACGGTAAGAACCCACTTATCAGATGTGATGGACTCCCAGATGGGGAGTCGACTTTGCAGTTGATCCCCAGAAGGAAGAGGGGAAGGTGGGTTGGAGTTAAGAGGAGAGTTTCGCGTGTTTCCTCAGCATGGACACTTGCCAGCATCTGGTCGGTGCCTGGGTTGTTTGAATCTAGGCGCATTCTGTCAGCGGTACCACTATTGTCTTTGGCCATATTGCTGGTGCCCAGATGAATATGGTGACTGGTAAAGTTGGTAGAGGTACTGAGATCTGCCCCAAGGCCACTTGCGTCTTCGTTGGGATGGAGTCTCCAGACAACATGCCATAAGATGGGCCTGCTGGATGTTTTCCACCTTGTCGTCTGTCCTGGCATTGAACAGGCTGGAACCATCGAAAGGCATGTTCTCCACATGCTGCTTGATTTCCTGAGGCAGATTTCCAGATCTTAACCAGGCGTGACAATGAAGCACAATGGCACTGATGAGGGCTCGAGAGTTGCAATCGACATGATGTCTCGCTGTGTTGAGCTGCTGCTTGGAGAGCTGCTTTGCCTCTCTGATGATGAGACGGGCCAGCACCCTCTGCTGGTCTGGAAGGAATGCAGAGAGGGACTCAATCTTCTGCCAGAGGAAGAACTGGTAACGGGCCATGGTGGCCACGTAGTTCAAGATCCGAAGACCAAGTCCCATAGCAGTGCAGATGCAGCAAGACATTGTATCGATTCTTCTGCCTTCTTTATCCATCGGGGTAGAATGTTCCTTATTCTGACACTCTTGAGAGGATTCGATGACTATTGAGATCGGTTGAGGATGTTTCAACAGGAAAGGAATGTCCTTGTACATCCCCTCGAGGTGTCTGGAGGTGGGATGAGGATGGTCAGGCAGCTGCCAAGTGTCAGTCATCTCCTGTCTAAGCGTGGTGATAAAAGGCAGGGCGACAGACGATGAATCTTCCTTGTGGACAATATCATAAATATTATCTTGATTTGGATCAATGCACTGTTGTACACTTATCTCCAACAACTTGGTCATATGGGAGAGCAACTCAGAGAAAGTTCCCTGAGAGTCACCCGGAGACCCAGAGCCCTGGGTGGAGATGACTGCATCTGGAGATGTGGATGCTTGTTTAGACTTGTCCGAGTCTGAGTCAGAGATGTAAGGTGAACTGGACAAAAATCCACCAGGAGACATTGAAGAGTTGGCAAGCGCTGCAGCAGAGGTCAACGGTGCGTCTCTTGACACGGGGTGCGACAAAGTGACGAGGGCGCGGTAGTGGACATGGGTAATATCCATATGGGAAATAGCAGTCCCACGGGAAAGGCTGATCAAAGTGGTCAGGATCGAATTCCTCATAAGGAAGGGGAACCCAGTGCCGTGATGGCTGTGGCGCCAAAGGTGGAGGTAGTAAGAGGGATGAAGGGCATTAGTATGCCCTCAGAGGTCCCTCTGGAGATGAGCGAAGGTAGGTGTCAGAGTTCTCACAGGTGGTTCTTCAACTCCTGGCTGCAGAGATCTGTGGCTCTCTCCGTCAGACATGGAGCCTCTTGCCACAGCATTGGGACTGAAGTGTGGCGAAGTTGTAACCCTTGGAGGTGACAATGGAGGGGTCACTTGCATAAGGGACTGACAGCTCAGGGCTTCGACCGGAACCGAGGTCGGGCTTGAGAATGGAATAGTGGTTGGCTCCAAGTGGGGCAGCTTGTCATGCTTTTTGTGCCAACGCTCGGGCTTGTTGGGTTTGTCCTTTTTGGGACATTTGGACTTTGAGGAATCCTTGGACCCGATGTGTTTCCTCTTCTCCTTATGCTTGCGGGGAGGAGGACTAGAGGAGCACTTTCCATCCCTGCTAACAGGGCCCCCTTCAGATAGTTGGCCAGATGGGTTTTTAGATGGTCCCGCAGCTGCAGAGGAGCTGGCCTCAGCCGAGACCTGCTTCATAGCGACCAAGGCTTGGTTCTATAACATCTTTCGCAGCCTGTTTTCACGATTTTTACGAACCTATTTGGTAAAGGACTGGCAATGGCTACATTTATCTGTCGTGTGGCCTTCCACAAGGCAGAGGCGGCACAGGTTGTGAGATCAGTGGGGGACATTTTAGCCCCACACTGAGAGCACTTACAGAAAGCCACCCACTGTGCCATTGAGAAGGAAAAGAGAACACAGTGAGCGTAACAAAGTGGAGAAGGACAAAAGAAGGTCATAGGTAGGGGTGGGGGGGATTAGAAACAGAGAGTTTAGGAATGGGGGGAACTGGGACACAAGATAACAGTAAAGCGAAAAGAAGAGTCAAGACAAGAAAAACTTATAACCAGATCAGCAGCAATATAGCAGAAAGCAAAAGAGCCTGAGGCATGGTGAACAGCGGTCACAAGAAGACTGGGGAAATGGCGGGCACTCCGCCCCTTTATACTACAGGGGGGAGGGTGCAGAGTTCCTGCCGAAACATTAAAGCTGTTTAATCTTCCTGGCAACAGGCACTGCGCAAGCACAGTGTCCATAATGTGTGATGCACGGAAGCCATGATGAAGAACAAATAGAAATAGAACCTGGCCCTTCTTTCTGCTGTAGTTAAAGACATGGAGTGAAAAAAATGTATTTTGTGAACAACATTATGAAGTACACATTAACTGACAAAGCATTTTAGCATACCATCTTATTTGATTCAGACATTTCTTTCCTGGGACAAGAAATTTTATTTGTATATGTACCTTTTCCCCCAAGATCGAAAAAAATGCCAAAACTCTTAAGCTAAGAAGAAAAGTTAAGTCTTACCAGGTGTTGGTAACAGTGTGGTCCACAAGGTTTGTTATCTATTGCAGTTTCTGTATTTTTCCGTTTATAAGTATTAGGAGTTGCATGGAATGCTACAAAAAGTTCAAAAGGAGTCTTCATTAAACATGGAGCAAGCTTAGCCAATGTAGTAAATTATAAATGTCCATTATTTGACCATTTAGCAATATTGCAATAATTTACTGTGAATAATTACAAGTTACAGTTACCAATGGCTGCAATATTATTTTAAGAAAATTATGCAGTAGTGGTGATCTAGAAAGCTAAAGGCACTCTTCTATACAAATTTAATTTAATTTAATTAAGACATTTATATGCTGTCCTTTGCAGCAGCCTCAGGGCGGCTTACAGATCTTCCTACTTACCCTCAGTGTTTTATGTACAATCTTTAGTGAGGAGAAGCTATGTCTTTACATTATTGAATGACAACCCTCAGCTAAATTATTGTTAGTTGTGATGCTTGCTGAATTAATTCCTTAGTGCTTGTTGAGAGATGTTTAGACAATAATATACAAAATATAATATTAAGTCTATTAAGCTTTCATAATAAGCCTGACATACTGCATCTTTGGAAGCCCATCCTGAATTAAAGACACCCTGTAAGAAAATACATTATGATCTCTCTGTTTTCCCCCAAACAATTGAAATTTAATATTTTCAAGGTGCAATTATGTAACACTGCATAATGATACTGCTTTTCAACAGCTTTTTTCAAGTTCATATGATTAGTTTGTATTCCTTGGGAAAAACTTTTCTGTCAGAATCCAGTTGTGTTGTTATTAAACTAAGATACTCCCACTCTTCTGGCGTTACTTGTGTCCTTTCAACTATATAATCTCTACCTGATTATCTAACACACTTATAATATACAAAGCCCCAAGAGCTAAAGGCAGAAGGATCTTATTTGGATAACAACACAACTTGGATTCCAATAGAACAGGTTTCTGCAAGGAATTAAAACTAGTCATATGATCATGATAAAGACTGTTTGACAAAATGGATGGGTATCAATGTTTCATAGCCTAGTTTCTGTGAATGTATAGTTAAGTGTTTAATATGTATACATCACAGGCAACCGTTTGGATGCATGAGATAAAAGCATTTTAAGTTTGATACAGGTTTTGACTTTCACAAAAAGAAGGGCTCTGTATAGCCCTCTGCCCAATTCTCATTATTGTTCAAACCTGGCAAGCATGGGTTATGTGAGGGTTGAAGAAAGGTTCACATAACAGAGCATATTCAATGTGGTGGTCACACAAACTCTACCATCTCACCATAGTTTAAATATCACCTGTGGACTGCCATGTCAAGCAGACAGGCCCTCTGTGTAGCATTTGTAGAAGACTGGAAGGGCTACAATAGGAAGAAGGGAATAAAGAAAGCCACTTTCACCAACAAAGTTGATCCAGCCTAAAACTGTATATAATTCTTTTTATACAATAGGGTTCTTGTGTTGCAGTGTAGTGGTTCTTGTCACACTTGTTTGGATGACCCAAAAAGTAGTTTGTTTTATGGAAGTGGTATTTTAATTTTAAAACATTCCTTTCAAAGTAAGCAATAATACAAATATGTAATTGGATTTTTCTGGGTGGAACAAAACTCAAAGATTAGGGCTAAAATTCTTTATTTATCATCAAAAGATGGGGGATTTCATTGAATAAAATAGTACTATCAGGCAGCTATGTTACAACATCTGAAGATGAGGCTAAAATGATAATATAACCATCCTGGAACCAGTAAATGACTCAATACAGATGAAAATCCTCTTTTTTGTGGTATCGAATACAGTATATCCCTGTGAAGTCGCGGTTCAGCGTTCGTGGCTTCAGTCTTTTGTGGGATTATTCTCTGAGTGAGTCCAAGCCAATCTCCTTGCAAGTAAGCCGGCACCTTGCTGTACGGCAGCTTACTAGCACAGAGATCATTTTCTCCAAGCGAGTCCAAACATTGGACTCGCTCAGAGAAAATGATCTCTGTGTACGCCCGCCCGTCCCTGCCGCGCCACGCGCATGCACCTGCCCCCAGCCCGACCTGGCCCTTGCCTCCTGCCCGCACCGCCTTGGTGGCCAGCACCCATCGCCGGCACCAAATTCACGGTTTTTCAAAATTTGCGGGTGGCTTTAGGAACGTAACTCCTGCAAATTTTGGGGGACTACTATAAACCCAAATATTAGCACTTTGTTTTCAGTTTGGCAAAAGTTTAACAGCAGACTAAGTCTAAGTTTATCACCCTTTACTGCTATTGATTATGAAAAAATAGATATAAAGTGTTTGGCAAGAAACAGAATTTTGGGAAGATTGCTGAAATTTAGGATATTACTGACAAATGGGTTAATTAAAACGTATTCAATTAAACAAGATATATAGGCAAACTCAGCTCTTATTTCTTCAACACTGGCAAATGAGGGATATTGTTAACCATGTCTTTTCTCAAATATACCTCCTTCAGAGATAGTTCTGATTTTGAAATATTGATTCATTCCAATAAGTCACAGAGAATACTGAGCAGTATTTATACAATTAGTGTCAAAATGGAATCATCTAAGTACCCAATGAAGTAAGAAAAAGAGATTTCCACAACTGTAATTTCTGATGGAAATAAATATGGATTGAAGTATATTTTAGTAAAAGAATATCCTTGGATCATGCCTAAGAAAGTCAGGTTATTTACCTGCAACTGTCGTTGTTTGAGTGGTCATCTGTGCAATCACACATAATGGGTGCTGCGCCTGTGCAGCGCCTGTTGCTGGCCAGAATACCCAAGCTGCAACTGTTTTTTGGCAGGAACTCCGCACCCCTCCCCCCTGGTGCTATATAAGGTGGAGCGCCTGCCATTTTCCTCAGTCTCTGAAGACCGCCAGATCGACCCCTAGCGGAGCATGCCATCTAGCAGAGGAGGCGACAGAAAGAGACTACCATCCCGTCCCTTGACACCGAGTGGGGCTGGAGGGCGCGTTGTGTGACTTTCGTTCTTTGAGTGGTCATCTGTGCAGTCACACAATGCGCCCTCCAGCCCCACTCGGTGTCGAGGGACGGGATGGTAGTTACTTACCTGTGACTTTCTTCATCGTGGTCTCTGTGCATCACACATAATGAGTGATAAGCTTCACTCACTGAAGGTGGGTCGGTGTCGTCAGTGAAGGATGGATGAAAGAACAGCCTGTCCAAAGGAGCAATCCTGTCTGGCCTGAACATCCAATCTGTAGTGTCTAGTAAAGGTACAGGGAGTTGTCCATGTAGCAGCTTTACAAATGTCCAGCACTGGGACGCCCGACGAGAAGGCCGAGGAGGCTGCTATGGCCCTGGTAGAATGACCCCCGGGAGTAACAGGAAGTTCTATCTTGGCCAGTTGGTAAGCCAGTTCAATGGTTTGTACTATCCATTTCGATAGTCTTTGAGCAGAGAGAGAGGTGCACCCTTATCAGGTTCAGAATATTTGACGAACAAATGTTTAGTTTTCCTGAAACTCTCTGTGCGTGACCGGTAGAAAGCTAGGCACCAGCGCACATCAAGGGAATGAAGAGATTTCTCTATCAGGGTTGATGGGGATGGAAAAATGCTGGAAGCACAATGTCCTGATTAATGTGAAATGCTGTGGCCACCTTGGGGAGAAACGCCAGATCTGTACGCAGAACTACCTTTTCCTTGTGGAAGTTAAGGTATGGTGGGTCTACACGGAGTGCAGAAAGTTCACTTGCCCTCCTCGCTGAGGTTATGGCGACCAAGAAGGCTGCTTTCCAAGATAGCAATCTCAAATCTGTTGTTGCGAGGAGTTCGAAAGGAGCTTTGCTAAGTGCATGCAGAACTACAGATAGACTCCAAGTCGGTATCGATGGACGGATCAGAGGATGGAGATTTTGCAGTCCCTTAAGGAAGCGTCCGATGAGCGCATGGGAAAACACGGACGAACCTGACAGCGGGCCACGGAAATGTGACATAGCTGCAATGTAGACCTTGATAGAGGTGGGTTTGAGTCCAGATTGATGCAGAGAAAGCAAAAAGGAAAGGATGTTATCGATGGAAGCCAATTCTGGAGTAAAACAGCTTCCACAAACGTAGTGAAATGTTTCCACTTTGCCTCATACGATCGACGAGTGGACAAAGGGCGGACTGAAAAATGAACTCGATTTCCTGTAGGGATGATGTAGGTTCAGAGGAGAGTCAAGTGAGGTCCCTCAGTACCGACTGACACTCAGGTGTCAAAATTGAGGTATTTCGCCGAAGTATGTGAGGGTCAGCAGAGGCAGTTAGTGCAGGAGCCACATGGTGAGCTTGAGAGTGTTGAGGTCAGGGTGAAGAATCGTCCCTCTCCCCTGTGTGATCAGGTGAGGGATTCATGGTAGATGGAAGAAGGTGTGTCTTGATAGCATGAGAGCAGTCGAGAACCAGGGTTGACTGGGCCACCATGGCGTAATGAGGATGACCCGTGCTCGGTCCTGGCCCGCCTTCTCCAGGGTACGGGTGATCAATGGAATCGGTGGAAAAGCGTACTGGAATGAATCTGACCAACTCACCATCAAGGCTTCCCCTACTGATTTCGGACCCATTCCTGCCCTGGAGCAGTAGGTCATGCATTTCGAATTTGAAGCTGTTGCAAACAGATCTAGTGTCGGGGTGCCCCACCGGGTGAACAAGTCTCTACAAACTTGGTTGTCCAGTTCCCACTCGTGGAATGACGACATCTTTCTGCTCAGGGTATCTGCTTCTTGGTTGTGTATTCCTGCCAGATGGATTGCTGTGAGCGAAATCCCTCTGGGGATACAACAGTCCCAAATCTGAATGGATAGCTGAGCCAGTGGTACCGATTTTGTACTGCCCTGTTTGTTCAGGTAAAAAACTGTAACTGTGTTGTCGGAGGCTACCTGTACCGATCGGTTCCGTAACGTGGGTTCAAATCATCGGAGTGCCTTGAAAACTCCCAGCAACTTGAGAAAATTGATGTGATCGGACCTCTCGTGTGCTTGCCAGGTGCCCTGTGTTCATAGGTTGGAATAGTGCGCTCCCCAACCCATGAGAGATGCGTTGGCATGGAGCGAGATGGAGGGTTATTGCTGGTGAAACAGAACGCCAATGGTGAGATTGTCTGGGTTCATCCACCAAGTCAGCGTCTGCCGAACTGAAGCGGGAGGAAGCAGCAGACGCCTTGGAAAGTTGCGGATGGGCTGGAACACTGAATTGAAACACAACTGGAGAGGCCGCATTCATAGTCTGGCATTCGGGACAACTACAATTGTTGACGTCATATGGCCCAACAGTTTTTGGATAAGCAGGGCCCGGACTCGGCCGGATCTCTGGAGCCGATGGGCCACGGAACAGAGTCTGTGCATACGGGTTCGTGGTAGAAATGCCCATGCTCGGACAGAATTGAGTTGCGCTCCTATGAACTCAATGACCTATGAAGGAGTGAGACAGGATTTTTTGGTATTAATAAGGAGCCCCAAGTCCTCCAGGAGGGTGCAAGTAATGTCAACATCTGTACTAAGTCGGTCCCAAAAGGGGGAGACAATAAGCCAATTGACCAAATATGGATATACTTGAATACCTCGTTGATGAAGATGAGCACATATCGGAGCCATACACTTTGTAAATACCCTGGGGGCTGCGGCAAGTCCAAAGGGAAGGACATTATATTCAAAAATGTTGGAGCCAACTGTGAATCTGAGAAATCTCCTATAAAATGGGTGGATACCGATATGGAAATAGGCATCCTTCAAATCAATGGATGCAAACCAATCCTCTCTCTCTAGCAGGGGGAGGATATTTTGTAAGGTAGTCATAAGGAATTTCTTAGTCGTAATAAAGGCACTGACGTCCCTCAAGTCAAGTATGGGGCGTAAGCCACCATCTCTCTTCGGTACCATGAAATAGCTCGAGTAGAAACCGCACGGTCCATCGGAATGGGAGACTCTATGGATCGCTCCCTTCTGAAGTAACTGGAATACTTCTCTAAGAATTTCCCATGGGGCGGTGTATAGCATCAGACCCGAAGGAGGGATGATGTCGAACTCGGTTCTATATCCAAATTCAACTATGGAAAGGACCCATTTGTCAGATGTGATGGCCTCCCAAAGAGGGAGTCGGCTTTGCAGCCGGCCCCCATAGGAGGGGGGAGGGGTGTAGGAGAGGATCGGTTTGCGGTGCCCATCAACGCTGCCTCTTATCAGCGGGTTGGCAGCGGTGGCCCTGTTGATACTGGGCAGCCGATTGCATACGGTTCCGCTGCTGTCGCTGGGGGAATTGCTGACGTGGTTGGTAACAGTGATATGGTTGGAACCTAGGGAATCAAGATTGATGCCACTTAAGACGGTTCGAGCCTGGGATCTCCATCTTCCTGGCGGTAGCCCAAGCATTATAAATATGCTGGAGCTTGTGGTCCGTCCAATCATGGAAAAGGCCCGATCCTCGAACGGCATCCCCTCGATTTTTCTCTTGGTTTCTTCCGGGAAGTTAAACGATCTTAGCCAGGCATGCCTTCGGAGAGTGACAGAGCCAACTAGAGAGCGGGAATCGCAGTCGACATGATGGTGGGCTGTGGTGAGCTGTTGTATTGCTAGCTGCATGGCCTCTCGTATAAAGACTCGGGCCAGGTCTTCTTGTTGCTCCGGGATGGACGAGGTAATCGAATCCAGCCGCTGCATCAGAAAATACTGGTACCTCACCATTGTCACCTCATAGTTAGAGATCCTCAAGCCCAGTCCCATAGCCATGTAAATTCACCACGCCATAAGATCGATTTTCCTTCCTTCCTTGTCCCTAGGGGCCGAGTGCTCCCTGTTATCTCGTCCCTGGGATGATTCAACCACAATAGAGTAGGGCTTCGGGTATTTCAAAAGGAAGGGAATGTCTGCTCTTTGACTTTGTACATGGACTCGTACCTCCGAGATGTTGACTGAGGTTGATCAGGAGAAGTCCATGTATCCTCCATAGCCTCCTGCAAGGTTGTAATCAACGGGATGGTAATAGTGGAGGATTGTTCCTTGCGGACAATATCATAAAAATTGTCTTTATTAACATTGGGCTGGTGCTCAACCTCGATCTCCAAGGCTCTTGTTAAGTGGCCCATAAGCTTGCCGAAAGTAGCGTATGACTCTTCAGGCGACCCAGGTCCCTGGGTGGAAATGACGGCCACAGGAGATGTGGAACAATCGTCCAAGTCCTCAGACTCCGAGTCATATGGGTAAGGTGGACTCGAGGATGACTGTGCCAGAGAAGATGGCGAGAGGTCGTTGGCGCCGAAGTAGAAGGGGCTTCCGCCCTTGTCTGTCGGGACTGACAGCTGTATTCCCTTGGCATGTAGCAGCCGTATGGGGGTGATCCCCAATATTGAAGCTGTGAGGCTTCTGGCCCTTCATGATCTGGCGAATTGTCCCAATGAGCGGCGATGCTGGTCGGGTTTGACCACTGTGGTCCTCCTGCAAGCCTCCGGGGAGGATGGCATTGGAGTTGGAGAGCGGGCCGGTTGATGGCACAGCAAATACCTTGAAGGAGAGTCACGGATCTCTCCATCCGACATCGACCCATGAACGACTGGTTCAGGTGGATGTAGCATAGTTGGGACCATAGGCTCGATCCTTTGTGGGGATCCAGGCGACGTGACCTGCATCAACTCTCTCGGTGTCAGTGCCGAGGGTGTCGGGACCAATTGTGCTGTCTGGACTGACAAGGCGGTCGAATCCGAATCCCTTCGTGATTCCAGAGCAGGCCTATGTTTTCTGCTATTCTTGTCCGACTTATCCTTTTTGGCCTTCTTCGAGACCAACGGATCCCCGTGGTTGGAATGCTTCCACTTCTCCCTTTGTTTGAGTAAGGAGTGGGAGGAGCGAGAGGTCTCCTTGGAAGCAACTCCCCCGGATGGTCAGGGGGAGGTCACCATGGAAGGGCTGGCTGACATAGGCTAAGCGGCGAGCTCATCAGAGGCTAGTAGGGCCTGATCCCAAAGGATCTTCCTCAGCCTATTCTCGCGGTTCTTCCTGCCCTGTTTGGTGAAGGCCCGGCAATGCCCACACTTGTTGGTGCGATGCCCCTCTCCTAAGCAGAGGAGGTAGAGCTTGTGTGAGTCCGCTGGGGACATTTTAGTCCCGCATTTTGAACACTTTTGAAACACCCACGCGCTGAGCCATTGAAAAGATCGAAAGAGGAATAGTAAAGGTAAGAGGAAAAGAGAGATACTAACTATAGATCTTTTTTTTTTTTTAAGGAAAGTAAGGAGGAAAGAAGTAACCGGGAAATAAGGGGAAATAACTTGGATTGAACTGGAAAACAATTAGAGAAACAACCAGTAAGGACAAGAAGACAAGCTAATGGCTCGAGGAAATACGATTGGCAGTCGAAAGAAGACTGAGGAAAATGGCGGGCGCTCCACCTTATATAGCACCAGGGGGGAGGGGTGCGGAGTTCCCGCCAAAAAACTGTTGCAGCTTAGGTATTCTGGCCGGCAAAGGCACTGCGCAGGCACAGTACCCATTATGTGTGATGCACAGAGACCACGATGAAGAATTAGAAGTTATTAGTTATTAATCCTGAATGAAATTAAATATGACAGGATATGATATACTAACATTAATGTCTTTCTGGAGACATGTCTATATTCCCCTGTGCACAAGACTCTCACATGCTGAAAGGGCCCATCTCCCCTTTGCAGTCAGACACATCAAGTCCATCAGTATAGGCAGACTGAGTCCTCCCCCACCACCTCTCATACCATAGTCACAGCCAGCCTTGCCCAGTGCCCCACACCTAGACACTTAGAAGCCCACCCTACTTGTGCCCACCCCTCCCCCATGCCAGGACATGCTGTGAATGGCTTCATCCTGTGCTCCCCTAATCCGTCTCCACAGAGAGCTTTCCCCACAAGAACCACATCCCTATTGTGAAGCCTATCTTTATTTCTGCAGCATCATGGAGACTTGGGTGCAGGGAAAGGGGGGCTGTGTCAGAGGGAAGTGTACCAGGTGTTACTGATACTAATGGTCTGTTCTGCCGATGCATGTGCCCTGCAGCGCTACAGCTGTGCCCATATAAAGCAGAGTATTACTCTAGTGCTACCCAGGAGTAACAGTGCTACTCCAATGAGTGCTTTCATTCAGCAACAAAAGGGGGAAAAACAAGAGCAGCTGGCTCCAGACATGCCCAAGGCAATGTGTGGACCAATGAGGTGAGGCAGGCAATGTAGGCAGGAACAGTGCACCCTGGAATTTTCAGACTCTGGGGCTGAAAGGATACTAGGTGCCATTAGGAGGAATGATGGGGGGTGGTAAAAATCACGTTAGCAGCTGACCTCCCCCAAAAAAAACCAGGTAAGAAATAGCACCATGCAGTAACCACATGGCATGGTTTTAGTGTTATGGGTGAACACAGCCTCTCTCCACCCCCCTCTAATCCTGTTTATTCCTTCTCCTGCCTACTCATGTATCCCTGACTCTATGAGTCAATGTTCAACTGTATTAAGCCTGTCACATGCCTATTTTGCTCCTATCAACCTCTTCTGATTATGCATAAGGCTCCCCTGCTCTGCTTCTTTTCCATAACATTTATTTTATTTTTTTACCACCCAATAGCCAAAGCTCTCTGGGCAGTCTGCAAAGATGTAAAACATAAAGTACTGTGTAAATATTTAAACAGTTAAAACGACAGTATAAAATGGAAGTAAAAACTAGTGTAAAACTTAGCAGTAAAAAGATTTAAAATTAAATTTAAAATTAATTTTAAAATTCAGTAGGATTTTAAACAGATTGAAATTAAAATTTGTGAGATCTGTCACGACCCTACTGTTCTCTATATAATTATCCAAATAACTCCTAGACTATTTAAATGCTGTCCACATGCTTGTTATTTTGGTGTATTCACATGACAACATACCCTGCAGATAAGCTACACAGATGACAGGTTCAGAGTGAGTCTTGGGCCCCAAGTAATGGGTCACTGAAGTTGCCTTGTCTGCTCCCCACTGCACTCACCACAGCCTCCCCACTGCTTTTTTCCAGAGATCACTTTTTGCTATCACTTAACTGGCAGCCACCAACAGCTACCAAGTGGCACAATGGAGGGACTATCAATGGTTTGCCCACCTATTTTTTAAAGAAAGGCTTTTCTTTTTCAAACACTGGTAGATCTCTGCATTGTTTTTGTGTTTTGTTTTGTACAGGAAGATATGCAGCTATTAATCTACATATATTTCATGTTGAAAAAAGAATATGAAGAAGAAAAAAGATCTTCCATAGAGGTGTTTTTTTAAACTGTTCTTTTGACAGCTGTCAAAGTAAGTGCTTTCAAAAAGGGGGTGGCCTGATAAGCATTAAACTGCTCAGTAGATGAACACTCAAGAAAGTGAGGAAAAGGTGGGGGCATTGGGAACTATGGGTAACACACTAAAAATCCTGAGAATCAATGCAAGTCACCATCTCTTTTTAGCTTTGCTTCCTCTTCACAGCTTTCCATTTGACAGTAGTCAAATAAATGGAAAGTAACAAAATAACCTGTTTACAGCTTCTCTTGGTCACTGTCCATGGTTGATACCTGCTACACTTTGACAGCAGGTACTTACTGAGAATTGCACAGGCAAGCCTCCTCATTTCAGCAATTCCAAATTTTGAATTCAGCAATTTGATGTTTGCAAACTTGCAGAAGTCAAGAAAACCAGCTTCCCCCACAAAAGAAGCAAAAACGTATGTACATACTTAGCTACATTTTTAAAATTATTTGAAAAAAATGTGGCAAGCAACTGGCAGCCCCTCCACCAAGTCACTTGAGCACTCTGGTGATCAAAGCCATTTTCGGAAAAAAGGGGAAAAGTGGGGGGATGGGACCATGGCAAAGGTAAAAGTCCTCACACTTGCAGCAAGGAGAGAGCAAGTTCATGATGCTTGTTTTAAAGTGCTGTTTTAGTACCTAGTGGACCAGCTAGTAGTGGTACAAAAGAGGGTGTCAAGAGATGCAATGGGTTCTTGCTGAGCAGCTCATCACCACTTCCCTGGTGACACAAAGAGTCTGTCACCCAATGACACAACACCTCTTTATGGATCCAACAACCCTACAATAAGCCATGGGTTTGCAGGGTGGCTTGCTGCCCCAAAACAGACCACCCTGCAGGAAGTGGTGCAGATTTACACAAAACCCACAATGACTAGGTAACCACACTGGGTTGCCATGTCATGAGACCCCAATAATTATATACTTGTAACCAACTATGTATTTCAGTACTCTAAAATATGACTGTTTTTTTTCTTTTTCCCTCCCAAATGCCCCAGTGAATACTGCAACGTCATAATTTTTACTTGAAAATCCAAGTGTACTTTGTGTGCATGTGTGCATATCCATAATTTTGTAGATGAAGATATCTTGCTAACAATGGGCTACAGATTATTTTTAGAGTTGATCTTTTAGTGGTGATAGAAGTGAAGGAAATGTACTCCTTTACTACTACCAGTAGGACTTTCCAACAGCACTATTCCAAGTTCAATCATCATGAAAGTGTATATCATTTGCCTAGCCGTTTATAGATAAAATTGCTCATACCTGACACCTGATCAATTGCTGTTTGTGTCTATGCACAGCAATTGCAGAGTCTACCTTAGATGCCTATGGTATCTGCTTCTTCTTTTCTAACAGAAATGTTCCAGCTTTGACTGCCTTTGGATCAGGACAAGATCCTTGGAAGTTGAAAGAACACTGCAGGGAGAGACAACTGCTGTGATGGGCAAAGAGAGCTTCACAACCCATTGTTTAATACTGGCTAGTTTAGAGAATGGCCAGTTTGTTTTAAACCACATTTTCTTCTTGTAAGCCAGGATCAATGGAAACTGAAACTAAACACTGCTTAAGTTCCTTTCTTGGCCATGAGAGGAAGAAAGAGGAATGGGGAACACAATTTATACACGTAGGATTAAGCCATGTTTTAATAATGCATGTAAACTACTAAAGACTTAAAAACTCCAACATTATTTTAATACCAACAAGTTATTTTTATACTTACGATGTAAGAAGCAATCATATTTGAAACATCGTCTACAGAAGAGAGTATGAAAGGAGTGCAGACTCTGCTCCCTCTGAACAGATCTGGCATTTGGTCCATCAATGTTTGGTGTGCACTCAGGAGGGAGAGCTCCTGGAAGCTGCTGTTCTGTAAGTTCTTTGTACCTACAGAAAATGTAGAAACTGCTGCTATTTTATTTGCAAAAGTCCAGTTTTACTGTTCTTTCAGTTAATGTATGGATTAATCATTTAAACCAGGGGTGCCCAAGTTTTCTGGCCACAAAGGCCACACCACGCAGGATCAGACGGCCACACACAAGCCTTGGAATTTATTCTCTGATGTAAGCAAAGGAATCCTTTATCTCCAACTGCTCATCAAAGATAGGAAATATAGGCTACCAGAGATAGTTGATTGGAGATTAGAATATGGGAAGGGTTTCTCTTGCTACAGCTAGCACAAGAAGCTCCAGGTAGTGCTAATGCTGTAGCAGCAGATAAAGGAAGGTCTGGCAGAACACCAGAAACTGCATGCTAGCTGTGCGCTGCAGTTTTTGTATTTCAAATCTAAGCTAAACAAAGTGTACATAAACAAATGAAACTCATTTATTCTTAAACTTTCCTGTCTAACTAAAGTCATTATTTACCATGTATGATATTGTTTTTGCCATACAGTGGCAATTATTTTATCAGGCTCTAATGAATGCTGTAAGAAAAAGGAGGGCATTCCTTGAATCAGAAAGGCATTTAAATTGTTTTAGCACAAGCCATGAGCATGTCCTAGACTGAATCTTATCCGTTTCAATGGGCAGGAGTTAAAAAATTGCACTGTTCTCCAGTTGAAATCAACAAGATTTTAAATGAACTTTACTGGATCATACTCTGTTTGCAGTAATTCATTCTATATTTAGTACATCAAGGAAAATAAATATCCTAGCCCAGGGCACAGCTGCTTTCATGGCAGATCATACTTGAAAAAACTCAACACAAAACTTTTCTATCAATGCCTCATGCCTCAAACCATCTCTCAATTATGAAAGGGTAAATCCATGTACAAGAACTAGTAATTTGACCATGCATTTGGAAAACAAATTTAATACCAAGGCTGCTGCAAAACATTTGAATTTGCAAATCCTGCTAGAGTTGCTGTCATAATCTGAAACAGAGTGAAAATAGAGCACAAGATATAAAGCAAATGGATAGCAAATCGAATGTGTCTCGTCACCAGAGTCAGATTATGTCAATTCCATTATAAATTTTCAAACTATCTGACTTCAAACTATTCTTTACTACTTTAGCCTATAGTTACAACCATTTTGGCAATCTCCAGCTGCATGCTCTCCAACAACCAATTTCAACAAGGTAGGCCTTGCAATGGGCACAACCTATGAACTAGCAGTCCAAGTGTAGCCAACTGGCCATATTTTTCTATCAAGGAAACTGACAGTCCTTATTTAAACAGGCAGAACTCTTGCAAGCCCCCAGTTGACTGTGCTTGTGCAAACCTGATATAGTGTTTCTCAAGAAATGGAAATGTATTATGTAGTTTAAAAAATAACTTCTTACTTTTCTTTCAGTTCCTCTGCTGTACCTTTATCTGGAAACATTGAGGAAATGGCTTCAAATATCTTGTCAGAAGGAAACTTCCGAGGAGGATGGCTCTCTTTTACATAGAAACACAGACAATGAAGACATTTCTAGTCTTTTAAGAATCTTTACACTTGCTGTTTCTGTGAGGCAGGCAGGCAGGCAAACTAGAAGGATGCATTAGGTACAAAGTTCTACACTGACCTCTCATCCTTTCTAAATAAACAAAAATATTCAACCAAGTGCTTCTGATAACAGTGTTCATAAGCAATATAACATTAATGTTTTCCCAGGAAGTAGAAAACACTGTCTGAGTGTGTATAATTCTTTCCATTTCAGCTAGACCATTCCATAAGAAAGACAAGAATGAAAGCACACAACAAAATAATCTGCGTTTCTTATAGAGGAAAAATAGTGTTCAAACTTTCTTATTTCTTTCATTTATGCTCACTTTGACAGAAGTGAGAAACTTTTTCATTATCCTTGGCCTTGAAGGCTGCCAGCTCTGTATACATTAAAACACAGATGCACACACAGAGAGAGGTTGGGATCCAGATTAAAATTCCTATTTCATTGTGATTATTGTGGTGGAGGGGAGAGGAGAATAAAGTCTCTTCTGCACCCCAACCTCCACAATCCCAACTGGGATTTTTGTTTCCCGCCATTACCAGCATTCATTTCATTCATTCAATTCCATTTATATCTCTCTTTCCTTCAGGGACACAGAGGATCCTCCTCCTATTTGTAGTCCTCCCATTTTATCTGCCCAACATTCCTGTGAGGTTGGTTGGGCTGAGAGCTAGCGGATGGCCCAAAATGCAGATTTGAACTTGGGTCTCCGCAATCTTAATCTAACCATTCCTCCCTCTATACTACACTGGCTCTCTAGCATCACTGAGTACACTGGGAGAGATTATTCTGGGGAAGAGGATGCAAGGATCAGGCTCTTGCACTGCAGTTTCCAAGAATATTCAGAAAAACAGCCAAACAGCTGTTTCACTGTGTGTCAGAAGGCCAAGCAAGTTAAGAAGTCAGGAGAAAGAAACTTTCTCAGCACAATCACAATGCCTTAAGATGGAAGAGATAATGGAGGGGGGAGGATTTGGGCAAACTCTGACAGACAGCCTCTGAAGAATGTGCAGGTGGATGGCAGACCAAAAGTTGTTCACTTCAATATATATTTGTCTACATTAGCATATATAATGCTAACAGTGACATGCAAGGAATGTTCCAAAATGTTATGCTACTTTGCACTGCATGGAGGCAGACTGAATTGAAGATATCAGAACTAACATGGCCAAGGAAAACAGGGAAAACTGCTATTTGGTTATTCAGCAACAACTGACTGCGTATCTGTGAACACATTAAAACCAATTAACACAACTGATTACGACTTACATCCTATTCTACCTAGCAGGGTCAAAGCACATAACAGTTTTATATATCATATCAGTGTTCAATATACTGATACAAAATGACAGCTATAAAAAGACATGGATCCTTCACAGCTGCCCTTAATCTTGGCTACAACATCCATAGGAAGCTTTCTGACTGTAGTGCAACCATGAGGGAGTATGAGCTGCTCCAGAGGTTGCTGATTCACATTGGTTCAACACACAAGCTCTTAAGTTACCTTTTAAAATGAAAATATTTGTACTTTATTTCAAAAATGGGCAGACAATAAATGTTTTAGACTTCAGCTCCCAGTATTCAAGAGCCAAGAGGAAGAAGAGAGAGAGAGAGAGAGAGAGAGAGAGAGAGAGAGAGAACGAATGAGAACCAAACACATAAAGGAATGCTCTTAAAATATTTTGATTGGCCTTCATCCTCCTATAGCAGTCAATTTGGGATGGTATCCTGAACACTTTTTTTTTTTTCAAAATGCCAAATGTTCCCAAACATGTTGGAAATTCCTGATATAGAGAGACTGATATAGAGCCTGTATCCACTTTTCAGTACTTTTTAATTGAATTAGCAGTAACCATAAATTTCTACCCATTATTAAAGTTAAATGCAAACACACATAATCACTGTATGTGATGATAAAATAGTGAAAAGTCATGTCAAAATTCATTCCCACACCAGGACATCTCTAGAAAAAACAAACTATACAAAAGACATACCTATTCTGCTGGTCTCCCGATTTTTCTGCTTTTCATCTCTCCCATCAAGATTGTCATCATCATCGTCATCATCGTCGTCATCATCATCATCATCATCGCTATACTGACCAAGAGCATTGACCAGCTCCACAAATATTTCATCATTGATAAATCCACATTCTGAAATTAGGCATATGCAAACACTGAAGGGGCATGTCTTTTCTAAGAAGTTGTACATAACTGAACTATAATCCACTACTGAGCAAAAGAGTTGCTCTTTTGCTCAGCTGTTAATTAAATTAACAAAAGAAACACAAAATGATGGGGACAATTTTTAAAATGTAAAACCCTTGAATTCTATTTTTTAAAATTTGCTTTTAGCCTTTCTTTTTTATTTGCCACATTCTGGACAGGTTAATGGTCTAAAAACTTTTACTCCCTTTCCTTAAGATGCTTCCACAATACTGTTCAATACCACCAACTTGCCTACAACAACTTAGAAATGAATGGAAACAATGTTCTTGTAAACTACATTGGATAGCCAAGTCACTTTTGAGCTAATAAATTTTACTTAACTGTAATAATGAAATATGATGTGTCTCCATCTGTCTGTTCATCCATTTGTCACTGCCAAAATTCGAAAAATGATCCCTTCACTCAGGGATGTGACTTCACTCAGATGGGATGAATGTAATGTGTCCTGTTTTGACAATTACATAACTTTGCTTCAAGCCTTCAGTGTATTAAACTAAGGGCTACTCCAACCACTGGGAAGCCAGGTCCATTCAATTGTTAACAATTATAGATAAGTAAATATAGATATATCACATTTCTCAATGTTTTCTCTTATCACAGATAACCCAAAGCAGCTAACAGATGAAGCATTTAAGGCCCCTATCCTATACCTAATTTCCTGGTAGTAAAACTCACTGACTACTTCTGAGTTGACATATATAAGATTGCATTGTAAAAGTAGCAGCTTCTATATAACACAGCAGCAGGAAAATAATACATAATTATATTCCTACATTCTCTAGACAGAACTATCTGAAAAGCCAGTCAAGATACAAAAATACAATCATCTTGTTTCATGAAGAATGAAAAGCATGTGATTTAGTACAATTGTTTTTTTCCAAATAATATCAATGATATCATTGAATAAACAAGTATCAGTTGACCAACACTGGCAAAACTAATCACGAATAGTGATTAACCTAAAAATAAACACAATGTAACCCACCTCTGTCTCCATGCACCTTTCCATCATAGTTTTTTATTAGTTCTTCAATAAATGTTCCATCCTGGTCAAGAACTTCATCTCCCATATAAGGAATGTTATGCAAAACAGTCTCATCCTCTACCTAAAAATGTGGATAAGAGATAGGACAAATGCAAAATTTCTCTTCCACAAACAGAAGGTAGGTATTTTGAGTACACTGTTCTACCATTTGCATGGTATTGTAAAGCTAAATAGAACAACCAAAAACTAAGACCTCAAAAGCACTTACACTTAAACCACAACATCATACAACATACTCCTCCATATGTGTGAAGGATTAAAAAAAAGGAAACAAAATTTGTCATCTAGTAGACAAACCCTGGGTAAGGCAAGAAACCATGAACTGAACAAACCATGGGTTAGAGTTATATGAAAACCAGGTTACTGCATTAAAAACAATAGCTTGCACTACAGCTGCTCAAGCCACAACCCAACTCTATTTGTGAATTTTTGTATCACCTTCAATGCCAGTTTCCAGGGTAAATTGCAGACAAAATGACACAATTTATAATGCTAAGGTGAAGGCACCTGGAGAGCAAGCTGATTTGGGAGCAGGTATTCCTTAAGCTACCTGGCATGCACATCTTGTAGAATAGAGATGTCCTCTACCCACTTTTAAAACCAATTTAATGATGAGAAGTTACCACCTGAGAAGCTGATGGAAAGTCCGCTTCCACAAGAGGCTCCTAGTCTCCATTCCAACCATACTATGTTCCATGTTAACTCAAAAAATAAAACCAAACCAAACCACCACTGTGTGGTTGCAGCTGTGATGGGTATGTGAATGGAAACTCTTTTCCTAATGCAAGGAAATGAAGATTCCCCACATCACTACCTTTACATCCAACACTATAAGCCATTATCTTGAAGGACCAGGTACTTCTATATTTTTATAAGAAAAATAGCATATAAATAGTAATACGAATAATGTTAATCAAGGTGATGTTTCAGTCCAAGTTAAGTACTGCTAAACCCATCAAATTAAATGGCACAAAGTAAATGGATACTTCTCTCCCACACTAAAATTGGTGAGATGGGGAGGGTCAGAAAAGATCAACAATGGCAAGTTGCTTTGCTAGGCTCGTATCAGCAAAGCAGAAGTGGGTAGGTATTTTTCTTTTCCATACATTGTTTCCTTTAAATTTCCTTCCCAGTAGTTTCAATGAGGGAGAAATTAAAAACACCAGAGGGAGTGCTGACATATCTTTTCACCTGTTACGGGTGTATACTATGGGAACAGAAGAGCTTAGATCCAGCACAATATTCAGTTGCTAACATTTCCTACAATTCTTGTTTCTTAAAAATTTGATTAAGTTTTTTAAATCTTTCCAAATCCAGCATTCTCCGGAGTGATTTATACATACTCGTATATCATCATGCCAGCATGAGCCTGAAAAATCTGTCCATAGGATAAATGAATTCAGATGCTTTCCGCAAATTTGTGTATTTGCACTCAAAAATAATATCAATTAATCTTATAAGCCATCATGTCATTAAGTTTTCTGAGCTACTTATATCCATCAGACACATGGTAGAAATGTCAAAGTTACAGCACACTGAAAAACTGGAAGCAAGCATTATTCAGCTGAAGGCATGCAAAAAGCATTCATTTGGTTCCTATTTTGGTAAGTTAGGCTGCAACTTTATACCCACTTGCTTGGGAAGAATTTCCATTGTAACTGTTGGAACATACCTCCATTGTTAAGATCCATATGCCACTTACCATGAAATTTTGCTGAAGGGGAGACCAAGAATACATTATGGGTACTGAGGCAACAGCATTCAAAGTCTTAAGAGGGATTACTTGTTTTGGAAAATCCAAGTCACTGGTGACAGAACACTGAGAGAAGAAATAAAATCATACTACTTGTAGAAAATTGTTTTTTGACAGGGAGAGCAGCACAAAACTTGTTCAACAAATTAAGGTATGAGTTTTCAGGGGTCCATGTTGTACAGCATTCATTAAATTACAAATGTTAACACATTTAAGAATTATTCAATATTCAATGATTCTTCCTTTCATTACTACTCAGATTGGGTCATTCCTTACAGGGTTCTCTCTCACACAAAAGGGTACTGGCTTTCTACAGCACAGCAATCCATCATAGGAAACTAGCCACAGTGGGCTGTCATGTCATGTGAACCTGGACAACTAAAGATGTTTAGGAGCAACAGGTGACCCTGACAATCCACGGGTTGTTCTAAAGGTTGTTTGACCCATGATTGTTGCCCTATTGTCTGAACATGGACAACCACCTTCATCAAGGATACAAGGAGGGAGTAAGCAAGCTACTCAGTAAGAGGCATGAAATTCCATGGTACTCTCACTAAGCTCACCCAGGCCTCCACTAGTGACAATGCTCCTGTCATGAACAGGTCTTCCTCTTTTCCTCTCCAGCAAGACAAGAAGTATAGCAAGCACAGTCTTTTTGTTAGAGCTTAACAAGTTACAGTACAGTGTAAATCAAAGCCTTCTCTATGAGATGTGGGAGAAGCATCTGTCCATGTAATAAGTTGAATCCAAATTGGTGAATCCCTTCCTTCCCTCCTCTTCAGAAAGATTCTGATTCAAGATGCCTCCTGCTGTTTGAGGGCTATATGGAAGGAACATCAGATGTCAACTTGCTTTGCCTGTCATCTCCTGACAGGATCAAGGAACTCCTCCATCTCTTCCTCCCCAGCTCTGAAATGTCCTCCTCCTTTTCCAAGGTGGGCTGGTTCTTACACACTGCCTCTTTACTAGGCAACCTTGAAACTGCAAAATCTTTTGTCCAACTCTGTCCCTTCTCCTCCTCCTTCGAATCAGATTAATTTAGCTAAACAGACTACAACATGTAACTCAGCTCCGCCAAGTGCCACTTTGGTGCACCCATCACTGGTTCAGCCTCCCTAGGGTCAACCTCTTTTGCAGTTCCTGCAGCCTATTTCCCTTTTCAGAAACAAGTTTTTGAGCTCACTAAAATGATAACCCTCTTCAAAGTGACCAAGCAGCATATTGCAGCAGCTATCACTGGTTTGCTGCCTTCTCAATTTTTAGTTCAGATTTTCTGTAAAATGATCATTTCTTGTGAAAGTGGGTGACCCTTCAGAGCAAGATCCTTTAATTTTGAAGTATGACTCTGACAATTTTCTGTGGTCTTCACCTTTTCCATCCTTTCCCGAGATTGTAGGTGCACAAGAAAGAGGAAAAATGTATCTCACCCTATTTGTGGAAACATGGATTTGTGACAGAGGTCAAAATAAAGGCCTTTTTAAAAACAGGAATTTTCATAGGCCTAAACATGGAAATACGTAGCTATTTTAAATCTGTCAAAAAATTCATTATGCCACCATCTGTGACCAAAAAACAACAGTTAATTTCAGAGATTATAGATCAGTTCTTCCCTTGAACAAAACTTCAGTTAAACAAGCCTCTCCTTATCCAAGGAAGACACTTCCAATAGGGACTATTCTCCTGCTCATAAACAGAATGCAATATGTTGCTGTTACTCAGAACAACCCTGACCAACTTTCCTCCAGTAAAACAAAGACGTGTTAACAACTTTGCAACTGGACTTCTACAACACATCATATTAACCAACCTCCCTGGTCCCACGCAATGAGCTCACAGAAGTCATGATGTGTACAGGTTGTATCCTGCGTTGTTTCCATTCTTGATTTAAGATTTCTGTTCTTTCTTGTATCTTCTGACGGTTAGAATTAAACATACTCTGGAAATAAAATAATTTTTTTAAAAAAAAGTTTAGATAATAACCTGACAGAGTATTTATTGACAAATCTACAAAAAAAATCCATTGTCACTTTGGAAATATGCTATATGCAAGTAAGCATACCTACTATAGATTTCATATACATCTACACCTATTAATACATTTCATCCATCAAGCTACTGTATTTTATCATCCTATTTTTACGATGTCCTTGGCCTTACAGGCAAAAGACAAAAACACACTAGTGGTCTTTTTCAGAGTAAAATGCAGAATTAAACCCAACTTCATTGGAGGATAAAAGGAACTGTATAGAATAGACTGGGTAAATTGAAAAGGAGATACAAAATATTGTACTTTTTCCATCATCTCGTAGATCCACAAGAGAATGCTTTTTATGTACAACAACTGTGAAATGCACCCCGTCTCAAAAATAGAAAACCAAATACAGAGTATTTTCCCTCAATTTGACAAAGAGAAAAGCCTATGTAGGAATTCTGCCATCATATATGGACAAGTTACTTACCTGCAACTGTGATTCTTCAAGTGGTCATCAGTGCATTCACCTATATCAGGCATGTACCATACTCAGTCCAGGAATATTCCAAAGTTGAGAAGCTTTTGACATGAACCACCCTGCAGTCTCCCTGCTCAATTCCTGAAGACCACCTTAGCAGCCATACAGGAAAGAAGGTAGGAAATACACTGTGGCACCAACAGGGAGACTGGGGGGAGGGGACAGTTTGTGTGAATGAACAATTAATCACTCAAGGAACCAAATTAAATGACCTGTTCTTGGTCTTTCTGGTTTCTATGCATAATTTACATGGGAGCAAATAGTGGAAGTTTTGGAGTAAGTACTTAGAAGCCAGCATGAAATTCTCAAAAACTAATCTTGCCACACTAATCTAAGTTTTTGCTTGGGTATTCTCCCTGGTGGACCATGGGAATGCTGTGGACATAATATATCTTGACTTCAGCAAAACTTTTGATGAAGCGCTCCTTGTAATTCTGATTATGAAACTAGCTAAAAGTGGACTAGATGGAACAACAATCAGTTGGATCCATTACTGGCTACAGAATGCACATCAAAGAGTGTGCATAAATGATACCATCTCAGACAGGGGAGAGGAAATGAGTGGAGTACTGTGGGGGTCAGTCCTGGGCCCAGAACTCTTCAGCATTTTTATTAATGACTTGAATGAAGAGTGAATGCTAACTGAATTTGCAGATGATTCAAATTGGATGGGATAGCTAGGAAGACACAAAATTCAAAATGATCTTGATAGGCTGGAGTGCTAGCTTGAAAACAACTGAATGAAATTCACTAGGGACAAATGCCAAGTTCTATATCTAGGAAAAAGTAACTAGATGAATAGTTACAAAATGGGAGATACTTCATTCAGCAATACTAAAAGCAAGAAGGATCTTTTAACTGATGTAGATCACAAGCAGAATATGAGCCAACAATCTGATGTAACTACAGTAAATACAAATTGGGCTGCATTAATAGAAGCATAACTTCTAAATCATGTGAGTTACTCGTTCCCCACTATTTTTCACTTGTTAGATCCCATCTTGAGTATGAAGACTGAGGAGAGAGATGATGGCATATTTCAAATACTTGAAAAAAAGGCCAGGATCCCTTCTTAATCATCCCAGAGTGCTGGATGTGGAAGAATGGGCTTAAGTTACAAGAAGCCAGATTCTGGCTAGAAATTAAGAAAAATCTTTCTGACTTTTAGAACAGTATGGCAATGAAAACAGTTAACCAGGGAGGTCATGGGCTCTCCCTCATTGAAGAGGCAGTTGTCCTGCCATCTGCCAGGGATAATTTAACTTGGAGTCTGGCATTGAGAAGGAGGTTGGATTTGATGGGCTTCTTAGCCCCGTTTAACTCAATTATTCTATGAAATAGCAACATACAGGCCAACTGTCAGAGAACTACAATAATTTATTTATTTGGAACATTTATATGCCGCTTCATTCGCAAAAAGCCTCGGGGCAGCTTCCAAAACAAATAAACAATCTTACAATTACCTTAAAAATCTGGAAACATCTCGGCACAGATATAAAATCAATAAATACAATCAACAATTAAAATAACGTTTAAATAAAAAGGTCTTGGCCTGGTGCTGAAAAAC
Organism: Varanus komodoensis; assembly: GCF_004798865.1. Taxonomy (NCBI): domain Eukaryota; kingdom Metazoa; phylum Chordata; class Lepidosauria; order Squamata; family Varanidae; genus Varanus; species Varanus komodoensis. The sequence continues at coordinate 8,658,892 of NW_025335269.1, read as the reverse complement.
AAGTAACGACGGTGCCAGGCAGACCTCTCTGGGGAGCACATTCCAGTTCTGCCACAGAGTCCACAGCTTTGGGGAGCACTCAAAGTTTGAAAGACCAGTTTCATCATGATTTTGTAATCACCTAAGGCAGGTGATTGACATTACCATCTTTTCCCCAAAGGAGTGAATTTTCCACAAAGGTACAACTGGAGTGAGTGAAGTGGGTTTTCCATAAAAGTACAACTGGACATTTTTTGAGAAAATGTTCCAAAGTTCTAAATAATATGTATCTGGTTTAGCTTATTTACCTAACTCATTTTTTACTCCCTAATGCAGATTCTCCCTCAATAAGCGTACAAAACATCCCATAGTTAGTAAACAGAACTGAAAATGTAATACACATCAATTTTATGTGCAGTATAAATATATCAACTTTTTCTTCATATGCTATAAAATATTAGAACTGAAATATTTGCTTATGGGGAAATTAACAACACAAAATAGTTTAATATTACAGTTGAACAAATTCAAAATTTTATGTAGATTTTTACTGGAATATATGTAAAGACAATAGGATGTTTGTTTGTACTTAACAAAAAATGACTGCACCTGAAAGAACCCTTTTATAAGTCATATATTCAAAGAGAGCTAATATATCAACAGTTTTTGTTTTTTGCTAAGGTAGGTGTAGCAACTTCAGCTTCACTCACTCTCTGCACTGCTTATCAGTTCCATTTCAAGCTGAGAACAATTAATTGAACATTCTGTTTCACTAATGATTAGATGTGGGTCTTTAATATCTACAGAATATTAAATAATTAATAACAAATTTATTAACAGTTGTTAGATTAATGATAGCAAACAAGTGGGAAAAATATGCTATCAATTAAGTGACTGGTATAGAGAAGTTCCCCCTTCATGGATCATTGCCTTGTCGTGGCGAAAGGGCTTGCGTAGCTCAATGAAGCTATGAGCTATGCCGTGCAGTGCCACCCAAGACGGACAGGTCATAGCAGAGAGCTCTGACAAAATGTGATCCACTGGAGAAGGAAATGGCAACTCACTCCAGTACCCTTGATATGACAACCCCATGGACAGTACTAAAATGCAAAACGATATGATGCCGGAAGATGATTCCCTCAGGTCGGACTGTGTCCAATGTGCTACTGGGGAAGAGCAGAGGGCTAGTACTAGTAGCACCAGAAAGACATGGCATGGCATCTGGTCCTATCACTTCCTGGCAAATAGATGGGGAAGAAATGGAGGTAGTGACAGATTTTACTTTCCTGGGCCTCCAAGATCACCACAGACAGGGACTGCAGCCAAGAAATTAAAAGACCCTTGCTCCTTGGGAGGAAAGCTATGGCAAATCTAGACAGCAGACTAAAAAGCAGAGTCATCACCCTGCCAACAAAAGTGAGTATAGTCAAGGCTATGGTTTTCCCAGTTGCAATTTGTGGCTGTGAAAGTTGGACCATAAAGAAGGCTGAGCGCCAAAGAATTGAGGCCTTTGAATTGTGGTGCTGCAGAAAACTCCTTGGACTGCAAGGCAATCAAACCAGTCAGTCCTAGAGGAGATCAACCCTGACTGCTCTTTAAGAGGCCAGATACTGAAGATGAAATTCAAATACTTTGGCCACCTAATGAGAAGGAAGGAGTCCCTGGAGAAGACTCTAATGCTGGGAACAACTGATGGCAAAAGAAGGGGATGGCAGAGAATGAGGTGGCTAGAAGGAGGCACTGAAGTAGTTGGCATGAGCTTAAGTGGACTTTGGGGGATGATGGAGGACAGGAAGGCCTGGAGGAATGTTGTCCATGGGGTAGCAATGGGTCGGGCAAAACTTTGCGACTAGCAACAACAATAGAGTAGTTCGGAATATAGCTATTAATGATGTTAACTTGATATGAAAGTGAAATATGAGTAATTTTGATGATATTTGGGAACCGTTTATTGAGTATGCATTAATAAAAGGAAGTGTTTTGAAAGTTCTCAAGATTCAATGCAGTTTTGGAAGGGGGACGGGACCGCCTGAGAGGACAAATGATTTAACATTTGACCAAACGGCCTGGTGCATCACCAACGGTCCTGCTGGAAGGATGCTCTTTCTTTGTTATTTTGTAGTTTTAACTGTTTTGAAGAAAAAATATTTTTCTTGGTTATTCTTGTGTAAGTTATGAAAATCATTTCTGTTTATTGATTAATATATGAGAAAATTAAAAAAGAATAGAGGTCTTTGGGCAAAGGTTGAGGAGTTTGGACATGTGGCTGCAGTTGTGCCTGCTTATGGGATCTGATGGGCAAATAGCTGGCAACTGTGTGAACAAAATGCTGGACTAAAACGGACCCTTTGTCTGATCCAATACAGCTCTGTTCTTAAGTGAAACAAACAATAATTAAAATTTTCCTCTAATTCAGTTTTCCTTCAGTTTGATATGGAAGAACACTAACAACAGGGAGCAAATACACCATGAAGAGGTCTGATGCAGGGTGAGCCAAGAGCCAAATAAAATATGCATTGCAAAGAATTGCCATACCTTATTTATCCCCCATAAGCAGCTAAGCACTAGGTCTGTCAGTGCTTGCCTTAGAACAGGGGTTGGCAACCTTTAACACTCAAAAGAGCCATTTGGACCCGTTTTCCACACAAAAGAAAACACCGGGAACTGCAAAAACTTTTTGACATCTAAAATGAAGATAACACTGCATGTATCGTTTTTTACCTTAATGCTATGTATATCTTCATTATGATTTAGCTGCAGCTCTTGTTCAGTCACTAAAAACTGTTATTTTTAATCTTACATTATAAACTAGTAGGACTCTTTTCATATAGTTTGAATAGGAGAACAGCTTCCTGAAGAGTCAAAGTCAGTGCTAAAGGGCTGCGTGCATTGAACAGCAAACTCCATAAGTTTGTCAGCAGTAAAAGCAAATGAATCTACCCATGTACCATTAAACGTTCAGTTTTCTTCAGAAACTTTTCTTCGATTTATCTATGGTTGGCCTGGGGGGAGGGGGGAAGCTCAGTAAATCGGTACGGGTCGCAGATATAGGTGTGTTTAGGGACCGATTAGCAGATAAACAGTCAAGTGATATGAATTGTGACAGGTCCCAAGCGCAGCTTTTAACATTCAGATGAAGGAGATTACACCTGGACAAAGAGAATCATTTCAGCAGCGTTTCGTGTAACATGAGAGCCTGCAGGAAGCTTGTTCCACTCTTTCCCTACACAATAGCAGAGGAATGTAGCAATTTACTTAACCAGCTAGCGCAGCCTTCCTGAGTTGATGCCTCATCGTCACCTATTGGTATTTTGTAACTCGGAGCCTCGGTCGCAGATCGGCGGCTGTGCCGGTGCATGTTTTGAGCAACCGAGCCGCAGCAGAGGGATTCAAGAGCCATGTGCGGCTCCGGAGCCGCGGGTTGCCAACCCCTGCCTTAGAAGAACAATTTAATGATGTTCATATACTGTATTTAACCCATCTAACATAATGATAACAGGACAGGCAACTAAGGATAGACACAGATATACATGTGTTGAAAACTTTCCTTTGAAAAATATAACATCAGAAAATTTTCCACCCCAAATCAATGCCTGCTTCTAGGGGGAAAACTGGTCCTGTAAATCAGGGCCTTCAGAGCCATAAGGCAAATGACATATTGCAAAACAATGTAAGTAAATTAAAAATACAAATCAGAACGGTGGAAAGATAAATAAAACTCAAAGCAAGTGGTTGAATTGAAATAACATGATAAGCTACACTATGTAATACCTGTACAATTTCCAGCCTGAAAAGTCTTTTTAAACCCTTCCAACTTCTATCTGAATAACAGAGGTTTTACAATCTCACAGTTCAATTCAGCTGTCAAAGAATTATTCCCTCATATTGGAATCCAGGGACCACCTAGTGCCCCAAAAGGGATTTTGCTGCTGTTGCCAAGAATGGTTTGTGCCATCCAGGTTTAGATGACTCAAAACTCCATTGTGGGTGAAACAATCCCTACTAAAATCCATGGGTTGTCATGATGGCTTATAAATTAAATTTAAGCTACCCTAAAAAATCGATCATGGATTTGCACAACACAACTCACTGTGACTTATAAGCCATGGTGGGTTATGTCAAGGGAACTCAGTGAGAATGCAAGTCAGTTGAATTCTCCTATGTTTCCTATGATGCTACTGCTGTCAAAAAGCTGAGCAAAAGTAAGACCTCAACATTTCAGCAATGCATGGTAAAACTTCTCTACTCTAGAATTCTGTCAGAGTTCTGTGTAGGCACAGAAACCATATGAATGACGCAAAGTAAAGTGCAAGTGCTAAGGAAGCTATGCACAAAATTTATGCTTGTGAAATATGAAATCATACTTCAGTATGTAAATGCTACAGGCAGCAAACCAGCATAGCAATACTAACTGGTGTGCAAAGAAAATGGACGGGGAAGTGCAGTGCAGAAAGGAAGACAGTGCTGCTATTGAAAGAAGATCTTGAAAAATGACTATATATACGCAGTCCCCCTGAATAATCCCACAGTGTGTATGAAGCACTTTGAGCATTTAGAAAATGTATATTGTATAAAGTATCACTACTGACATGAATTAAATTTAAGTAATCTATACTATGGATCATATTAACCTTTTGAGCTCAGTATAACAATTCAGAGAATCATACTCACTATTTAGTGCATTAAAATGAACACATACATGCATTTAAATGATGAAAGCATTATAATAAATTCTCTGAGGTTAAATCCAGATTAACTCGATTAACTGTGCTGGCAGAAGTGAATTTCCCTAGCCACTCCTCTACATAGTGGTTCATGTAACTCTCTGAAAAAGCTACACAAAAGCATGAACAGAGGTCTGAGGGGAAAACGGGGAGGGAGATTTCCAAGCATCAGGTTGAGTAACCATTTGTGACCAGAAAAGCATATCCAGGAGCAGAACCTTATCAGATAACTAGTTTAATATTTTACAACAGCAGCCCTGAATGTCACGTAAGTGGCCACTTTTGAAACTGAGCAGACTTTCAAATGTGCAGTGCAGTAGCACTGCTGCTCAAAGTCAAACCCTCTCAATGGACTGTTTGAATCTGAACTATTCTGCCATAAGAATCCAACTTCTGCAACAAAAGCAGTAGAAACTCTGTACTTTATGTATGTGCAACATCTCTTCCAAGGCCAATACTGAAGTTTTTCCAAAATAGAAGGTAATGTTGAGCGGAAAGCAGCTAAATAGACTTTAACATGAGCAATTGCTGAAATTCAGATAAAGTGAACTTCATTATATTACTAAATGCTGTAATAGTGACTTTTCCTCAGAACCAATATACGCAGCAATATTCAAGTACATGATAAAACATTTATCAACATCGTATTAAACCACATAAATCTAAATAAGAGTCATCTTAATACCTTATTATTGGCATTAGGTGTCTTAGTTACCTTTACTTCATCTGCCCGTCTGAACCTCTTGAGTTGTCTAAGTCGCATATATTCTGATTTGACACGCTTCCTCCAGCAAATTGGTCCTTTCTCAGATTTCTTTCCGGTTTGACCCATGATTGCTCCTGCAAGGCATAGAAACTTGACGTAAGATCAAACACAGTCAACCCTGTATGTCCAACATCTATGCAAGCTGCTCACAATGTGACTAAGGGGCTGTTTATACACGCAAACCACACAAGAAGCCTATTATGAAAATAAGCAAAAAAGAATTCATCCTCTTCTCTCCTTCCTCTCACAAAATGTTCAAGGTTAAGCATAGGTGAATGATAATGGCTAGGAAACTTAAGTTGGCATTTTGATCACTAGTACTAACATGGAAAGATTCTACATTAAGGATGCTTTAACTTAAAGATGCTCCCCTCGATAATTATCACTTGGCAAATCACCCACCCCCAGTGGCCATGGCCTACCTGGAACATGAAAGACCAATACAAAAAGTTGTGGAAGACCAATACAAAAATTGCCATGAGTCTTTTTCAGCATTACTGGAATTCACCCCATAAGGTGACAGACGATCAATGTGCAGGAAAGAGTTGTTTAATATTAGTTTGCAACTGAGAAGCCAACTGGCTCAAAATTACTGAAATGTGCAATTCCAAATTTAAATGCTAAAACACAAACTCCAGCAATTACAGTACAGCAAGTAACCTGATTGTTGCATAAACCACTGCTGAAATCGCAGAAGTTTGTAAGTGGGTAAGTTTACAGGTTTACAAAGTTCTTTTTTTAAAGTAAATTTTATTATTATTTTCTACAAACTAAAAAAGGAAACTAAAAACACCAATCATCAGAGACATCAGACCTACTGGGTCAGCCCCCTAATTTTTTTTATAGCAATCATAGACATATTCAAATCTATGCATAGTCCCGTTTCTCTAGCCAATAATAAAAAGAGTTCCAAGTTTGATACACGTATGTATCCTCTTTCTCCTTCAGAGACAAAGTCAGCCTGTCCATTTCAGTCCAGTCCAGAATCTTTTTTAAAATCAGTTCATCAGTGGGTGGTTCTTCACTCCTCCAATGTTGGGCAAACGGGTTTACAAAGTTCAACAAAGTAAACACTTCTGCTACATTTACAAACTCTTTGCTGCTCAAATGCCTTAACAAGCACTTCAAGAAACACACAATTTCAACTCTGTGATGCTTATTTGTTAGACAGCATTTAATACAGTAAAAGAAAGCCTTTCCAGGGAAACAACTAATGGCTTGAACCACATACAACTAAGACAAGGCAAAACAAAACTGATTTATACCATTTAAAAAATACTTTTATTAAAAATATTCCTAACAAAGTAAACAATAGGTAAAATTAGATTCCATAGAGTTCACTGTTTATTATATAAGCTTAAATACATAATATGGTTCCATTATTCATATAATACTGAGTAATTTGCCTTCCAGTTCCAAGCAATAACTTCTCTCATGGTAACTGTTATGAATAGAATTACAGAGGTGCCTTGTACTTCAAACTTAATTCATTTCAGGAAGCTGTTTGAACTATGAATCCTTCAAAGTTCGAAGCAATTTTTTCCACTAGAAATAATGGAAAGTGAATTAATCTATTCCCAGACCCTAGAGTACCAATTTCTGTAAACTCAAACAGCAAATACAGCTTCCTGAGATGAATTAAGTTCGAGGTTATATACAAGGTGTGATAAAAAAATGTTTGTGTACTGTGAATGTACTGTGTATGTTTAAATAAATTTTAAAAATTACAGTGAAAGACACATTGACATTAATCTTCCTCAAAATACTCCTCCTTGCTTTGAACACACTTACCTCAGAGCTGTTGTTGCTGCCTCAATGTCCTGAATGGATTCAAGAAGAATGGATTCAAGTCAAGACAAGACGAAAAAAATCAAGACTAATCAATTCAAGTCAAGACAAATTGATTCAAGACAAATCAATTCAGGTCACTGAGGCTTTTTTTTTTTGACTTGGGCACACAACTGATGATGTTTTCGCTGCAACTGCATTTTTCACTTCACTTACAGTTCAAACTTAGAAGCATTGTTCAAACTGCATAGCCATTTTACCTTGACTCTAACATTCAAACTCTGGATCATAGGAAATTAAAGTCGTTCAAACTATGAGGCACCACTGTACACAGGTAGTCTGTATCATTTTTCCCAAAATAGTGTAGCGTAGCATGTAGCATGTTTGGGATATTTGTAGTTGCTTTATATTTATCAAGTATAATCTGCCAGAATAGAAAGACCTCCTCACATTTCCACCTTATATGGAAATAGGCTCCTCCACTCTGAAAGAAGACAACTATGATAAACTATTTAAGGAAATTAAGAGTGATTTTGAAAAATGGGCTAATTTGCAATTATCCTTGCTGGGAAGAATAGCACTAGCTAAAATGAATGTATTATCAAAGCTTTTGTTTCTATTCCAAATGATTCCCATAAAAATTGATAGAAGATTTTTTGATAATTTAAATTTTCAAATCTCAAGATTTATATGGAGAACGAAGAAACCAAGAATTAAACTAAAAATACTTCAGGAGGCTAAAGGGAATGGGGGCTTTGGTCTCCCTGATTGGATGCTGTATTATCAAGCTTCTGTTTTAACGTGGTTAAAAGAATGGATAACCTTAAGAAATAAGAGAATCTTGTATCTCGAAGGGCATGATTTGCAAACGGGTTGGCATGCTTTTATGTGGTATGAAAAGGGTAAGGTACATGGTTCTTTTTTAAGTCATTATATTAGGAAATCATTAATGTTGGTGTGGGAAAAGTTAAAGACAAAACTGTATACTAAATTACCAAGATGGCTTTTGCCTATGGAAGCTCTCGTATATCCAAATGCATTGAATTTTGATACGATCGTGAAATATGATGATATTTTGGATAATGATGGAGGATTAAAACTGAATCAAGAAATACAAGAACAAGGATCTAATATTTCTTGGTGGCATAAGGTGCAGATACAATCGAGATATGCTAAAGACTATAGAATGTGGGGCTTTTATAAGGATTTAACAGCATTTGATCAGATGATGCTTAAATCAGGTGAGAAAATGATTAAAAGACTGTATAATTTCTTACTAGATAGGAGAATGGAAGATGAACAGGTTAAGGAAACTATGGTAATGTGGGCACAAAACTTTGGATATAATATTGAATTAGAAAAATGGCAAAAGCTGTGGGAGAGAAGTATTAAGGTAACATTAGCAACTTCATATAAAGAAAACTTGTATAAAATGTTTTATAGATGGTATTTGTCACCAAATAGACTAGCCAAGATGTTTCCAAATATGTCAAATGGATGTTGGAAATGTAAACATAAATTGGGTACCTTCTATCATATCTGGTGGACTTGTGATAAAGCAAAAAAGTATTCGAGTAAAATACATAAATGGCTTGAGGAAATGTTACAAAAATCCTTAGCTTTTAAACCTGAAGTTTTCTTATTAGGCATTATACCTATTGATATTAGTAAACAAGAAATGTACTTTATTTTACATGTAATTACTGTGGCGAGGACTGCATTTGCCCAACACTGGAAAAGTGAAGAACCACCCACCGATGAACTGATCCTAAAAAAGATCTTGGACTGTGCAGAAATGGACAGATTGACTTTGTATTTGAAGGAGAAAAAAGATACTGATTTCTATCAAACCTGGGACTCTTTTTTTATTGGCTAGAGAAACGAGACTTCGTATAGATTCACATATGTTTTTAAGTTATCATAAAAAATGTGGGGGCTGACCCAGCAGGTCCGATGTTTCTGATGATTGATGTTGTTTTTAGTTTTGCTTTGTATTAGGGTTATTTAGAATAAAACTTATTTTAAAAAAGGGAAATAGGCTCCTGTGGTTGTACTATTATGCCAACAGATCAGAGAAAGGGAATCTACAGGTTCACTGTAGTATGGGAAGGATTAGAGACCACCTTTGTGTTACTTTAATTTTTTCCTCTATAACTTTGTGAGATTGATTTCAGTGGTTTAAGCCTAACTAAATGCTAAACCTTGATGCTTATTTCTTCATTTAAATCTATTTCCCTGCTCAGCTTAACCCCCACTTGCTGTTGATCCTATTGATTGAGAAACTAACTATTTGTATATTATTGAAGGAAACTGCATTGTTTGTGTCAGAATTGACTATTTTCTATTCAAAACCTGGCTGGGATATTTGGGTCTGAATAGTAAGGTAAGACTTAAAATGTATCACTTGAAGCCAATTAAACTGTATAGTTCTTAATTGTGCAGTCAGCTGCATCAAGAACAGAGCCTGAGTGACCCTGCAAGTGCCTGAAGAACCAGGAACACCTTTGCAGGAGACTAGCATAAAAGGCTTCCTGGTACTACTTCTCTTTGCCACAGCAGTTTACATTGTTGCCTTAACTTTCTTCTGCTCTGGTCCTCTGCATCACCACATCTTGAACCTTGTTCTTGCCTCGTCCTGTTTGCCACTGCTTGCTCAAATTTGTTCCTGTCTTGATCCTGTGTGCTCCAGTCTGCTCTGCCCTCCTCCTGTACAGTGGTACCTTGGTTCACGAACATTTTTGTTTGCAAACAATTCAGTTTGCAAACAGAAAGTTCAGTAAAATTTTGCTTCCATTCGCATACTCCATGATTGTGGCCATGTTCCTGCACAAACACAATTGTGAATGTGGCCATCTTCCCTGCTCACAGTTGCAGGCAGACCTGTGCACACTTGCTGTGAAGCTTTTTTGTGTGTGTTTTTAGCACATACAGTACTGTACAGTATTATTCAACCCAGCATGACTCCAAAGAAAGTGCAGAGCAAGCATGGTGGTAAAAAGAAAGTGCAGAGCGGTAATGAAGGTGACCAGAACATGCAGAGCAGTAATGAAGGTGACCAGAATGTGCAGAGTGGTAATGAAGGTAACAAGAACATGCAGAGCAAGAATGGTAAGAAGAAGGTTTTTAAGAAAATAACCACTGAATTGAAGAAGGAAATTGTAGAAAAGCATGAGCGTAGTGTTCGTGTGACTGATCTGGTCTCGGAGTACAAGATGGCAAAGTCGACAATCTCGACTATTTTGAAGAATGAAGATGCCTTCAAAGGAGCTTATGTGGCAAAAGGAGTAACAAAGTTAACCAAGCAGAGGACACAAGTGCTGGAAGAGGTGGAAAAACTTTCGTTAGTGTGGTTGAATGAGAAACAGCTAGCAGGTGATAGCGTTAGTGAAGCTATGATTTGTGAAGCCAGGAAATCGCACAGTAATTTACTGCAAAACAAAAAACAAAACAAAAAACCCTCTACAAATGCAACAAGTGTTGAATTTAAAACCAGTACAGGGTAATTTCATAAATTCTGCAAGAGAAGTGGCATCCACAGAAGCCACTTCATAAGACATGGTGAGGTTTCCAGTTCTGACAAGGATGCTGCAGAAGCCTACAAGAAAGAATTCACAAAATTCATGAAGCCAGAAGGATACGTCGCTCAACAAGTGTTCAGCTGCAATGAAACTGGACTCTTCTGGAACAGAACCTATATCACACAGAAAGAAAAGGCACTGCTGGGGCACACGCCCATGAAAGACAGATTGACCGTTTTGCTGTGTGTGAACGCAACTGCCAATCTGAAGATTAAGCCGCTACTGGCGTACCATTCCCAGAACCCTTGTGCATTCAAGGAACAGAATGTAAACAAGGCCAGACTGCCTGTCATGTGGAGGGCCAATGCAAAAGCTTGGGTCACAAGGCAATTGTTCATGGAATGGCTGCACGAGGTGCTCGCACCCACCATTAAGGAATTATCTTTCTGACAACCAACTGCCTAAAAGGTGTCTTCTTCTGATGGACAATGCCCCAGCATGCCCTCCAGCCTTGGTGGATGATATGGATGCTGAGTATGACTTCATAAAGGTCAAGTTCCTCCCCCACAACATGACAGCTCTTCTGCAGCCCATGGACCAGCAAGTGATCTGCAACTTCAAGAAGCTGTACACAAAGGCACTCTTCACCAGGTGTTTTAATGTCACTGAAGAGATGTACTTGACTCTGAAAGAGTTCTGAAAGAAACATTTCAGTGTCCTCCACTGCATCAGCCTCATTGACAAAACCTGGGAAGATGTCACATACCGGACCTTAAACTCAGGCAGGAGGAAACCGTGGCCAGTATGTGTCACTGAACGTAGTGGAGGACATTGGGTCCATGGGCAAGAGTATGGGTCTGGACGTCAATGGTCAGACATAGATGAGCTTGTTGAGGACCATGAGGAGGAGCTGACGGCGGAAGAACTTGCTGAACTCCAGAGTAAGCAGCAGAAGGTGCCTGTTGAGGAGCATTCCACTGAGGAAGAGGAAGACAGGGAGGAGATTAGCAGTGATGTGATACAATCCATTATGGAAAAATGGAGTAAGTGCCAGGATTTGAGAAGCATCACCCCAATATAACTGTAATGAACAGAGTGCTGAATCTGATGAATAATAATGTGGTCTCTCATTTCTGGAGAGTTATGCAGCACAGGAAAAAACAAGTGTCATTAGACAGATTTTTCACCAAAATTGACCCTTCAGCTAAGAGACAAAAAGAGGAAACCCCTGAATGAGATCTCCCCGATGTCTTTATGGAGGGGGACTCTACCTCCAAACATTAACCTCCCCCCCACCCAGGTTAGTGTTCTCTCCATACTGTATTGTACTGTACTATGTTTCAAATTTTTGTGATTAGAAAAAATATATTTACAGAATGGATTAACCTTATTTACACTGAACCTCATTGGAAAATTTGACTCGATTTGTGACCGATTCAGTTCGCAATCACAACCGTGGAACAAATTAAGTTCATAAACCAAGGTACCACTGTAATTTCCTGCTTGCTCCAGTTGTTCCTGCCTTGTTCCATTTTGTTTCTGCCATGCCCTAGCCCACTCTTGTTTATTCTTGTGGCCTCTCTCTCCTTCCCCTTGACCACCTTTATGTGACTTTCCTGGCATTTGACCACTGGACTGTTTCTCTCATGTATTGGACTCCCTGCTACCTCATTTCTGACCCCAGACCATTGATCATGTTGCTAGCCTCCAGCCCTGCTAAGCTACAGAGTCCAACCTTGTACCAGTGCCCTGGCCCTGGCATTCTGCCCATCCCAGCCCTGACAGGCTGCCATGTAACCAACTATGTATTGACCGCTATTTTAAAGGTCTCATAACCTGTATAGGCAGTGGAATTGCCATACCTTGTAATATTATAAATTCCCCAAATCCAGCAATAAAAGGCGACAAAAAAAGGAATCAAAGCTTGTATTAGAAGCAATGATTTCATATACCACTTTTTCCATACATTCAATAATAACTACTTTAGGGTAGGAATAATATAGAGAATAGGTATTCCATGGATGAATATTTTGTCTGCATTCCATAGTAACCTACACGTATTCATCATAAACATTGATGATACATATCAATTGTCCTGAGTTGGAATGTTCTATAATATAATTTTAAGTTTTGCATCTCTATACTTCCTTCATAGGAAGCCTTATATTATGTAATTTTCAACTCCTCACTTTTTTCCTTTTGAATATATATTTATTTTTTGCTGCCATGCTTTTATTAGGTAAATAATACATAGTATCTGAACCGGTAATGTTTCAAAAGAAAGTAGCAGTCTGGGGAGTAGTATAATTTCAGTCACTGCTACTCTACAAAGCCAGAATAGTCAATTCCTCACTATGTGTCTTATTTGATTAAGGATACAATACTACCAACCCTGGGAAAGTGTTCAAGGAACACAGGATTTGGGGGGAGGAGGAGATTTCCTGTCCCAAAGCCACAAATACTGTTGCAACTGTGCACCCTTGCAGAAACAATGATACCAGTTTTTGGAGGTCAGAAAGGGAATCTCAGGGCAGACAAAAGGCATTCTGGTGTGTGAACAAAGGAGAGGCTGGAATCCCGTTTTTGTCGCAGCAGGAGAGAATGGAGAAGCCAGAACTGCTTCTTTCTCTCCTCTTGCCCTCCCAGTAACAGCCCAAAAGAGCCCAAGAATCTTGGAAGCTTCTGAAGTAAGAGGCTTCTTTCTAGTCGGTACCAGCCTAAGAGGGATACACCTGAAAGGGTTAGCATTCATTACATTCATTGATATCTTTATTCTAAGGTATGAACTTTGTTATTCCTGCCTTAATGTTGCCAGTTAAGTTTACAGGCAGAAGTTCAGCTTTTTTGATATAATTAATGCGCAGGCCTGTTATATCACTGAATATTTATTTATTACACTCTGAATAGCTCAAACTTCCTAATAGTTTGCCAAGTTTGGTTAATGTTAGTATTAGGTCATCAGCATAACCTAATTGTGAATTCCATTTATCTGAACTCCTTCAACTGTTTGATATAGAAGTCAACATACAAAGAGGAACAAGATAGTATGCAGGCTCCTTCAGTTTATCCTGAACTGGAGTCATTAATTCTCATAACTAACTGATTACTGGGAAGGAGTCTAGTAAGGGTACCTACACATGTTTGTCCAGTATGTAGTTTAAACAAAAAAGGCCACTCTACCATATCAAAGGCCTTGGCTAGATCACAGGATATAATGAATGATTCAGTGTTTCATTATGAGATATGTTTTGTAGTTTTCTAATAGTTTTACCTTACACAGTTTGTCTATTCCAGGCAATGGACAAATCTGATCAAACCTATAGGAATATACTATTAAACTGTCACCAATGCGGATTCTAATCCTCTTATCCAAAGATGTGTCACTCACTTTTGACTGACTGAATTCATGCCAATTTCATGCCCTGTACCCTTTCTATTATCAAAATGGATATGGATGTCATAGTAAGCACTATGTTGTGCCTAACAACTTGGAGGAGGTGTTAGCACGCAAAAGAGGGCCAGAAGCCCCCAGCGAGGATCAGGCTTTAGAGCAGAGAGATTTATACTTGATGCCCATGGCACAAACAGCACCCTCCCCCCCGCCACCTGACTCTCAAGTTTTTGAGTGAGTGCCTGGAAATCAGGAAGGGGAGTCAGTTGTCATGGAATGTGCCCAACTCAGGCGGAGACTTCCACGCTTAGACCAATTAGAACAGAGAAGGAGACAAAGAAATTTCTCCAATCCCCATGGAGAGAGACGTGTGAGGAGATTGAGGCCCACGTGACAAATCTCAGAGAGGTCAGAAAGGAGAGGGCAACTGTGTCGCTTGGAGCTCTCTGCGGTAGCTCCTACACTATCTGTCATAAACATAAATCTTGTAGTCGTTTGGAATAAAGGTCTTTAGTTTTTACTTGACTGTGTTTGTGTAATTGGGGACGTGAGTTACAACCCCCGCGACACACTATTACATCCTCAAGAGAAAAAATGTTTCCATCACTTTTATGAAAGCAATTAATAGAAGAACAAACAGATGGTAAATAGTAGAAGGACAAACTCCATTACTGGGCTTTAATAAACATTGCGAAACAAAATGTTATGCTACAGGAGGGGCAAAATGCACATTTGCCCTTTCTGAAAGTAAATACAGAAAATATAAAAAATGGAAAATGGACAGAGTCAAGCTGTGAAAAAATTACAAACTAGAATGGGGCAGCATATTATTATCAGTGAAATATAAAATGAAGATGGAATTCTCCTCTTTGCCTCGTCCCTTTCCTTCTCCTTCCACAAAATTATTTTGTAACTCCTACACAAAACTGCAACACTTACAATAAGCCTACAGTAGCAGTATGTGCTTCCCAGTCCACAGTTGTTCAACAAAAATTACTACCCTGGCATTTTCATAGCACAGCCATTCTAAATAAATAGGGATTATGAAAATTAAGGATCCACTAGTATTTAAAAGTCTCAATTTTAACTGATTTCTTAGAGATCCCTTGCACATGTACAGAACATCCCATTTCACATGGAATAACAGGATTTTTTAATCCTTGAATTGACATAGATGAAGCATAAATGTAGTTCCAACACTCCCACTGCAAGCAGGAGCACCTGAACAAACTAGGGACATTATGGGTTGATTACTGTAAAATACAAACCAGAAACTCTGGCTTGTTTGGGATAAGATAAACCACAGTTAGAAGGTTCAAATGGACCTATTTTTAGCCTGGGAGAAAGTGATTATGTATTGTCTGGGTGAGTTCATAAACTGAGTCATGGAGGAATACATTAAGATGGAGATTTGGGGGTCCATAGCAGTCTGGCTATGGTATTTGATTAGAAGCCTTTCTGAAAAGGGGTGGGGAGTTGGATTGGTCACTCTTGCTAACACTGATAACATGCAGCAGCTAATTATTACTCTATACCCATCCAGATTTTAACCAAGCCCAGCCCTGCTTAGCTTCCAAGATTAGGCAGGATCAGGCACGTCAGGCTATACAGAAAGGCAGGTTGCTTACCTGTAACCATCGTTCTTCCAGAGACAATCTGTGCATCACACATTATGGGTGCTGCGTCTGTACAGTGCCTGTTGCCAGGAAGATTAAAAAAGATTTAACAGTTTTTTAACTCCACAGCCTCCCCCACTGTAGTATAAATGGGCGGAGTGCCTGCCATTTCCCCTGTCAACTGAAGATCGCCCGTTCGCCCCTATGTGGAGATAAGTAAAAATCGAATTTGACTGAAAGTATCCAAGACAGAAATTCTATCAGAATTGATGTATACATGTAAATAAATCAGGATGGGCATACACATATGTAGGCATGTGCATACAGCTATCCATATCAGAATCATAAAATAATGCTATTTTGTAAACCCAGTCACCAACACTGAGTGGGTCCGGTGAGCAGGTTGTGTGAATGCACAGATGTCCACTGGCGCTGATGTCTAGGCGATAGTGTCTCGTGAAGGTACACAGAGTAGGCCATGTAACTACCCTGCAAATGTTGTGCACAGGATGCTGGCAGAGAGGGCAGAAAAGGCTGCAACAGCCCTTGTAGAATGTCCCTTAGGCGCAACCGGTAGGTCCAATTTGGAGAGGTGATAAGACAGTTCAACTGTCTCAATGATCCATTCTGAGAGTCTTTAAGTGCTAACCAGAGCTCCCTTGTCCTGCTCCAAGTATTTAACAAACAGGCATTTGGTTTTCCTAAAGGACTCAGTTGAGGATCAATGGAAAACTAAGCATCGTCAAATGTCTAGCATATGCGAGGAGCATTCGATTGGTGTCGAAGGCATAGGAAAGTAGGCCAGTAGGACATCTTGACTGACGTGAAAAAAGCAACCTTGGGCAGAAAGGTTGGATTGATGCAAATAATGACTTTCTCTTTGTGAAAGTTTAGGTATGGAGGGTCGACACGTAGAGTGCATAGTTCACTAGCTCTTCTAGATGAAGTAATAGCTACTAGAAAGCTGTTTCCCAGGAGAAAAGGCATAGATCAGTCGTGGCTAGTGGTTCAAAGGGAGGCTTGGTGAGAGCTTGAAGGACAACAGAAAGGCTCCATGTCGGTACTACCAATCAGATCAGTGGATGAAGAGTTTGTAGTCCGCTTAAAAAGTGACGGACAAAGAGAGAATATCGAGGAACCTGAAACGCAGCCCCGATGATGTGAGATCACTGCAATGTACACCTTAATGGAGGAGGGTTTACGTCCTCCCTGGTGTAATGAGAATAGAAATTGTAAATTGTATGTTCTCAATAGTAGCAAACTGAGGCACAGTTATTAGCTGTAGCAAATGTGGTGAAGTGCTTCCATTTAGCATTACAGGATTGCCGCGTAGTCAGTCATAGTGCAGATTTTAAAATGAACTGTATGTCAGGGTGAAGATCAGTCATATCCGACGAAGGTGTTGTTCCCGATGTTGATACCGATGGCAGTGCTGTGTTGGGGAGTTGAAAAGTAGGAGAAAGCAATGTCAGAGACATTGTATGTGTCAAATCGGACAAAGGTGTCAGTACTGATGGGGGAGAGTCAATGAACGAACCAGGCCATGAGGTTGAGAGAGTGTAGATCTGGATGTTAAATGATGCCATGTTGTTGAGTAAGCAGATGTGGAATCCGAAGAAGGCGAAGAAAATTGTTGTTGGAAAGTCGAAGAAGAGTGGTGAACCATGATTTTCGAAGCCACCAGGGAATTATGGGAATCCCGCAAGCATAGTCTTGGCTGATTTGGCTAGTCACCATGTTATCAACGGTATCAGTGGAAAGGCATAGAAGAATCTGTTTGTCCAAGGAATTAGTGCATCCCTGATCGAATTCGGGCCAATGCCCGCTTGGGAACAGTACGTCATGCAGAGATGTCATGAGTTGCAAACAAGTCTATGTCTGGTGGCCTAAAAGGCGAAAAAGGTGCTGGGAAACTTGACAGTTGAGCTTGTTGGTACCGCGGTGCGTTCTGCCTTCAGTTCCTCTGTTGACGCTGTTGGAACTGTTGAAGTCCCACACACAGTTGGTAAGGTTGGTAGCGGTACTGAGAATGAAACCACGGCCACTTACATCAGCAGTGCGATGGCATCTCCATACGACAAGCAGTAAGGCGAGCCTTGTGAATATTCTCAGGCTTGTTGTCAGTCTTGGCATGGAAGAGCCCAGAGCCATCGAAGGGCATGTTCTCCACCCATCCCTTAGTTTCATCTGGCAGGTTACCCGAGCATAATCAGGTGTGGCAATGAAGGGCGACAGCACTGATGAGAGCCCTTGAGTCACAATCAACATGATGTCTTGCTGTACTGAGTTGCTGGACAGAAAGCTGCATACCCTTGTGGTCAAACATGCGACCAAGCTCCCTGTGTTGGTCTGGGAGATTAGAGGAAAGGGACTCAATCTTTTGCATGAGGAAGTACTGGTACCTCACTATAGTGACCTCGTAATTGGAGATAAGACCAAGGTCAATAGTAGCGTAGATACGAGACATCATGTCGATCTTTCTGCCTTCCTTGTCTGTCAGAGTCAAGTGCTCTTTGTCAACCCTGGGAGGACTCGATGACAATTGAGTTTGGCTTGGGATGTTTGAGAAGGAACAGGATGTCTTGTTCCCGAACCTTGTACATAGACTTGAGTCGCCTGAACACTGGGTGCAGCTGACTGGGGAGCTGCCATATATCCATCATCGTTTGCCTCAGTACTGTAATGAAGGACAGAGCAATGGAGGATGAGTCCTATTTCCTGATGTCGTAAATACTGTCTTGATTTGAGTCAATGCAATGTTGGACATCAATCTCCAACGACTTCGTCATCCTAGAGAGCAGTTCTGCAAAGTTACCGTGAGAGTCTCCAGAGGACCCAGGACCCTGGGTAGAGATCATGGCATTTGGTGACGTTGATGCCTGTTGTGAGTTGTCCGAATCACAATCAGAGTGGTATGGAGGAAGACTCAACAGGTGAAGATGGAGGTCGAGAAAGGGCAGTCGCATAGGTCAGTGGAGTGTCCCTCGACACTGAATGAAGGGTGGAATGATGACGGATTGGAGGCCTTGGGTAATAGCCATAGGGAGGATAACAGTCCCATGGGTAATGATGGATTAAATTCCCTGTATGGTAAAGGGACCCAGTATTTGGAATGCTGAACTGGAATCTGTTGCTGTGGGAGGGGGGCTGGATGTCAAGGAGCCCTTGGAGATCCCTCCAGAGAAGTTGGCATCAGTGTCAGGGAACAAACAGGTGGCAGGTCCATGCACAACCAAGGTGGAAATTCTCGGATTTTGCCATCCAACATAGACCCCCTAGCCACAGGGTTGGAATGATCAGGACTAGATGGAGCCAAAATGACAATCCAAGATGGAGACCCTGCTGGAGTCACTTGTATGACAGATTGAATGGTGGGTTTAATCAGAGCTGGGATTGAGGCAGCGATTGGAACCAAAGGTGGAGTGGATTCCGAACAGGGCACCTTGGGATGCTTTTTGTACCTGTGTTCCACCTTGTCGGGTTTGTCCTTCTTAGGTCTCTTGGATGCAGAGGACTCATCAAACCTGACATGCTTCCTCTTCTCCTTCTGCTTGCGGTTAGGAGAGTGAGAGGAACGCTTTCCCTCCTTGGATGTCACATCTCCCTCTGATGGACAAGGAGGAGCGGGCTTAGATGGACCTGCCACGGTCTCCACTGAGACCTTTTTCATGGCGACCAAAGCCTGGTACTAGAGCATCTTCCGCATATGGTTTTCCCAGTTCTTGCAGGACTGTCTGGTAAACAACTGGCAATGGCCACACTTACCAGTTCTGTGACCTTCTTCCAAGCAGAGAAGGCACAAGTCGTGTGAATCAGTGGGAGACATTTTAGCCCCGCACTGCAAACACTTGTGGAAAGCCGCCCACTGTGCCATCAAAGAAGAGAGGAAAAACAGTGAATGAGAGAATTAACAAGAACAACGACAGAAGGTCTGTGTGTGTGTGTGTGTGTGTGTGTGTGTATTTGGGAAGGGGAAAGGGATAAGGGGAGAAAAACAATGTAAACAGGGGGATTGGATGGGTTAAAACTTGGATCAAGGAACAGATAAAGCTGTAAAGTCAAAACAGTAAAAAACTTTATCAGAATATAGCTACGAGAGACAAGCGAAAGGCTCGAGGTACAGTGAATGGCGGTTGCAAGAAGACTGGAGAAATGGCGGGCACTCTGCCCATTTATACTACCGAGGGGAGGGCATGGAGTTCCTGCTGAAAACCGTTAAAGCTGTTTTATCTTCCCAGCAACAGACACTGTGCAAGCACAGCACCCATAATGTGTAATGCGTGAAGGCCATGATGAAGCAGTAACTGAAACAGTGATATGCATACCTTCCTCAACTCCATGTCCAATTTAATTAGCTCCTAGAATAATTTTTGTGAAACCCTAAACCATTTTATGCTTTTCACATTTGCTGGCACAACAATATGTGCAAAGGTGAGCAAACAGCTCTGCTTTCATTGACCAGAATAAACATTTTATAATAAAATGATTCCCTATAGTGGACAGATACGGTATTTTTCCTCTTTGCTGCTATAATCTCAGCACTTTCATGATTCCTGTAATTGTTTTTCATTTGATAAAACAGAAGTAACTCCAGACATCACAAAGCTCAGCTTAACCTCTTTGCACTCTTATGATTTATTAGCAGTTGTCTCTTAAATATTATTTAAAGTGCAGAAAAGACCCGGAAAAAGTAACAGAAAACTGCAATTATTTCAAATTTATTAGCAAGCAATTTCCAGAAGGGTAGCCACACAAATAGTCTTGTGGCATCTTGAAGACTAACAAATTTGTTGTGGCCTAAGCTTTTATGAGCTGCATTTCACTTCATGAAATACTGTGCTTAGTTAAGTGTGTGTGTGCTCACATGGCTGGAAGTATGATTTGTAAACAGAGAGGTCAGAAAGAATTGAAATGCAGGAAGTATACACAGTGATAATTACCTCAAGAGTGGCAATTCACAAAACAGTTGATGGGTGATAACACAAATATCCTTATATTGGAGGGCTAATTATTACAAGTAGCATGATTTAAAAATACTTTGACTCTGTTCCCAGGAGACAAAGTTGAACCTGTTGATGAACTGTTCAGCTGTTATACATTGCAATCTACCATTGGCTTTTTTTGTTCAAGAGCAGCTACTGAATTCAGAACAACTGTCAGAAAATGAAATGTTTTCACATTTCCATTATATAATAATAGCACTTTGCTAACAAATCTTATTTATTATGTACATTATGAAGGATTGTTCAAAATTATTTTATTTAATATTTCCTCTCTGTTCTTCTTTTGTATAAACATGCCTCCCTCCTCATTCTCAACAGCCCTAATTTGGCTATGCAGATGTCTTAAGGCAGCATCTCAATACACAAATAGTTATTAGGAGGCATGTTGGCACAGCAGCTTAATGGCACTGGATGTGCCAACCAGCAATGGCCTAGATTCCAGAGGTATGAGCCCAGGACCACATGCCAGAGTGATCTCCTATCATTTTGCCTCTAGTTCCTGCCCACCCAGCAGTCTGAAACCATGTAATATTGCAAGTAGATAAATGAGTATCATTTTGGTGGGAAAAAGCTAGCTATGTTCATGAGGAGAACAGGCACTGGTGCTGGACCTGCTCAGATATGAGGCACGATTGACAGAAGAAGCTTGGATGAGCCGATTACCTGCACACCAGCTGGTGTGCATGTGTATGCAGTTAGTTCGCCCCCTGTGGTGCACACTGTATAAGCACGCAAGCATGACAGAATGAACTAGCAATTGTAAGCAGCCAAACATCTACTCTATTAGCACTGTAGACTCCTGAACTAATTGTTCCATCACCATCACCATATGCTAATAAATAAGAGTATACTAATAGCATATATAATTAGTCCTTACTCAGAGGAATATGTTCTGTAAAGGGCAATGTGATAGAGACATTGAAAGGTGTTCTGGTGTGCTACAGAATCTATGCTTCAACTGGATTAATATCCAGTAATTTTGGATTAACATATAACCAAAACCAGAATTCTGAATGGAGGATTTATAGATGTTTACTACATTTGCTACTAAAATGCTTCTTAAATTCAAGGCATTTAACTCTGATGTAAAAAGAAAATATTCCTCAACTTTTTTACTCTTTTCCAATAATGTAAACTTGGAATGAAGGCAATGCAACTCCAAGGTTGCAGATGTATGTGCTTAGGGTAGATCCCCTAACTCATTCACGGTCGAAGCCAAGATGATGGCTACCAAAAGAGACTTTCCATGAAAGAAAACAGAGATTGGTGGTTGCAAGTGGTTCAAAAGTTTTATCAGAGCTTATAACACCACAGATAGACAAGTAGGAAGTAACGATTGAACAGGGGGATCAAGATTGTGAAATCCCTTCATAAACCTCCATCCAAGGATGTGAGAGAATACAGAAGACCCATCTATTGGACCTCTCAAGCAGGAGATAGTGGACACCTATCAGACCTTTTCTGATATAGAGTGAAGGAATTCCAAAATTCTTTGTAGCAGCACCATCATCGGGTCGAAGGCATGTTCAGTTGCTTAACTCTTGAATGAATTCCATTTAATAGTATATGAACGTCTGGTGTTAGAATGTAGCGCTGCCTGTAACACAAATTGTATTTGTGGGTCCATGCCAGAAGTTTCTGCCACTAGATGGTCAACCAGGCTGTGCAATGAAGACTCCAGACATCATGGTATAGAATTTTCTCCTGCTCCTGGGTGATCAGCTTTGGCATTTCTGCAGGCATAGGAAAGTCTGATTTGATAGATGTAGGAGAGATGGGAACCAAGGTTGTCCTGGCCAACTAGGTGTTACCAAATGCAAGACATTCCCTCTGTTTGCCTCTTTGTGATCATCCTGGTAATGAGAGCAACAGGTGGAAATGCATAGAATAGAGTTCCTTTTTAGGGGAGAGGGAACTCACCTCTGAGAGAATTCCGTCCCATGCCAGCTTGGGAGCAGTAGGGGGTGAATGCTGCATTGGCCTCTATTGTGAAGATGTTGATGGTCAGGGTGCCCCATCGGTCAACTGGATCTGTCAACTGGCCAGAATGCTTCTTTTGTCTACTTTCTCTGTTAGAAACAGAGAAGAGGAAGCTATCCAGACTGTTCTGCAAGGCGGCAAGGTCTCAAATTTGATTTTGTATCTGTGGTGTACAATGGATAGTACCCACTGGTCTAATGTGATGGATTCCCAGATGAGAAGATGTTATTTAAATCCCACCAAATGGGAACGGTGAAGAGAGAGTGGAATTCATTCACACTACCAATCAATGTTGCCTCTTTTCAGTGTCTAGCCTTCTCTTAGGGTGTTGAAAACAGGTAGCATCATGGTGGCGTTGTCAGGTTGCCAAATGTTGTTCATATTGCTGGCACCCAGGGAAGGAATTTGACTGCCCTGATACTGTAATGATAGGCCCCATAGCCACTTACATGTCTTAGGGTCGTAGTGGCTGAAACCCATACGTCAAGCCATCCTCCTGGCCTTCTGAAGTGTGTCCAGACGTTCATCCATCCTCGAATGGAAAAGGCCTTCTCCATCAAAGGGAATGTTTTCAATTCTGGATTGAGAGATGTTTTCAATTCTTGCAGGAGATTGGCCACCAAAAGCCACACGTCTGCAAACAGCTACCACATCAAGTCCCCTGGAATCACAGTTGACATGGCAAGCCAATGCAATCTGTTTCTTTGATAATTGGAGGGATTCACCAATGAAGACTCTGATGAGCTCTTGTTGCTCTGGAAAAAAGGCAAACAGAAACTCTATTTTCTGCCAGACAAAGACTTGGTACCTCCCCATCACAGCCTTGTACTTTGAAATGTGGAGGCCCAGTCCCAAGGCAGAGTAGATATAGTAGGCCATCATGTCAAGATGGCATCCTTCAAGGTTGGTTGGTGCTGAGTGTTCGCATTGCTGTTGTCCTTGCATGAATTCAATGATCACAGAATTTGGGCATGGATGGTGAAGCAGAAAGGGGATGTCTTGCTCCTGGATTCTGCACATCCCTTTCAGGAATCAGAAGGTAGGGTGATGCTGGTTGGGAAGCCCCCACAATTCTTTCATAGCTCATTGTAGAGTTCAAATGAGTGGTATTGTTCCCGGCACAGAGTCCTCCATACGGATCACAATATAAACCATATCCTCTTCAGGTTCGGTGATCTGCTGGGCCTGAATTCCCAGATTTATTTATCATTATGGAACATTCATGTTGCACTTCAGTAAAAAATAAAGGCATAAAAATGACATACAAAATATAGGATCCAAAACATTATAAATGTATATCTAAATTGCAGATAAATAATTTTTGCTTGTTTGTCACAACCAGGAAATTAGCAAAATATCTTTATAAGCTTTAATTTGGCACCTTCTCACTATATGTTGGATAGTTTGTCTTTCAGTTCCCACAATCGCAATTCAGTGATGATATTTTGCCACATTTATAAAGGGCTTCTGCACATCTGCCATTGCCAGTGCAAATTCAATTTATTGTTGTCCATATCGCATGGGGCTGGTCAAATCCAGGTGGTTTTTCCAATATGCAGGGCAGACTACAACATTATATAGTTGTGTTCTTCCATCCCATCTTGTGTCCACATATTGTGCATATTAAAATCATCTTCTACAAGTGCCTTAGCAGCAGTACATCTAGCTGGACATCTAGATCTCAACCCATTTCGCTCTAGGAAAACTGTATCACTCAATATTGGCAACTGGGAGTTATCAGTGATCTTCAAATATTCTCAGAGGAGGGCATGTTTTCGTCTTGCTTCTGGAGGTGGTATATGACTCAGAACAGGCAGCCAATATGTGGGAGATCGAATCATCCCACTGACAATATGCATTGACTCATGTAATTGTGCATCAATCCTATTTGTGTATGGGCTATTAAGCCATACTGGAGCACAATACTCTGCTACTGAATAAACCAAGCTAAGTGCAGACATTCGCAGAGTATCCATTATTGAACCCCATCTGGTGCCACACAGTTTGTGTGAAATATTGTTCCTACTTCTCAGTTTAGCAGCAGTCTTCATCAAATCCATCAAGTGTCCTGTCCAAAATAATCCTAGATATTAAGAAAACATGTGATCAAGTCAACTTCCCTTAAACTGTACATTAAGCTCTTTGCCTGTGATCTAACACAAAGGTGGAAACATAGTACTTCAGTCTTAATTGAGTTAGGCAGTAACTTCCATTTACAAAAATATTTATCTAATATCTCCAAATCAGAAGAACGAACATCTTCAGTTATCTCAAAGGATTTATGTTGGGTGGCTAAAGTCCAATCAACCGCCTAATCAAACTTTCTAGCTTTTGTATTGAGTACTGAGAGTACTGGGTATGTATATCAGCTATATATAAATCAAAGAGAAGGGGCACAAAAACTAAACCTTGTGGTAGGCGGTTGTTTAATATTTTAGGAACACTAATATCCTCTCCCAAAGTCACAGAAAAGATTTTTCCAGCAAACATACTATCAATAAGTTGAACAGTTTTTCAGAATAGAATTATCTGCATTAATTTAAATATTAATCCATGCCTCCATACTTGATAATATACTGCACTTAGATCTATAAAGGCAACTGATTTTTTTGCTTCATTTGATATCCTCCTTCTATTTAAGTTGTCAATGAAAGTACTTGATCAGTGCAACTTCGAGCAGGCCAAAATCTGGCTTGTTCCACTGGAATTATCTGAAGATCTTCTGACTAATTCTATTGTCTTTAGAGAAGCTAATAAACAGTACTCAGCAGGGCAAATGGGTGATAGTTCTTTGGTGAATCATTTGTTTTCCCCAGTTTATGTATTGCAATGATTCTGATTGCTTCATCTTATACAGTATTATACCTGTTTCCATGATATCCAGGAAAAGTCTGCCAGTCATCTTTTCACATAATTTCCACAATGCAAAAAGAATTCAGGATGTATGCCATCATAACCAGGTGCCTTGCCAGATTTTCTGTCCTTTAGTGCATTTATAATTTCAAAGGTGGAATAGGGGCATGAATATTCGGATTGTTCAGTACAAGCCATTTTGAGAGTACTGAGTTTATGTCTAATTTGTCTTGTATGAGCTTTGTTCCTTGGTGCCCTCAATGCTGGCTGGAATATGTGGCTTATTGTTTATTTTCTTCTCACTTCTGTCTAATTTTTGTAATAATGGCCATGCTTCTCTACTAGACATTTTAAAATTAAGTGATTCAACAGTCTCTTATCCATTTCTCACATCTGACTGCATCTAAACTATATAGCAAGTCATCTGCTATTTCATGATCTCCATTTTTTAAAAATTCCTTGTACGGATTTTCAAAGCTATCATTCCAGCCCAGAAGATACTGCTTGTGATACCCTCTAGGAATGGCTGTTCTTGTTGCACATATAAATGCGCCTATAAGTCTCTCAAAATTCTTAGAAGGGATCCAGACCAAGCACTTGTCTAGGTTTTCAGGAAATATGTCCCATTTTGCCTTCTTAAACTTTCATCTTGGGTGAGGAAAATATGATGCCAAAGGTACACTTGCTGGGGCAGAAGGAATTACAGGGAAGGACAAGTTGGAATAAGGGTACAAAAAACATAAAGAGGTAGAAAAAGGTATAGAAATCTGAAAATTAAGATCTGACATAAAAGTCAAAGCTAGGAAGAAACCCAAGGCACTGCAAACTGGCAGTAGAAAGCGAACTGACAAAGGGTGGGAGCCCCACCTATATATACTAAGAGGGAAGGGGCAAGGCTCCTGCCAAAAATTCTAGGTTTAGCTTGAAGAATCTTCTCAAATAGAGGAAATGTGCAGGTATATGTGTGATGCACAGAAACCATGAAGTAGAACATAAAAAACAAGAAGGCAAAATAAAGGCAGTAAATATATTATGTATTCAGTATTTCTTTAAGGTTACACGATCTTTTACAATCTTGGGGAATGTGGCTGGTAATTTCTACAATACAGGTGCATGCGTGGTTAAAAAAGAAGGAATACAAATTTTGAAAATATCATCTGAAACTGTTAAACATGTATACAACCTGGTTAAAAAAAGAAGTTAAATCCTTCAGGAACAGCTAGGACAGAAGGAAGAACAAGTGATTTATCCAAAGATCACTGTGAGTGCAATGAACAGTTCAGTGCCTTTTAAGTGAAATACCAATTTGAGCAATAAAGCCCCACAGGCAGAGCACAAAACTACTGAAGGAAAACAAGCCACCAATATATACCAGAACAAACCAAATCAAAAGAAGCTGGTATGACTATACCTAGGACAGCGCTATGCATCCACATTTTTCTCTATGGGATTTGGAAGAGACCTGCTTTTTTCATAATGTGCATGTTCAACAAAAATTGCTCTTATGGAAGATGGACCATCCACATATTCAATTAGACTGCAATCTTCCCCGCTACTATGAACAAAATAGAACTGTTTTGGTTTTGCTAAACAGGAAGAGGTCCAGAAATAATTTTAAAGTTTGGCCCCTATACAGCAAGAAAGAATGACATCTAGACTAAGATGCAAAGATAAATAGAATTTGATAAATTATCTTTCATGAACAAATCATATAATCTCGTTCTACACATAAATGTCATTTTTCTGCTAACATGTTGAGAGTCACTGTACAAGGGTTTTTCAAAATTCTTTCACCATAGTTATTAAAATTAAGAATATTAAGAAGTAGGACTTTCAAGCAAAATACATAGCTTGCATGTTAGCAAATGTTACTTCTACTTTTCATTTTAAATATTTCATTTTAAATATTTAAATAGACAAAATATTCTACTAAAAACAATCCCCTAGCAAATCTATGTGCATAATTCTTCATGGAAAATAATAAGATAAAGGCTACTTCTGGTATCAATTGTAACATTTTTTTTGGAAATGGGTTGTAGAATGAGGACTCTTCATAATTCTGAAACCACATAGGAAATATAGTCTCTTCCCAATATATCAATAAAAACTGATTTATTGTACTGTCTTGTTTTATGAGCTGCTGTAAATCATCCAGAAAGCTTTGGTTACTGTAAATGAAACAAACATTTACTAATTAAAGTAAATGAGCTCTATTATTTTAACAGAAGTACATACAGTGAATCACCATGTACTGTGGTACCTTGACTCACAAACTTAACCCATTCTACGACTCTGGTCGCGACCCAAATTGGTTGTCACCCAAATCAAATTTCCCCATAAAGTTCAATGTAAATATGGTTAATCCATTCTGTAACCATTTTTATCACAAAAATTTCAAACAAAGTGACAAAGAACAACTAAGATCCCGGCCATCCAGCCCCCCACCACCATGACCGCTATCACAGCCGTCTTCCCTTCATGAGCATGTCTGTGATTGCAGCCATCTCCCCCCCCCCACCAGCACAATTGTGGCCATCACCCCCCACCAGCACGACCACAATTGCACCGTGCAGGAAAGACAGGCACAATCGCGATCGTCACCCGATGCAGAGTTCGTGACCTGAGGCAAAATTTTTCTAAAATTTCTGTTTGTGACCTGATTTGGTCATGAACTGAGGTGTTCATGAGCCAAGGTACCACTGTACAAACATAACACCAATTCTGGCTATTCACGTGGGCTGCCTGTATGCCTCCAAGCCCAATTCAGGTTGCTAGTTTTAACCAATAAAGCCCTACATGGTTTGGGACTGCAGTACTTGACAGAATGCTTCTCCCAGCTGCAATCTATCTGGGTGCTGTGAATCAAGTTCTGGGGCCTGCCTTTAGCTACCATCTTGAAGGGAGGCTTGGCTGGTGGCAGCAAGGGCCTTTTCAGTGGTGCCCCCCCCCCCACGCCCCAGCTATAACACAGATTCCTCACTAAGGCCTGCTTGGCACCAACTTTAATATTTATTCAGCACCAAGTTAAAACTGTCCTCTACAAAAGTTTTATTTTATATTGGGGGATTTTGTCAACTGCTTAATAGGTCTTGTGATTTAATTTATATAAACTGTTGTAACTTTTTAACATTTGTTTTTAAATTTGGCATTTACATTTTGTATTGTGCTTTTATGATTTTATTAGTATTTTCAATTTTATATTATATTTCTGTTGTATTTGTATTGCCTTTTTAATCACTCCAAAGACTGGGTAGCACAGAACTATAATAATGACTCACTTATAAAAAAAATTCAAGTGTTATGTATTTCTTGCAAATGAGATTGGTCATCACAGTTCTGATAACATGGGCATGTTGGTCAATAATTGTCCTAATTATGTGCTGTAGATTCCCAAACTACACTTATGCAAAGAGACACCATGCCATTTCCTTAACTTTTATTCAATATTATTGTTTCAGTGTCCAGCCACAACTTATTGTTAACAACAGAATGTATGCCAGAAAATGACTGTGTGCCCTATAATAAGGTACACAAAGTTTTCAGTCATGTGAATCTTTTGGTTAACCAACACTGTTGGTTGTCATTGCCAAAAACCTGTTGAAATAGTAGTCCATTTTGTCTTGATATCTGATGTCTCAGCTGCTTTGAGCTTTCTTTAATCTGCTCAAATGAACAAGGCAAGATATACTGGAAATATGAGAATGAAAAGTCCCTGTTATTTTTATCTTAATGTGAGGAGGCTACTTTAGTGTGTACTGTATAGGTTTTCTCCCAGTAGCCCCTTTGGTATTTCACCCCTTACTGAAGACTCTTCCCATTATTGGAAGTTCCAGCAGCTTATGATAAAGCTGCATACAATTTCACACCAATATTTCAGATGCATTGGTAGTATGTTCCCCATTATGTCCCACCCAGATACAGAAGCAGTGTACCAGATCTACTAACTACAGTGGTACCTTGGCTCACAAACACCTCAGTTCACAACCAAATCAGGTTCGTGAACAACATTTCATAAAAGTTATAACTCAGGTCGCATTAGGCGGTGACTGCGATTGTGGCCATCTCCCCCCTCTGAGTGGGGAGATGGCCATGATCATGCTGGGGGCAGGGGGAAGATGTCCGAGATCGCGCCCGTTTTTCCTGCAGGAGCGCACCCATGATTGTGCCCAGCTTTCCTGCACGAGAGCAACTGTGCTCTCGGTCATCTCCCCCTCAGCACGATTGTGCCCATCTCCCCCCCCCCGCGCGCGCCCTCGTTCGCAACCGTCTCCCCCCCCCAGTGCGCCAGGATGATGGGCATGATCGTGGTTGTGCTGAGGGGCCAGGGAGATGGCTGCGCTTGTGCTCGGGGCAGGGGGGAGATGGCCGCGATCTTTGTTCTTTGTCACTTTGCTTCACATTTTTCTGATAAAAAATAGTTATAGAATGGATTAACCTTATTTACCTTGAACCTTATGGAGAAATTTAACTTGGCTCATGACCAATTTGGGTCACGACCAGAGTCCTGGAATGGATTAAGTTTACAAGCCAAGGTATAACTGGCAAGCTGACAACCCAAACTCAAGCCTTTATGGATCTGTAACAGCAGTATCTACTCTTGTACATACAATTACTAACAGACCCAAGACAGGAACTCTTGATCAGACAATCAATTTATAACTCTGTGTCTACAGTTAGATGCCTCTCCTAGAAATTTCTTGAAAAAGCACTTTTCTCACACACTTCAGACCAAGGGTGCACAACCTTTTCTGCTCTGAGGGCTACACTCAGTACCTGCTAAGGAACTAGAGATTGTACATGCATATACTGCATGTATGCACAGATACTACTAGGGTGGACAATCCTTTCCTCCTAAAAAGGAAAATTTAATCAGTCAGCAGCACGTTTTAATAGTATCCAAAAATACCAAGCCTCTTCCCATCTACTAAGGCATAAGTAGGGCAAGCCTCTGCTTACTCAGAACTATGGAGGGCTGAATCACTCAGCATCTTCTACCACAGGCCCTATGTTTTCTCCTTTGCAGGCAAAAGCTCTTAACTCTCAGCTTCAGTTTCCAATGGAGGAGAAAGCTTTTATTCCTTAATTGAAGGTACAGGTTTTCCCCCATCCAGGAAAGAAGACAGAGCCTGGGGAAAAGGCTGGCACTGGAGCAGCTGGGCTGCAGAAGGAAAGCACATGGGATGTCGCAGGTTTTTCAAGCCACGCTGGGAGCAAATGAAGGGCCATATGTAGGCTGTGCTTTGTGCATGTTTGCTATTTCAGGTATGCGATATGAGAATCTCAAAAGGGAAGTCACAGTGATAGGGGCTATCCAAGGATGGTGGGACACAATTAGGCTAGTACATTTGATAAAAGAGGTCCTGAAATATTTTAAATATTTGTGAGTGACTGGAATTAGGCAAGACAGATTGAACACAAGTAAATGGTGTCTTAATGAACATGACTGACTTTGGGCTTCCACAACACTATACTCTTCAGATGTTTTGGATCACAGTTCCCATCAGCCCCAGCCAGCATAATAAAGTGAGAGATGTTTGGAGTTGCAGCCTAAAACATCTAGTGGGAACCACATAGGGAAAGCAAGGCTAAACCCCACCTTGTAATAACAAAGTGTAACTACTTTACCATCACATCTGTGAAAGCTTTCTACAGATTTTTTCCAAGTGGTGAGGGATCTTTCACAGGTTTCCTCTCAAAGTAACATTGTTCTTGCTATGATTTGTTTGCAAAGCGTTCCACAGATAAAACTGCTTACATCTTTTATACACAGCTATAGAAATTCCTCATCACCATTGTCTGATGGCTTTCAGTTGTTGAAACCTGAAGACAAAGCAAGTATGCTTCAAATAGGATGTTCTATGACCTATTTGCTCAACCTTGATTGTACAAATATTACTCCCTTTGGGGACCAAAATTTCCTTTTCACTCAAGTGAATGGTGGCAATCCCCAACTTCAGACATTCCTTAGATGAAATCCACTGAAATGCTGATCAAACTGCAGCTGAGGGGAAGAAAGAACCATTCACTATTTGTCTTCTCTCCCAAAAATGTTTCATTCCTGATGATTCTGATGAGAAGTATTTAACTTTAAGAGCTGATACAAGGGTTTTTTTCCTCACTTTTCTCCTTATCCATTTTTCTTTTTCTATCATGCATTTAGCTTATAAACTTGGGTACAGGAATTATCTCATTTTGATTGAGCATACACAGGAGTCCCTGTTGGTTAGTGTGGATTTCAAACTAGCTGCAGAAGATAAGACCCTATGTGGGACTTCCAGGCATAGCAAGGCTGATGTTGCCTCTTTGATACCCATGAAAGGATCAAGGACAATTTCAAAGAACTAAAGGATTTTCTATAGGATTGGGCAGTTCTGAGGGTGGGAAATTCAAACTGACCAATCCATACTATGGCAGGACTTAGTCATGCATACTCAAAAGTAAAGGATTCCTACAGTACTTCTTTTGTATAGTATGTTAAGGTAGAAGAGGAGATGAAGCTGGAACATATAGAGATAAAATTGTGGGTTTGGCTGGCCATATTCTTTGTTCAAAAATATTTCTAGAAAAATGTAAAGGTTTGGGAGGTTTGGTTCATCACATCTATCCTCCTCCGTAGAATTGTAGAATATCTAACACACTGCTTTTCTCTTTAGCTTTCAATAAGTCTCAGTGCAGTTTGCATTGAGTGGCTAGATTTCTCAAAGGTCGCAAATTCACTCACTAAAAATAAATAATCAAATTGTGAGATGCTGGTAACACTGTTTGTAATATAACCTGCTTACAGCAGACATTTCAGAATTCCAACTACTAATCTCCATGGTATCACATTCTATATCTAATTAATAGCATAAATGCTGCCTTTCACACAAGTTTTGCAGCTCTGAGAAAGTTTTTGAAGTTTGATTAGGCATGCCTAGGTAATAAAAGAAAAAAGATATCATGATTTTTTAATAGAAACTAAGGTCTTACAGCCATTTTGGCACCTTGGAAGGATGTTGGACAAAGGAAAGTTTATAAAGTGAAAAATATAATATGGCCACCACAATATCTTTTTACCACATTTTCCCTTGCAGATGTATGATTAAGGAATGGGGGACTAAAGTGGGATATCTTGCATTATCCTTTCTATCGCCAGTTGGAATAATTGCATTAATATCACTAGTTGAGTCAATACGACAATCTACAGGAACTGTCATGTGTTAGGAGGCTGATAATGAATGCTATGTCTCTCAATCATTGAAGGCAGGAAAGGCATTGGGAAAACCTAGGCCTCAGGATTGAGCATCAATTGTTTTTTCACAGCAACTGTAGACTTGAGCCTGGGCATGACTGAGTAGCAGCTTCTTATGCTTCCTTGTGTTAGTGCATGGATGCTGCTGCACATGCTGCTTATGCTCGATCCTGAGGCCTAGGCTGCCCCAGTGCCTTCCCACCATGATCACCACTTACCAAAACAGGTTTGTGAGAAGGTGGGCTGAATTAGAAAAGAAAAAAGATCAGGGGGTCATTCAAAATAAGACTCTATGAATACAAAACATTCATATTGTGAGTGCTCACTTTTCAGAATTCAGTATTTCCCAATACGTGCTTAGGATTGGGCAGTCAAATACAACTACATGTACACTTATTCACTGTGTTACAAAGTATCATTACAATGTAAACTAATGGAATAAAAATAAAGCACACTGGAGGTTGATTAAACTTCAGCAATATATTTAAAGTATATATAGAAACGTATTCTAAAAATGGCAAAGTGAATTCAGAGCTGCATATCAGATACAGGGCAAAAGGATAGCAAAATGCATCCTTAGCCAAACATCTGTTCATGAAATTTTCTATCATGCTCAACAATTATGGAACAAACATAAACTCACTCTAGGGTAAATAGAGGAATTTACAAA
Source organism: Varanus komodoensis (assembly GCF_004798865.1). NCBI lineage: Eukaryota > Metazoa > Chordata > Lepidosauria > Squamata > Varanidae > Varanus > Varanus komodoensis. The sequence goes on along the minus strand of NW_025335269.1, from coordinate 8,625,373 downwards.
ATAACTCCCTAACATTTAATACAAGAATCCTGCAGTCATTCACAACCAAAAGCTAAATCTTATACTTTGCAATTCAGCTGATTTATCCAGAAGCCATGCTTTAAAGCACTGCTTGCATTTTATATACTTTTATCAAGATGAAATTCCAAACATTTATGTAGTTAAAGTGGGTTTTTTAATTGCACATACTCTAACCCATGCAATGATTAAGTGTTCAGCTCTGAATAATTTCATAAGACGTTTGAATTGTCTGATATCTGAACCTCATTTCTCTTAACAGTTTGCTTAGGCTAGCTGCCATCCAATCCGTGATCCTAACCAGGTTTACTCAAAAGTTCAAGGGACCTTGCTTCTTAGAATGGTTACAGCATAAGCCTGTGTCTGTTTGCCCAAAGGTCAGTCCCATTTTGTTCTACAGAACTTACTTTCAAGTAAATGTACACTTAATACAGGAAGTGTGTTTAGTACTGCAGCCTCACAGCCCAGAGCTAGTCATTTTTTTTCTTAGAAAATTAGAACAGGATCACTGCCGGAATTAGTTTGAATCACATAAATGGTCAGGATTTAACAATTCTAATATAACAAGAAACTCGTAATTAGAAGAATTTAGACTAATGTTACATTCTTGATTTTTTTGAAACCCAGCTCCTTTATTAATATGTTTGGCCTATTGGGTACGAGACTGATTAAATATACTTCTTAGGTCTTCAAATTAAGGAGATAGCGATCTACCACATACTGAAACACAAAATATTCATTTTCCACATGTTCCTTTCAGATCTAACAAATCCAGTGTTCAGTATACAGCCAAGCACACTTTCTTTTCACTTCCACTGTAGTGGAATGATGCTCAGTTTGTGAGCAATGCAATTGACACAGGTAAACTTAGCTCCAAATGTTGAGAGACAGCAGCACACTAAAGTGCCCAGGCAAAATTATAATTAAAGCATTAAACAAAACCAGGGGCAGCAAATATTCCAATAACTCAATTATCTAGTGATACTGTATTCTATGAAGATCTGCTTCAAGAAAAACCAAGTTTTGAAAAAACTCTTTAAGCAAGTAATAACTGTTCAAAATAAGCATAACAAAATGTAAGGTTAAAATATTAGTAACACTGTACAAATAATCACTTTGAAAACAATAATTTCCAGGGTGGTAAATATTTAAGGGCATGGTACTATGGCCACTAGACAAAGAGCAGACAGCTGAAGGAAAATTTGGCACCCCAGTTCTAACCTCAGAAATCTGCTCTGAATTTGGAGCTAGGATTCCAAATTCAGAACACCCTTCCTCTATTTTTATGGACAGCACAGAAAGAACTGCTCCAGCTGCATCTCTGAGGCTGGAAGACCAATCTTAGAGCCAGTGCTGGAGGGGCATTCCAAGAGGGATGGGAAGGAGTAAGAGTACACTGGGAACCAATGATCTATGTAGCACTTCAGCCTGCATTTCTTGTAAGCAGGCACAAGATTTAGATGGTCGAAACTGGCCAAATAATCCTTTTCAGGGTGAAGAGCAGAGGCAATGTTCACTTTTACACTCCTTCTGTCCTCAATAGGATTCCTGTAATTCTCCAAGTTCAGAGAGTTACAGGCAGCCATACTAAATAGGACTGTCTGACTATCACCCAACAGCTGTTTAGTGAAAAGTCACCATTAAGGTAATTATATATTCTGTCTATACTTTCAGCATTTCATTTCATTCTCTCTGACTTCATTGTTTACTTGTTCTCCACCAGCCATGCCACCCAATCACAAAGTGGAATACAATACACAAAAGCTCATGTCATAAGGAATTGTTAGTCTTTAAGATAAAAAAAAGTCTGCTGTTTTTGGGAAAAGAATTGCCCACATTCTATACTGCTGCTTAGGGAAAAGAATTGCCCACATTCTATAAGCTATATTGCTGCTTTCAAAAGATAAGCTCGGATTTTGCAAATTGTGCTTGATACCTAACTTCCTGTTCTTGCCTCTTTCTTTTGTCACTGAGTTCCTGCTTCTCTTTCCCCACCCTCAAAACTAATTTATCCAATAGCAATTCTGTTGTTTTCTGAGCCCCGCCACTTTGCCATATGCTGCCACTATCTGCTTCAAGAGAAGCAGATACTACTATCCATTTTTAAGTGTAACAAAGGACTTTTTTACGTAAATTGAAATGCTACCACCAAACATGGTAGTTTAATATTATGGAACATAAATTAAAACTGTGCATGACTTCTAGAGGTTTTGTTACTCAGTCACCTTGCATACCAAACTGTGTACCTCATGGACATTCACTTTCCATGCCTGTAATAATGGCTTCTTTAGGATTAAAAAAAGGAAATTCTACTAGTACATCAAGATTCTTAAATATTTAGTTGAATATTGAAAGTTACATCCCAAAACGTACACAAAGACTTGAGTCAATAGCACTGTGATCATTATAAGACAGGGGTCCTCAAACTCTTTAAACAGGGGGCTAGTTCACTGTCCCTCAAACTGTTGGGGGGCCGGACTACAGTTTGAAAAAGATATGATCGAATTCCTATGCACACTGCACATAAAAAAAATCAAAATTAATTAAAATTAAAAATTTTAAAAATTGTTTGCTCTGCTCCCTCAGACTGCAGCAGAAGCCCAAGTGGAGGTGAGGAAGAGCCTTCTCTGGGTAAGCTGCAGCTGCCTCACCGAGCCTGGGGGCAGCCGCTCAATGGCGGTGGTGGCTTGCCCACTGAAGGGCGCAGCTCCCGCGCTTTTCAATGGGAAGGCCGCAGCCACCTCGCCAAGCTCGGGGGCAGACACCTCACCAAGCCCAGGGGCAGCCACTCAATGGCGGTGGTGGCTTGCCCAATGAAGGGCACAGCTCCTGTGCCTTTCAATGGGGAGGCCGCGGCCACCTCGCCAAGCCCAGGGGCAGACGCTCGATGGCGGTTCACCCATTGAAGGGTATGGTTCCTGCACCTTTCAGTGGGCAAGCCACAGCCACTGCTCAACAGTGGTGGCAGCTTGCCCATTGAAAGGTGTGGCTCCCGCACCTCCGCTGCAAGCCACAGCCACCTCACTGAGCCTGGGAGCAGCCACTCGACGGCAGTGGCGGTTTGCCCATAGTAGGGCAAGGCTCCCACACCCCCAGGAACGTGGCCCACATACTTAAAAATAGTTTTTGAAAGTTATAAGGTAATTTTCTTACCTTCAATCCTTTTCTAGCATCTTTGTCTCTCTCTCTCTCTCTTCCACCCTCTTCTCTTTGGTTTCCCGCTCCATATTCCCACTCTGTATATGCATGCAATTGGGGGGGGGGGAGGAGCCGGTGCATGCGCAGTTGAACTTTTACAATTAGGCTCGTGCGCCAGCTCACTGTCAGAGAATGCCTGCACCAGCTCAGAGCTTTTGGACTTGCTCGGAGATCATTTTCTCTAAGCAAGTCCAAAATCTCTGAGGCAGGCTGGATAAATGGGCACGGCAGGCCGTAGTTTGAGGACTCAATGTTATAGGACAAACATCAAGATGTCACATGCAATTCTCCTTCCAGCTCAAACTAAAAGGTATATTGTAGAAATGTTTGCCTGTGCTACAAACTGTGATGTAGAATTACAGGCAGTCCCCAGGTTATAGATGAGTTCTGTTCCTAAGAACATCTTTAAGTCGAATTTGTATGTAAGTTGAATCACGTATATAAAAAGCATAAAAAACACCTAAGAAACACTTCTATATACACGAAAACATCTTAAATACAATACAGCATTATGATAATTATAAAGTAGTAATAAACAGGTATTGAACAGACAAAATCTATATGCATGTGTGCAGGTATACAATACAGTTCTTAAATCAGTTTAGATAGAAAAAACAGTAAAAACATTAAAGTTTAACATTTCGTGAGCTACCATTAAGCCTAACATTAACTGGATGATGATGGGATTGGTGTTAGAAAGTATGCACCTGGTGCTGTAATAAGGGTTTGATCATGCTGCAGGGTGGGGGGGGGTTACCACTGGAGTCACTTTCTGGTTCTGATTTCACTGCTCACAAGTACTGCTTTCTCTCCTTCCTTCCTTCCCATCCTCCTCTTGTTAGCTGGTGCTCAGTGCCTGCAGGCACCCACTTGCAACTCAAAGATGAGGCAGAACTTTTGAGTTTGCTCATTAGTTTGTAACCCAGATGTTTGTAATTTGGGTACTCTCTGTATTGTAATCACTCTTCTTAGTTTTACAACAGATCTGCATAATTTGTGACCACCAAACCCAAACTGCAGTTCATTAGCCACAGACAGAACCCACATGGGCTCAATAAATCATTTTGCTGCTTGCCTGGGACTGTCAAAGCAGCAGATTGAGATCAAGTACCAGTTGGCCACAAAACATCACAGGTATACTACATTCAACTGTTGCGTCAGAAATTGTGCAGTCCTGTTTAACAAGTTTGGGACACTAGTCAATATAAAGCTACAATACACTTTTCAGTAGGATAAGTGTACTGCAAAGGGAGAAGGGAAAAGCAATGCACAAAAGGATCAGAATTTGACAATGTTCAATAAAGGAAGCACTTGTTCTTTGGTCAAACACAAGATTTTTATCTCTAAATATATGTTATAAATACAATTTCTTCTCATAATAACTGGATATGAGGGGGAATGGGTGGCTGCTTTTCATTTTCTACTACAAATACTTGCATAAAGCCAGGTATATATCCCTTTTGTATGCTAAGTTGCAGAAATATGCAAACATTATTATCATTTAAAGAAACACCAATTTTATTCTGATTTAATGCTAATAAATGTTGATTATTATCTTCTACACATCTCATTTAAAACAAAAATCCCAATACAAATCAAGAGAATAGGGTGAACTGATGGGGCTGAAAGAGTTGGAAAATGTTTTTTTCCCATGACTATACCTAATGCTAAGGAATAATATAATAGGGGGTAGAAGGGATGGCTTCCAAATCACCTGCAGCCAATGGCTTCTTCTAAGGTTCCAAGATGGGTTAAAAACTGCAATATACAATAATATTTGGGATGAACTATCACTGCCACTGGCTACAAAAGTTTACAAGTATTTTGATCTAAGTCAATGATGATATTTCACTTATATCAACAGGATTAGATTCAGAAATAAGCCCCTTTAAGTTCAACTGAGGCCCAGACTTGCTTCCAAATAAGCGTTTGGATTGCAGGCTTGATATTTGTGCTTTTCATAGACATTCTGGAAAACACAATATCAAGTCCTCATCTAGGATATGAATATAAAAACCTCCTCACTAGCAACTTATCTCCCATCACATGCTCCAATTCTGGAAAAGTAGGAAACAAAGTAGGATTCAAAAGACTTAAGCCCCTCCTCACTAAAGAACCTCCCTTGGGAGGGCTTTTTTCCTTTGTTACCAACAAATGAAACTTCTGCTGTGTGCCAATTAATAATTTTGAATTCTCGCTTGCAAGGTATTGTCGCTTTCAGATGCTTCTTGCATCCCAATGTAGAATCTGGTGAAAAGGGTTTTGCAGGAAACCAGCAGTGAAGGACAGGAATGCATCCCATCTCTGTTCTTTCCCTGTCTTTACCAATGGGTTCTCAACTCTTCACCAGCAGCCTGTTCAGCCACTCCATTGTGTAGTCAGGAGATCTATGAGCTTTTTCACAGGGAAAGCTACACTGAAAGGCTGGACAGCAGCAATTTAAGCAAAGAATGATTCACACTGTGTATGTTCTTTCAGCTGTCACTACCTCTCAAAATGCTGAATCTTCTAGTGTCCCTTTGAAAGCCCTCTTACAATCGCTCACATCCCAGTGATCAGCAATGTATTTAGTCCCATCCTGACAGGTGTGCACTCATTTTCCATCTCAAACCCATTTAACAAGTATCAAACTTGATGGCCAGTTACTATTCTGCCTTCCTAGACATATATTAGCCTGTGAAATCCGAAGTACTGTATATAGAGAACCTAAAGGTGCACCAGGTGCTGAACAAAGAAGAAAATCACATGCTTCTCTTATAGTATCATCGGCCTTTCTGCAACTCCTGTTTCCCATAGGGGCAGGTTTCTTTTCCCACCGACTCACTTGCATTTCCTCTCTAACCTCACTTTCCCCATTCACGCTCATCTAACCATCAACACATCATTCACACTTTCTCTATCGAGCTTCCCTCCCCACCTGTCCTTTCCTCAGTCTCGTCTTCACCCCGTCTCATATACAGTATTAACCCGTTCCAATACGTCCCTCGATAATCGTTGGGGGAGGGGCACCCAGAGACCCCGCCTCCATACTGTCCTTCATAAAAAGCCACGCCCCCCTTACCCCATAGACAGCCCCCACCCTGAGTTGCGTGCACCCCATCCCCCGCCCCCAAGCGCGACAAAGAGCCCTGAGCGGGTGTGTCTCCCTCTTTCTCTTCGTGTCCCTACCCGTCCGCTCACCCCTTTCCCTAGGCAGCGCCGACGCCCGTCCAGCTCCTTTTCTCCGGTCGCTTCCCGCCCACTGCGCTGCCTTTCACTCGCCGTCCGCCGGCACGCCGGTCTCACTTCACCCGTCTCCCTCTTCTTCTTCTCCTCGTCCTCAGCTCCGGACAACAGAGCGCCAAACCCGGCGGCGGCCCAATGGCCACCGCTCTCATTGGAGAGAACCTGCCGTCGTCCGGATTGGACGGGCTGCCCCCCTCTCCGCCCGGCGGGGCTCGGTTTCCACCAATCAATGGTGGAAGGAGGTGGTGCCAGGAGCTAGCAAGGGGTGGGGTGTCGGCTTCGCCCCCCACGTGCGGGGCGGGAAAGAGGAGAGAGAGAGAAAGAGAGAGAGGGAAGTTCTTTGTTCTCGCGCTGGTTAGAAGAGGGAGGGAGTTTCCTCCTCATCCCTTTTAAAACGTCTTTTCTCTATTGCTCACCTTTAACTGCCCCATTCCCTTCAAGTTTGCACCTTGCGAGTGGGTGGAAGAAGCATGAAAATTCTCTCATGCTCTTAACTAAGGGCAAGAGAGAGGGAGAATTAAAGTTAGTCCTGTCTGTGTAGCGCGCGCCTGGACTCAGGTCGGGCGCCCGCCCTCTCAGTTTCAAGGCGGGAGCCGTTAACGGTTCTAACAGCTGTGTGCGGCTTTGCGCGCGCGCGCGCGCGAGAAGAAATACAGAGCTCGCTCGGTCTCATACACAGGCGCCCCCAAGCAGGGCTCTGCGCCCGGCTCCCGCCGTCGCCTGTTGCTTGCTTAAGTCTGACTAGTCGCCGCCCACCTTTGATAAGGAAAGGCAAAGCCTGAGATTTAACGGTTCGGTTCTTTGCGGAGTTCTGCGGCTTCACGGCTTTTCGACTTCGAGGGGCTTCGGTGCGCCTACCTGTGCTGCTGAGGACCGGACTTACCATCTTTATTTTTCGAATACAAGTCAAGGTCCCTGGCAGCCCTAAGGATCTCACATCCAGCCTCTACGCAAATGTTTACGTCTGAATGTCGATAGAAATTCCTTAAATCTTCAGGCTTGCTGTTTTGTTTTTTGTTACTGAGTCAACGCCATCTACAGAACGTGTAACACAGCTAACATTAGCAAAAAAGACATCCATGCCTTAAGGAGTTTACAATCGGTTACGGTCCCGCTGTAGACAGTTAAACTGCAACTGTATCAACCACATGAATTAAGCCCTGCTGCACAGTGTTCTTATTGTACATCATCCCAAATGGAAAGATTTATGAGGGGAATTGCTACAGATTTATAGACATGGTGCAGTATGGAAAAAGAAAAAAGCAATAGGTCCCTACCCGCATTTATTCTTACGGAGACTTTCCAGCCAAATTTAAATAGTCCCTCTGGGGTCTAACCAATGTTAGTGTAAGTTTATTTCCATTCGTTTCATTTCAATGGGTCTACTCCAAGTGGGACCAATATTGAATACAGACCATTAATTTTCATGGAAGAATGTGTAGATCTTCAATTTCCTTGGTAATCAGTAGGACTTGCTCAATTTCTGCTTTCCTTCCAGCTAGGAAATAACATGCGTGAAGATGGTCATTTGTGATGTTTGCATGTCCCTCACTGCCAACATTGTGCTCTTTCCTGTGCAGCATAAATAACTTCCTATTTTCCCAGACATTTCATTTTGTCAGTTTGTTTTAAATCTGTTCCTGTATTATCTTTGCATTGCTGATAGATTTGACTTGTTTAACTTACATTTTATACTGCGGTTTTAAACTTTTATAATGTTTCTTATGTTGTATTTTGTAATTGTTCTGAATCACGCAGAGTGAATTATTAGGCAGTATAGAAATGTAATGAATTAATATTGGAGGTAGATGGTTCAACAAAAATTAGGCAAATTGCATGAACTGCTGTACACATGTACCTAAAGTTTTCTTGTCATTGCAGTCAAGGGGTGCTTTCATACAGGTAGCTCCTAGTACTGGCCAATTACTTTTCTTACAGTGGAACTATAAGAATTGCCATTAATTTCTCCCCCATAATTTAGAATGGGAACAAAATATAATGCTTTCTTTGCGTCTACAATAAATCCCCCTATGCTCTATCCACATTAGTGGGTATGACATGGCCACAGGAAAGGTTGAACTAACCTGTTTTGCTTTTATTCAATTTTTAAATGAATTATTTTAGGTCCCTAAAATGCATATATAGTTAAACACAATTGTATGGCTACTTCCAACTCTTCAGAAATGTTGGAATGCATTTTAGGAAAAATCTGCAGGATGGGAATATCTTACAAAAATAACACTGATGGAAATGCAGTGGGAATGTTTTGTTTCAAAATCAATGTTTAAATTAGTCCTGTAATGCTCTTTACTTTACATACATTCAAACTATTTGTAAGCCATGTTTTAGGGCCAAGCCCTCTCACAAATACAGTGGGAATATTACAAGATACAGTTAGGCACATCAGATAAGTGTACCAATACTATGAGGGAAACTGCTGCTCTGACTCACAAAAACCACTTACATTCTTAAGAAAAGGCTGCAGAATGACCTGTAGGACTACCACTAATGGTCATGTCATACTTGCAACCTAACCAATTTTCCTAACACGTGCTGAAACAGGACTTCCAAAATAGTTGTTAAGTGTATAGGCTGGATCATACATGTAAAACAGTTTTTAAAATCCAATTCCAAGCTGTTATAATATTTAACTATTAATACCAGCACATTGAATTAGGCTTGGAAACACAATGGCAACTAATACAATTTGAACAAAAATGGTGGAACCTGTTCAAACTTTCTGAAACCTGTTAGAAACTGGGTGACCATATTTTCCACCAGCTGAAGTTTTCAAATCATTTTCAAAGGCAGTCTGACAGAAGGACATTCAATTGATATTGGGTGAAAAAAAATAATCAAATGCAGATAAGTGTACTATAACATCAGTTGTAACATCAAATTTTTAAATAATATTTTAAAAGATGCCCATTGGAAAAGCAATAATACAGATATGCCAACTGACAATATGTTCACTTTACCCTGTCTTCACACATATCAAACTGCAGCTCCTGAAGAGGAAGAAAAATAGCAGCCCAAGTATTTTCTGGAAATTTTTGTCTGTGCAAGTGTTTTGTGCTAAGATAAGCAGCTGGCTATTTAACTACATGCTTTATTTTAAATTTATTTTATCTTCTAATTGAAGTATTTAAAATGTTTTGATTGTGTGATCTGCCTTAGGGCTGGGCCTTACCATTAGTTCGGGTGAAACCCACTTCATGTGGCTGATTTGGAGGCATTTGTTATTCACTTACTTATTTTTATCCCACTGGTCAGACAGTTGTTCTCTCCCAAAACAGCTCATACCAATCAGAAGAAAGAGAGAACTCTACCATCAGGTATACAAACTAAAAAGACTTGATCTATAAATGAAGGGGCTAGAGAGAAATGGACTATTGGTCTGACTCAGTATAATGGAATTCCTCATATCCTGCTTCAGAAATTGTCAACCTGTGTCCCTCCAGCTGTTACTAGACTACAATCTTCATCATAGGCTGAAAGGAAGCCAGTTTACACTGAGTCAGACCCTTGTTCCATCAAGCCCAGTACTGTTGATACCGACTGGAAGCAATGGCTCTCCAGAGTTTCAGGCAGAAGTTTTTCCTAGAAATGCCTTTAGTTTTACCTAGAAATGCTAGGAAACATCTGGGACCATCTATATGTAATGCATGTGCTTTACCACTGAACTATGGTTCCTCTCACAATTATCCCTAACAATTGATCACACTTAGCTGGTGATGATGGGAGTTGAAGTCCAACAACAGCTGGAAGGTCATATCTTGTCCATTTCTGTATTGAACAATGTCAGTTCTACCCAAAGTACAGTGGAACCTTGGCTCACAAACTTAATCTGTTCCATGACTCTGGTCATGACCCAAATTGGTCGGGACCCAAGTCAAATTTCCTCATAAGGTTCAATGTAAATAAGGTTAATCCATTCTGTAATCTTTTAAATCACAAAAATTTGAAACAAAGTGACAAAGAACAACAAAGTAACAACGTATTGTACAGTACAGTAGAGATCACTAACCTAGGTGGTGGGGAAGGTTATTGATTGGAGGGAGACTCCAAACAATAATCGTGTGATAGCAATCATGCTTGGGTGGCAGGAGATGGCCGCGATCGTGCTCGTGTGCCCGTCTTCCCTGCACAAGTGCAACCGCAATCATCACCCAATGCGGAGTTTGCAACTTGAGGCGATTTTTTTCTGAAATTTCTGTTGGCAACCTGATTTGGTCGTGAACTGAAGTGTTGGCAAGCCGAGGTACCACTGTACTTGGTATTCTCTTTTACTTACTATCAATGTTGCATACTTCCAGGCAGAGGGCATATGGACCACCCCCCAAGGTACAATGAATTCACAAGTCCATTTGTGCACATTTAAAAGGTCACAGTTGCTTTTAGTAGTAAACTATCTCCATTAAGCTCTATTAGCATTGAACCCTATGAGTGGAACTTCAGAACATATACTACTGGGCTCAATAAGATCCATTCTTTAATTAAGTGTGCATAGGATCGTAACTGTAGGCATCAGTCCCATGATGTATGTATGTTTGCTTGTTTCACAGTTGTATACATGTCTATTCAGAAGCAAGTCCCATTGCAGATAATGTGGCTTTTATTCCTAGACATTTGAGCAGCCACAGACTCAATTTTCTTACACAATATAGTTACCAAGGCTGCAATCTGAAGAAAAGCGTAAAACTGGCATGGCAGAAAGAATGAAGATGCTCATCACCCTCTGCAAGGGATCACACTCATATTTGATCTCTTAATGAATAAAATAGCTTGGAGGCAGGACAATAGAAAAATAGCATGGTAGAAAAGGGTTAAAAACCACACACACACACACACACACACACACACACACCTTCCTTGGTCTTTCTCTTCAAATTGAAGCTTCAGCGACTGCAGTTCTGTAGTCCTGTCCATTCTACATGGGCCAGGGAGGGGGCACATAATGAAAAATAAATCAAAAATTTAAACACTACATGTAGTTCTGCTTGATGACTGCTCAAGTCACAATGTCTGTGATAGGTCCTCTTTTAAAGATGGACATTATATGGAAATCCCTGAATAATGCTTCTATTTAGCATGCATTCCTGTGAAACCTGTTAACTCTTGTAAACTTCTCGGCACATAGATTTGCCTAGTTGCATAAAATTTCTCTATGGCAGTGCTATATATTTGCTAATACAGCTATAATTTATGTGTTTCCTAGACAAACCAGTCTGAATACTATGAAATTAGCACTAATGCACCACCATTTAAGGGTGCAGTCCTAAACATGTTTAAACACTAAAAAGCCATACACTTCCCAGCATTGCCTAGCCAGCTAGTTTCTTCTACCTTAACATGCTTCCCATTGTTCCTTAAACTATGTCTATGACAGTGTGCTGCTAACTTGACTTCAGTTGCCATCACCTTGATGACACCACTACAAAATGTCAGGTCCCACTTTCCATTTGAGAAATACTATGAGAAAACTCATCAATGCCTTCCAAAATCTATAACAACATACCACAAATAGCAAATATTTAAGAGGGATGTTACATAAAAGTGTGATATAAGAAAGGTGATTTGGGGAAAATATTAGAGTGGCTGTTTAGAGTGGCTATAGCAAGATAATTTGTTCTCATGCATCATTTGTATTTTTTAAGGGAGAGATGTCTGGGTGCATATGTCTGTGTTCAAGCATGGACCTGACCTCTGGCACACCTATCAAAAGTTTTGACTCCAAGTAATTTACATAGTGAACAAATAAGTTTATGAAGAAAAGCATATTGAAAGAAGGAGTTGCTGAAGGCTCTTCTCCCATGATATAAGCTTGGCCTCCCATTGCCTTTGCAAACCAATTGACAGATATACCTAACAGCAGATTGATTGCTTATTTATTCACCAGTCTTGTCCCTGCACTCCCATGTTGTGAATACACTGTCTTTATTTTTTCTTTAAGTATTGCATGCGCATGTATTAATTTAAACACGTCACAGATCTTAGGCAATCAGTGCTGTGTAAAGCCAGTTTTTGCTGCCAACTAGTAGAACTAGCTTTCCTTGAATTCAACCTTGGAGGAAAAAAAAGATTTGTGTAGGTCTCGGTGAGTACATCACAAAATGGCCCACTGTTCAAGTAATGTTTATATACTGCCAAATTCAGAAGTAAATTCCACTGAATTCTGTTGAGGCATATTCCCAAGTAGATATGCACAGGGTTACAATTTTAGTGCAACCAGAGCAGATGTTTTTGCGGAAGGTTTATTCTGATCCACAATGGGAAGGAACAGTTAAAAGCTATCCCACTAATTATGCATAAGCAACCAAATTCTGCTGTGAGTCACATTGGTGTGCATTCAAAAAAACAAAAACTGGGAGAGGAGGTTGTTGATCTCTCATCACAGGTCTCATGCTAGAAGAAAAATCTACCATGTGCTGTGTGTGTCAGACAGTGCCCACACACCACTTAAAGCCCACTTAATTTAAAAAATAGCTCCATGATATTTTAGTGTAGCTCAGTGTTTGGAAACAAGGGCTTACTCCTCAGTCTTTGCACATTTGTAACTCTATTGATTTGTCTGGCATTACTCCCAGTTTCTCTTGAGAGCTCAGAATCAAGCCCAGCAAGTACAGATGACTAATTCAATGGAGTGAATGAATCAGGGGCTAATTATGTAAATAAGCCACTGTGCCATTATGTGTTTCTGTGATCATTTTTATGCATGACTGAATGACTGCATAGCTTATTCAAGAAGCCATACACTTGTGTGGTCCTTGCATCGTTTTCCAGAGACGGAGGGGCAAATTGTTCTCAGTCATACTTGTATCTAGCCCTCCCTCTAGGGAATTCAGGGCACTGTTCATATGGCTATGCCATGTTAGCTAGACACTAACTCCACAAGGTATATTAGGCTGAGATAGAGTGACTGATACAAGGATTTCCAGTATGCTTTGTGGCAGAATGGGAATTTTAACTCACATCATGCTAGTTCAAATACAGTGACAAAATATTTTCACCAGCGAAGCATATACAATGATGAACTAATCTACAATTTTTAGCATATTTGCAACTTGTTTCTCACTAAATATGCTTCATATTGCTACTTTAAGCAAAGCTGGCACTACTGTTACACAGAGTGAGTTGCCTCAGGCAATACTTTGGATGTTGTGAAAAGACAACAAAATATATCTTCTTTAATATTGGATTTTTACTGTCAGGGAGAAGTACTTCTGAGATTTTCTGGTCAGGTGCCAGAATAGTGTGGCCAGTCTTGGATACCATCCATCCTGACTTCTGGCAATAGTAAAAAGAGGCATTTGCTACTCCACTTCAGAAGACAAAATAATTTGGGCTGACCCTAGCCTTAAGACATTCATAAAACACATCTGACCATCATATTTGGCCTTTAATAGATAAGTTCTGATGGGTCTCTGAAACCAGTGAGAGAGAGTTCGAGAATAGCAGTTATAGGGTAGAGGGAGTTCAGGCTGGGGAAGGATACTGGACCACTCCTACCTGCTTGCTCACTCGCTTGCTCACACATGTGCACATGCACACGCACACATGCATGGACACAGTTTGGCCCATAGTCTGCCATAAAAACTGCCACTTATTGCTGACTGCTCTGTATAAAACCTTACCAAACTTTCACAGATAATGTCAGTACCTTCCCCACTTCCCACCCCTAGCATCAAAGATAAAATCTGCTGTCCCATCTGCACTGTATCATCTCAAAATGTGTGCAGTTTTCTTCTGCAGTTTGCACTCAACCAATACAGAAAAGCTTTCCATGCCACCAAGTTGGATATAGCTAAAAAGGGACATGTTGAACAAGCTAAACTATGTTGATGTTTTCCACAGTCTGAACTGGGATATCTTTAAGACTGTTTACTGTACTTGGAAATAAATATCTTAAGAGCAACAAAATTGCACCGAATACAAGTAGGCTCTAGATCTAGAAGGATACTGTCAAACTCTAAACAGTCTTGATAATGTATTTTATATTATTTATTATTTTCAAATATTTGCAACCAAAAGTTATCAAATGTCCTGGGCACTATAAGACTAAGATTTACATTTTGGTATAGGTTTTGTGGGCCAGACCATAGTTCAACAGATGCTTAACCAAACCAACACTATACCTTGACATGAAAAATTAATCATTCATGTAAATTGTCTATAAAGGGCAGTTCTCATTTACAATGAGACTTGTATTACAGTAGGATGGCCACTTACACATCACCAAAAAAGAGGTCAAAAGGGCTTAGTGATTTCCATAACATTTTCATTTTGTTATGACCCCCCACCCCAATTCTACTGTTCTAGAAAGAAGCAACCTGTATCTAGATGGGGACTGGGGCATAAGGGTTTTTCTCCAAAAAGAGCAAAAGATATTGTGGGCTTGCACATTGCAAAAGGAGCTGCAAACTTCCTGCATACAAATTTCTGGCCATTCATTGTGCTCTGATTTCCTTAATTCTGCAGTGTTAAAACTTGCAAATTTCAGATCTTCAGGACTACAATGATAGAAGCCCGCAACAGAAAATATTTTCTAAACTTCTTGTATAAGCCAATTAGAAGGAAAAATACAGACTCCAATGTCTTTTAAAGCTGTGAAATTCTGAAAGCCTCATATTAAGACTTTCATTACATGTAGGTGTAAGCAGGTACACCTACATGATTCTTTTCTCACCCTTACCACAACCACCAAACTTTCCCTGGCTATTTCGCTTACCTGAGCTTATAATAGCCAAAGATATTCAAAATACTACCAATCAATACTTACCCTTTCTTCACCTGGAGAAAGAAAGAAGCGCTGCTTGTTTGCTTTCTTCCCTTAAAGTCTAATACCTAAAAATCAATTTTCTAACATTTGATGAGTGATCTCAGAAGAACAGCTTGTTTTGTTCTTGATTACTAAATCCTGAGGGTTAACCAGAACAAATCAAAGTAACACAAAGAAGATCCCTCCACCAAGAAAGCTCCCCCATCCCATGCTTTCCTCTCACTTTTTTCTCAGAACAGCAACCACCTCCTATTTGTCTCCCCTTTTCGAGAAAAAGGAACTCAACAAAGCTTCCCATCATTTCAGAAGTCAGCAGATGAGGAAAACTAAGTCTTTGCATTATCTTCTACTTTCTTCTAGGTAGCCCATATTCCAACTATCCCCTTTTCTCCCATTTTCCTAACATTTTCTCCATTCCAAACTTCAAAACCCCTTGGTTTTAGAGCTCCTTGTCACACTTTCATGTCTTTCTAGCCACTTCTACCAAAACCTCTTCATTTGTTTTGAACTCGTTCTCTAAAACTTATAATCCCCCACAACAGCCTATTTCTTCCGCATTCCAATTATCCTGGGCTGGCACTTCTTTCTCTTCCACCTTCTCCATGATCACGCTCGCTCGCTCGCTCGCTCTCTCTCTCTCTCTCTCTCTCTCTCTTACTTTTGATGTGGCCTAGTGTTGATTTTAAATGATTGTTATCTTTAGCCTTCTAATTCCCTAGATGCAAGTATGGTTTTAATTCATGTGTGGTTTCCATTCATTTTTAAGTCTTCTTTAATAAAACAAGAATAGATTTCAAGGTTCCTGTTACCGCTGACCTTCTCAGCTTTTGGGGGTTGCAGATACTCCTAGATGCCCAGGTACACGTCCATGTAGATTAAAGCATACTTCACAACGATATACTAATTTATAAGTAAAGATGCACATTTACAACTAATTACTATCATTTAAATAGAATACATATATACCTCATCACAGTGGGGAAGACTGCAAACTGTCTGCCTGCTCAGTCTGCTGACCAGGTTGATGAACAACTTCAAGGTATCTGCTTGATCTTCTTAATATAGTTCCTTATCTTTAAACCAATTTACCCAGATTTGGGACTGCACGGCCCTTCAAATAGAAGATAGTCCTCTGTCAAGAACTATGGCCATCCATACCACAGTCTGCTCATGAATATTTTCAACTATGGCACTGAGGTGACATTGTTAGGACTTCCCTTACAATTCATGAAACAGATTATGTTGTGCATTGACAGAGGACTACTTTGCACAACTGTGGCTTCCCAGCATACCGCAAAATATACACTTTATTTATTAAATTCCTGTGTTTCCCAATAGCTGAAGCACTCTAGTCAGTTTACAATAATTAAAACTACAAAATACAACATAAGAAATAGTATAAAGTTGAAACCACAGTGGAAACAAAAAACAAACAAACAAAAAACAAGTAAATCATAGCAGCAATGCAAAATGCAGATTTAAAACAAAAACCGAAGATTAAAATGCCTGTGAAAATAGGAAAGTCTTTGCCTGGTCCCAGCAAGAGCATAATGTAAGCAGTGAGATACATGCAAGCATCACACATGACAATCCATATGTGTGCTGTTTCCTGCCTGATGGAATTTCTTTGGAATATGGTCAGATTGGGAGTATTTCTATGGTGCTCATGGTGGAAATAACTGTAGAGGGTGCTGCATGACAGTTTAATTTTCAGTACACATACACACAATCCTATAAAGCAGGGTTGCAGGTCATATGTAGCCTGCCTGGAGTCCCAGGGCGGTACCCCAGAATTCCTTAGATAGCTACATTTCTTCCCCAGGCTCCACTACCTTCCTCTACCTGCCAATCATTCTAGACACGAATGCCTTACTTATTAATAATACAAACATTTGCTTGTGTTTGTGTGTTTGTATTTTGGCTTGCCCTCTTTGCCTTTGGCCCCACACCCTTTTACCCCTCACTGAAATGTAGCCTGTAAGCTTCTCCAAAACTGGAGATGCCTCTTCAGTTGAAAGAGATTCAACACCCCTATTCTATAATCATAATGCTATAATGATAATATAATATAAAGGCCTCCACAGTTTGCACTGCAATAGAACATACCTAATCATCAATATTTGGTGACCCACCAATTACTAGCTAAACCTCCTGGTTTTTCTGCCTGCCCAGATCTACAAAAATAGGTGACTACATTGAAGGATATAATACATGGCTTGGAGGAACCACAGATCCACAGACCCATTATATACCATGGTATAAATGTAATGCCTGAACATTATCCGCCTTCTCTAGTTGTCACCTCAGCCACTGGTATGAAGGTGGAAGATAAGGGAGCAGATTCTTCATCTTCAAGTGGTTACTCCCACTGATGGTTCAAAACGAACCTGTCATTTCCATTTGTGTGACGTTTTCATTAACTAAAAGATAAGTTAAAAGGTATGTGAAATTGAAATTACCTGTAAGTTTCTAACAAGGACTTGTACAACTTGCATCCTACTGAGCTGAATATTGTATGCCATCTGGGAAACTGCCTAGGCTAGGGTCAGAGTAGAAGCCCAAGAGCATCAGATTTAACCCCTGGCTGGATGCTCTGTACCTCTGACCTATTTCATTCTAGCTTTCTTGAAAATAATATAATGGTATCCTCACACAGAACAACATAGCCCCAGATGGACTCATAATGGGGACTTCAGTAGTGATATTATCATATGAGTGCCCACACAAGTGGCTATGTTCACATAAGAATAAACTGCCCACAGTCCAGTTGTCCTCATATTCCTGATTATGTAATTTTCTCATTGAAGTTTAGTAGTCTGCACTGCAATTTAGGTGAAAATGTCCCTGGAGTCAGCTTTCATTAATGGTACTCTGGGGAATTATTTAATTGAGTAAACCTCTTTGTGAGTTGAGGTAAATATATCTGCAAATCCTCAATTTTTACAATGATTGTTCATGTGCCACACATACATGTGTGAACAAGCTTCCTATGACAATGGCTAAAAAGTTCTCTAAAAATCACCAACATATAATGAGGGCATGAGTAATACTTGACAAACAGACAGCTTCAACTAAATACTGGATCAAAATGAATAGTACAAGTTAAAACATACTCATGTCTGTTCTGAGAAGTCTCTTGATTGCAGGGAATAGAACTGGATTAGTTTATGCAGATAAGAAAGGATTTTTGCCACATGATTTACACATCACAGAAAGTATATTGGAACCTACATGTAATTATTTACCCCCCACAAAAAAACCCCAAAGGCAGTTGTGTTGCCCATTTAAAAAATCCAAGATCCATAATAAAAACTGTAAAGTTTCAAGATCTACATATCTTTTCATCAGGCAAGATATTACAAAAAGCAGGGGTATAGGAAAGGGAAAAGGCTGACTAAATGTTGTAGTGAGGATGGTTCCATAGTCAGTCTTCAGATGATATGGAGGAGGAAGGTTGCAAATATTCAAATGGGGCTCCACCAGGCTGATATGATGTTTCAGGTATCAGAGCCCCTAGGATCACACGGAACAGGACAAAGCAGAAGACTGTTGTTCCTCCATTTGCTAAAAATGCAAAATTGAGTTACTGACTCATAATTCCCTCCATCTTGGATGGACCAAATAAGGTTCTCTGGTTGATGGAAAACAGAAGTAGAGCTCAACTAGGTAGTCTTCCCATTAACAAAGTCGGAAATAAATTTAGAAGTCACACTAGGTTAAAAGGGAGACAAAAAGTCAATAGAAATCAAAGTGGGTTCTTTTACTTAGGATGGGGGTCCCCAGCCTGTGGGAATTTAAGAACTGCTGTGCTGCATGATGATAACTTGGTTCCCATGCAGGATGCAGCTAGTCACATAATGACTGCTATGAGATGGTTAATCAAGGGGTGTGTATGTGTGTGGGGGGGCAGTGGGGAAAAGAAATAGCAAGGTTAGAGGCTGGGCCGGAGGAGGACACTGCTTTCCTCTTTGCTCACTCACTCTATTGCCACTCTAGCTTCTTTTTTCCTTTCCCCATTCCCTTTGCTCACTTTTTTCTCCTTTCCATTTCCCTAGCCTCCTTCTTTCACTTCCTTCCTAGCAGCCTTCCCTGTTCTCTACCACTCATCATTTATGTTGCTGTTTCTTGCTTCTCCCAGCTTTGATCTTTCTTTCCTCCTTCTCTTCCTTTTCCTCCTCCCCACTGATAGCAGTAGGTTTAGAAACAGGAAGGAGAAAGTGATACCTTATTATTTTTCAGTTTTTAATTAAAAATTTTGAAGAAAGGCAGGGAATGAGTGGGCTCTGCACGGGGACTGCTGATCTAGGTAGGTTCATTAGAGATCTTTTGAAATAGCAAGTCCCAGCCTACCTTATGCTAAAAATACCATAAATAACATTAAACCTTTTCCTGGAAACACTTATCTCCTGAAAAACAATGCCTAGATAAGAATGTGAATCATTTATGAAACATCCCATATGATCCAGTCTGATGTTAGGTGGGTGCAGTTGCAAGAACTGCTGTCTAAGAACTACAAGTCTAGGCCAAGAGCTGTCATGTCTCTCTCTTCGAGGCAAGTTGTCCAGACAGTTGTTTCATGGTCACTGGGCCTTGCATTTTTTGCCTTTAATTTTGACAAGTGCAGTTCCTAGGGCAATTTGGAATTCTTTAACAAGAGGCATAGCTTCCTTAAGCAGATATCTGCAATTGTTTATGCACAGCATATTGTTACCAAAGGGCTTACCCTGTTTCCCCAACTGATAGGATCTTTACTTGGTCTGTTTCTGTGAAAAGACAGAGCACTGAAAATTCATGTCTTTTTCTATTCTCTTACAAGTACATAAGCGAAGCATACAAGAAGCAAGCTAATTCCTAAAATAGGCAGCAGCCCACCACAAATTCACTAATGAGCAACAGCATAGACCCCCACACTCTCCAAAGGCTTCTTTCAGTTTAGCCAAGTCCAACCAAAAACTTGCAAGTCTGACTGACTCTGCTCAAATTCAAAACTGCTTGACTCTTTCTTGCACTCCCCCACCCGTTTCAAACTCTGATAAAACGTGTAGAATCTCATAAACTGAAGAGGGATTTCCAGCCATGAAAGACCATTTAGCTTTTTTGTTGACCACTAGGTGGCAGTTTGCAAAAAATGCGAGCAATAGGTTCAGGGTGCGTCCAGATGGAGGGCTCCTAGCATTGCAGGTGAAAAGGGCTTATATAATGCTATTCCATCTTTTTTTTTCCTTACTAGATTTTCTATGATATGCAAAAAGGCTGAAGAAGTGGGAGGAAAATATAGAAGGGTTATGAATTGAAGTTCATATCTGGAGTTACCATAAATAATTATGTGATTGAGCTATAAAAGCTTCATGTGGAAGTATCCTTATCTCACGGAATCATACAGTTGGAAGGGGCCTAGAAATCTATCAAGTACAACCCCCTGCTCATTGCAGGACTCAAGTCTCCCCTCCAGATTCTAATCAGGCTGTTTAGCTTCCAAGATTAGGCAGGATCAGGCACTTCAGCCTATTTAAAACACATCAAGCTCCTAGCAGTCGTCTTTCTCTTATAAGTCTGCCTTACGTGGTATACCTTGCTTTCTGTTTGTTATAAGTTAAATCTTTTCACTATTTTTGTGAGGGGAGGGGATTGTATGCATTCATTTATACAATGATTTAAGCCTTCTTTCCTAAAGACAATCCTAGGTACATACAATATTTTAAGAAAGCAAAATGCATAGAAGAGTAAAAATACAAAAAAAGCAATACAAACACAACTCATGGTAGACCAGAGTTCACCTAGAGAGCCTTTGCGAATGAAAAAGTCTACTGTTTATAGGAGAGCTTGCCTCAATATACAAGTAGGGGACTGGAAACTTTTTCCTGCTGTACTATTTTATGAACTTGGTTTTTAATGGAATACTTACCAGAAAATCAATGATACAACTACAAATGTGGTCAATGATGATAAGGAAGAAATGTTGTCACCTGGCAGCTGTTTCCTATCTTACATGATACTGGCCCAATTTCTAGAGAAGCAAATGCAATTTTGCTGTAAAACAGGTGATGTTCTTTGCTTATAAAATCCATTGAAGAGATGGATGTTATATTAATAATCAAACTTAGCATTCACAGAGATCTTTACAGTGCTCAAATCAGCACACATATATTATTTAACTAAACCTTATAGTATCTTTGTAAGTTGAGTTCACATCCCTATATTGCAGGGAAAGGATATATCTGCAGATGTTTCCCACTTTTGAAAATTGTATTCAGTACTTTGTATGTTAAATGGCTAGATGTGAAGCATGGATGTTCCTCCAAAAGTTGCTGAACTGCAAGTCCCATCATTATATATAATTGACTATGCTAGTTAGGGCTGATGGGAGATGTAGCCCATCAATATCTGGAAAACCACATTTTCCCAGCCCTGATGTAAAGGGCTTGACTGAGCTAGTTTGCACATGGCTTTATTAATCCACAAATTGCCAGAATTTAGTGAGAGCAAGTAAGTGTGCTGCTTCCAACATGCTCATCTCTGCTTTCAAATAATAACCTACAATCACCTCATGTGTAGGTTGTTAGAGACACATCCAACTCTGAATCATTTATGAGTTTAACAATCCAGAGTTAACCCATGTTTAATTAACCTACTATTACGCATTACAAGTGAATTAGTCCATTGTCTTGTCAATGCAAATAAGAGCAGGCAGGAAGAAATACAGACATGCATGTAAGTGTCTGTGGGCATTGGCATATCATTGGATTATACTTAGAAATGTTGATACATGGAGCTGATTGTTTCAGGGATCTGTACAAATTGTAAAAAGCTTAGGGAAAGGGAAACATTTTGGGGCTGGCAGCAGCTACCATAAAAAAAATTTGCACACTTAATCCACATACCTCAAAGCTTTCATTTTCAGGTCTTCTTTTTGTAAGCACTTTTCCTCAGCCATCCCATGGATACACATTTGAAAGGAAATTAAAGACAGTATACTTACATGACTATTTTCACATCATGGTAAACTGGACTTTCCTGTTTTCACATGTACTACTCATTTGAACTACAAATGCATGAAAAAATGAATAATCTCTGTAGACTCTAAATATGACCCAGAAATACTGTCATTACAAAACTGTGAGCAAGATCAAAAGTTATAAAGTCACTTCCATCCAAAGGCTACTCCTAAGGTACTTTTCACAGTGTGCTACTCTAATACATTATTAGCTGAAAGATTGTTAGATTGGCGTTTCCCTGAACTGATTGTTGTACTTCAAGTTAATTTTTGTGTTTGATGCATTTCATACAATTAGAGATAGGATTGTACTACATGAAATATGTTACGCAGGTGGAACTTGTTGACTTGCTTTGGGAATATTCAGTGTGTCTGACTGTAGTCTTCATTGCAACAGTTCACAGGCTCAAGTGTTCTGAGATTCCTGAGAATCCAATATGTCCAACTTTGGGATTGGCACTGTAGAATGGTGGGAAGCAAGGGGTTCCTTTGCAAAAATGCTTCTAGAAACACATGAGGAAGAATTGCAAGGAGGAAGTGGTGGGTGGGGGAGGAGCAAGTACCCTTCTGCCTCTTCTCCAGTGTAAATCACTTCCCTCACCCAAATCAGCTTTGCCAGGAAGGAGCACCTTTTTCAGTTTCTTCCTTGTGTTAGTCTGTAACATATAGTTCTGCCATTGAAAGTATACATAGAGGAGAATATTCTCAGAAACAGTCCTCAGTTTCTTAAACTGATAAAATCATATTGAAAGTAGATTAGTAAAAGCTGGCTAGCAGTTCTTTGAAGTAATGCCATTGCTTATTGAAGTAGTATCACCCCACGCCCCCACTTAAAGAAAGCGAATACTTGTTTCATAAGTATTCTTCATTTAACAGAAGTGCCTGAATCGCTTTATGTTAGCCATCTTCATGTTACATGAGCTACTCATCCAGGTATATCATCTACTTGGACTATATCTTCATTACAAAAGAAAAGGAACAGTCCGGTTCAGATTATCTGTGCTGAACACTGTAAAAATTATCCCACTTACAATTCACACATTATGTTTACTCCAACAATGGAGTTTAATAACCCACATTTCTATTAGTTTCCTAATTTTATACTAAGAAGATGCTTGCATTTATAACTATGCATAAATATCAAGTAATTTTATGATGGAATAAATAAACAATTCAAAGTGTCAAACTGTCCCTGCTAAAATTGCAATTTACCTACCACATACATTGCTATTTTTGCAAATTATAATCTTGTTCTTCCTCAAACATATTGTTGCAAACATTGTTTTTGGCTATACAAAATTACTTTCTTCTGCATTTTTATCCACAGCTCACTGAATGTTTCCTTAATGCTTCTGGATGGCTGCCTGGACACAAGCTAATGAAATTTATGACACATCTAACCTACCTGTGTTAAGAAAACTGTATAACAGCTTGAATATGGTCATTGAGGACAAAGGGCTATTTAAATGTGAGCAGTAAGAGAAATATGATTTGATGCTAGCTGTCAAGAAGCAACCTGCAAGAGTATGCTGTTCCCTTTAGGGGAACTGATACTGCTTTTAAGACTGACTGCAGCATCTATCCAGCTGCCTCCCTACTCACCACTTCTCAACATGCATGCTTCCAAACAAACACGTTACAAACCTATCGCTAGAGTTCAGCCATTCATTATTCATAAAGAAACCAACCCTGAAAAAGATTGACTGTGAAACTTCTTGCCATTTAAAGCTTCTAATCCATTCAAGTACAGCAGTAACTCTGCCACATTAAAAAAAAGAAACAGCTTCACTTGGCTAACCTAATCTTCTTTGGTCTAATAAGGAAAGGCAAATCCAATTTTGCTTTTATAATAAGAAAATAATCTTTCATTTTCACCAAGCTGAAAGTTTGATGCATGACACCTGATCAATATGAAAAGTTGTTTAACATCTAAAACTCTGAGGGAACTTATTCAGAACTGGGCTTCAGTATGCTGATGACACCCAACTCTGTTTCTCCTTTTCATATAATCTAAGGAAACTGTTGATATTCTAAACGAATAGACTGAATGAGGGTGAACAAACTGAAACTTCAAGCAAAACAGAACTTTTCCTTGTGTGTTAAGCAGAAAGATCAGGGAAATGGGTTTCAGGCTGTTTTTAGATGATGCTCTCCCCTTGAAAAATCAGCCTTGTGGTTTGTAGATTCTTCTGAACCCACTACTAGCTCTGGATGATCAGGTTTTTGTCATGGCCAGGAATTGCTTTGCCAAGCTGAGGCTGGTGCACCAACAAGGCCTGTTCCTAGAAGTGTCAGAAGATCCAACCATGGTGCCAGATTAGTTACATCTCATCTGGATTATTACAATACATTCTGTGTGGGGTTGCCTTGGAAAGCTGCAAGCTCTAGCAAAGAACAGTCCTACATGTCACAGTGCTGTCCCTAGGCAAGAAACCTACAAAATTTCAGGATAGTTGCAAGTGCTAGGAACTATGATAATTGAAAAGCTTTTTTGTTTTTGTTTCCTGCTCAACTGGCATCAACCTTCCAAAAATGTAATAAAGCCAAGTCAAATGATGAACATAGAGGTTACAGTGGCAGAGGCAGAACTTGAACATCCAGCATTTTCCAAGCAAATACTCAGTGCTACACTGTCCTGTACCAACAGAGCACAAAACTCTCTTTGGAGGTTTCTGTTCCTAGGAAAGATAGATAGGAAATAGCATTTAACACTGAATGAATTCTGAGATGTAATACTTCAGCCTTCTTCACTTAAAACACTCAGATTAGAGAATCCTAGTAAACTATTCACTGTGATTAGGAACAAGAGTTGCCAGTCAAAAGATATACCCCTGTTCTGTTTCCCACCAACACCCTAGTGTTTTCCTTATATGGAAAAAAAATAATTTCTGGAGACATTGTATCTCTCCAAATCAGTATCCAGATTTGGATTTGGTCTTCTTGAGAGAAGCCCTGCTTCAACTCAGACACCTCCCAAATCTGCCCAGTTTCCAAATTTGAAAGCTGGATGAATTCACTGCATGCTCCTACCAAAGACAGATGTAATTTGTGCAGGGAAACAACCTGACATTTTAGCACATTTAAGTCTCACTGAATTTAGTGGGACTTACTATTGAGTAAATCAGTCTAGGAGTGCACTGTAATTGAAGGATACTCCTAAACAAAAACTATTCAAGGGTTTTGGATCTAGTACAAAACAGAAGTGAACTCTGGCCCTGGAGAGTGTATTGGTAATAAGAGCTGCTGATTAAGAAGACTGCAATTCTAAGCACTTTTTAAAGGGAATAAGTAGCCATGAACCCACTAAACAAACCTCAGATCAAGGTGCACAGATGAATATTGTTAGCTAAGAAGTGCCCAGTTCAGATTAAATCATTTTATAGCCTTAGGAAAGCCACTGTTACCACAGTTTCCAATCTGCAATGAAGGGATTGTAATAATGGTCTGTATTCCAGCAGTGATGTAAAGATTACTGAGTTAATGTAGAGGAAGCTCTTGAACACAGAAATGGACAATATGCATGCTTATTGAAAACTCATTACTATGCAATGCACAACTACAATCAGAAGCTCACAAAAGTCCATTTATGTAAACTTCTTACTAACTTGTTTATTATTTATTTCATTTCATTGCTATACTGCCAAAGCTCCTTGTGCAGTTTACAATGTACAAAAATGCAGACCACATAAATATAGTAAAATACCACAAAATCTTTTCAATACACAGAATGTAAAAACTATTTAACATATTTTAAAACAATTTTGATACAGTTTGAAAACAAACTATACAAGTTGATACAGCTGATATGAATGCCCCATCATATCAATAAATACCATTCAATGCTGGCGAGAAGAGGGTGGTCTTAACCTGGCACCAAAAAGATGGCAGAGCTGACATAATGCCGAATTTTTACTTCCACATTTATGAATCTGTTTAAATTCAAGTTTAGTAGCACCTGTAGTTCAGCAGCTGTGCCTGGAAAATATTTATGCCGCACATTGGACTCAAGGACAAACTCATAAGAAGCAGCTGTTTTCACACAATGTGCTGTTACATTCTCGCATCTCTAAAAAGAGAACATTTCTCTTCTTGTCTTAACACTTGGGAACAAAAATTGCTCTCCATTAGAACAATTAGAATTAAAACATGAGGGACAGACTCTTGAATGTTGTTAAATATTCATATCTTCTTGTTCAGGACATTTATTTAATATGCAAATATGAGTAGATAAATAGGTACCACTTCAGTGGGAAGGTTCCATGCACTTTGGTGTTTAGTCATGCCAGCCACAAGACCACAGACAAATACTGGCCCCCTCAGCTAAGAAACAGAAATGAGCACCACCCCTAGAGTCAGACACAAGTGGACTTAATGTCATGGGGAAACCTTTACCTTTTACTATAACCCTTGCACTAATGTGTTAGGTAGTTACTGAACAAGGGGGCTAGCATGACTTCTCATCTAGCAAAATTGGATCATTTTTTGTGTGTGCTTTCCCCTACCTTCCCAAAGGCTAGGAGGCTTCAGGGGCAACCTTTTGTAGTGTCATTTCCCTTGTGAAGAAAAGAATATTGGATCTCATGATCCACTGACAACTCAGACAGACAGTGCCAGTTGATAAAAGTAGCATCATGTCTTCCCACAGCAAACAGAATGCTCTTCATGCCCGTAGTTCCTAGTCAGCTGCCAAACTGAGATGTTTGTCTCCTTTGCTGGTTCCATTACAACTCACACCTGTTCCTTTAGCCACACGTGCGTCTCAGGACTCCTGCTTTGTAGGTAGACATGACCCACAAGGCTAAGTGTACATATGCCATCTGATTGAAATTATTATACAAGTATTAGCTATTCAATTAATTAAAGCCTAGTGATCACCTTCTCTTGATTTGACACAATGGTATGAACATACAATCTCCTTCCATATATCCTTTAAGATGCTAAAAGACTGTAGTTAGAAGACTTTGCTCCCAATCCCCTGGGAAAGGAGACAAAAACAACTCCTGAATAATGTACAGAAGCACCAATCAAGGTTGGATTATTTTAAAAAATTCCAAAATATGAACCGGGGCACCACTAAATCCATCATTATAAAATAGAAAGAATATGATTCAACAGCAACTCTGCCTAGAGAAGGCTATTCAATGACTCATTGTAAGGAGGGCACTAGTCAGAGAACCAACCAAGACACCTGTGGTAACTCCAAAGAAGCTGCAAAGATTGGAAACTGGGGTGAAAGAAACCACTCATGGGCCAACTACAACCTTGATGCTCCGCAAAGTTGGGCTTTATGGAAAAATGACCAAAAGAAAGCCATCGCTGAAACAAACCCATATCAAAGTTCATTTGGAGTTTACAAGAAGGCATGTGGCAGATACAGCAAATATGCAAAAAGGTTCTCTGGTCTGAGGAAATCAAAATAGAATATTTTGGCCTTGCTATAAAATGCTATGTGAGGCACAAAGCCAACAGTGTCCATTGCCCTGAAAACTCCACCCCCATGATGAAGCACAGTAGTGGCAGCATTGTGCTGTGGGAATGCTTTTCCTTGGCAGGACTGAAAGCTGTTGTTTATCAATGCTCCCCATCCAACCTGGCAGAGCTGAAGCAGTTTTGCCAGGAAGAATGGGAAATACTGCAGCATCCAGATGCACAAAGCTGATAAAGACTTACCCAAGGAGATTCACAGCTGTAATTGCTGCCAAAGGTGCTTCTACCAAATATTGACTCAGGAGGGTGAATACTTAGGCAACTAACAAGAGCCAGTTTATTTTTGTTTACTTAACCTTTGTACAACAGTAAAAATATTTAGCACTTTCACACTGTTAAGTATCTTTTGGAACAAGATACAAAGCCAAGTAAATTCATTTCTATTCCAGATCCTAGGACAACAAAATAGAGAAAAGCCATAGCAAATATATCTACAAGGCACTGTATGTTCTTTCCAATTGGCAATCACAATTTTACTGCTCCTCTCCTTCCCCAGATTTCTTTTCAGGTACAGATGTGTTATGGTAAAGTTGATCCACCCACAAGTTGATAGGAAGTTAGTAATGACTTCTTTCTTTGAGGAGGATTGGGCAGAAAGTAGGTCTCTGAATGTTCTGAACTTCAACTTCCAGCATTCTGAATTGTTGCGTTTCCTAACAGACAGTTATGCAAATTAAAGTCAGCATATCTGGTGATCTCCTTTGTGCCCATCTGTGACCTAAGGGTTACACATAAACAGCAGTAAATGTCCACCTTGTAAATCAGATGTGGCTGGATGGCAACTCCAGTCACCTTTTGTTACTAGTTATGATGGTCAAGATTAATGGGAGATGCCATCTAACAGCTTCTGCAAGCCCACAGTTTGCCCATCCCTGTGATAATTATCTGTATACAGTGAACCACACTTTACCCCATGATTTCTAGTGTTTATAGTAACTGAGCAAGCCTTCTACTAACTTAGGGTTACATTTTAACTGGCAGAGAAATAGTAAAAAGGTCAAATACATAGACATAAATGCAGAATATATCCATAGAAACATGGAAAGTATAAAATACATGTTTGTATTGTATTGGATTTTCAGCCATTGTGGCATAGTTAATTTATTTTATTCCGATTAATGTTGTAAGCTGTCCAGAGATGGAAGTAATGGAAGGCATACACATTTTATAAATAAATATAAATAAATAAATAAATAAATAAGAGTATACAACTGTAAAATGTATAATTGGCATGTGTAATGCAAGGCCTCATGAGAGATGGTCAGTGGCTTCTAATCTAATCCTACACTTCCATGGTTAAAAGCAAGTCTCACCAAGTTAATGGAATTTGGACTTATGTAAGAGCTATAAGGAACCCAGCCTTAGATGTCAGCTAGATATGACAGTGGCAGAAGCTGTGTCCTAAAACACAGGCCTTGTCAAACACATTTAAAATGAAAAAATGAGTCATTTAGTACAGGTAAAGGATATATGGGGAGGGAGCACTGAACCCTCTCCCCTGTATCAACTTGTACTAAAACTGCTTTGCCTGAGCTACTAAATGTATCATCTTAGAGCTTTTCCAAGAAAAAAAGCATCTTGGCTGAGGGAGGGGAAAAGAAAGTGGGCAGTGCAGACAGGAGAGGGATTCAGCCCTCTCCTTACTGCCAGACCTCCTCATTTCCACATAAAGTCATACTCCACACAAACAACTTATGTCAATATAGCAGTTAATTCCTTACCTTACCCATAGGGTACTGATCCTTTTAGAATGCGGGGGGGGGGGGACTGCACAAATGCAAAGAAACTGCTAAATGTTGTTTGGAAGAATGGGATGGGATGGGGCCAGGAGAAAGATGGGTAGCCTTCTGAGGATCCTTTGAGAACCAAATTGGAAATGCAGGTGGGTTGCATTTGGCCAGTGGTTCTGAGGTTCTGCACCTCTGGATTAGACAATTTATGGAGGACATGTCTATCAACTGTGGATAGCAGCCATATCAATTAAATAGATCTTCCATATCCATAGCCACGGTACCTTTCAAGACCAAGTGCTGGAGCCAAATATCAGGAGGAGGTTTGTGACTTCATGCTTTGAGAGGTTTGCGCAATCAGGCTGGACATCCTTGAAATCAGGATGTTGCTCTAGATGAACCTTGGATCTGATTTGCCAAGGATGTTTATATACTCCTGATCCAAAATATGGAGAAAAGTTGAAAATGGAAAAGGAATTACTCATGAGTTATCTTGAACAGGCCATAAGAGGCATTCTATTATGAAACAGAATGAAGTCATTTTAAAATAGCATGGCTTATGATGGAGAGTTCATGGTTAAAATGGAAGAAGTCACCATCAAGCATTCCTAATGTGAAAATAATTGTAGCAGAGCACATATCTCGAAAAAGTTATATTTCCAGTGCAGAAACACTCTTTCTTGTGACCATTTATTCTTTCAGATCAGTGTTTCTGTGCCTCCCAGTAACACTGTAATGTTACTGTCGTGATGGTACAGGTTTTTTTCTGAAACATGAAGCCCTGACTACTAAGTGATTATCAGTTCATGACTCATACATGAGTCAGCATATCTAAAAACAGCAACCATTTTGTCACCAGCACCTGAAGGTGGTGTTAGCGCACAATTTTCTCCTTTGTCTTAAGACCCTAGTAAATGATTTTGGAAAAAAAATCCTTCATTATAAACTTCAAAGCAAATTCATATAAAACCTAGTAAATAAGTTATCTGCAAACTGTTTTAGGGTTTGGAGGGAAAATTCAGAACAAGTCAATGGGACTTCACTGGAACTACTTTAGTCAAAAAAAAAAAAAAAAAGCCTGATGAATTTCACACAATATTTATTTTCATGGCTCCTAGGTTGTTGAATTTTTAAAACTAGATTGACTGAGTCATAGCTCAAACTACGCAGACGTTTGCCTGAGGCATAATGTGGGAGGTCCATGATCCAACCATTTGACATCTTTTGTTTTGTTTGAGCAGTAGGAATTCTTTTTTCCCACACTGTGTCAGGACTCCACAATGAGCAACAGCATGAAGTTTAACTCCCATTCAGATGAGGCAAGGGAAGCCTAATCTATTGGACTAGCAAGACCAATGACAGAAGTACTGGAGGCTAATGCAAGACCCAGCATCACAACCAGGATTGGTCGGGGTGGAGGGGGGATGTTGAACCTGTTCTAGATGGCATTGCACTCCCCCTTAAGGAGTGGCTATGCAGCTTGAGGGTGTTCCTTGATCCTTCTTTGTTGCATTAGGCTCAGATAGCATTGGTGGCTTGGAGTGCCCTATATCAGCTTTGGCTGGTGGCCCAGCTGTGTCCCTATGAGTACCTGGACAGAGATAGCATGGCTTCAGTAATCTATGCTCTGGTAATCTCTAAACCTGATTGCTGCAATGCACTCTATGCCCCTGAAGACAGCTCAGAAGCTGCAGCTGGTGCAGAATGCAGAAGCCAAATTAATAACTGGGACTTAGAGGTCCAAACATGTAAGACCAGTTCTGGCCTGCCTGCATTAGCTGCCTGTATGCTTGCGGTCTTAACATATAAAGCCCTACATGGCTTGGGATAGCAATACCTGATGGAGTGCCTCTCCCAACCACAGTCTAGACTCTGGTATCTTCCTCCAGGTGCCTATCTCTTAGCACCAGGTCAAGACAGCCCTCTTTGCAGAGGCCTTTAAACATCTCTCTGGTCATTTAGGGGCCTGACACAATTAGCCATGTACCCTTCTTGTACTCTTGGCCAGGACTTCTTTTAATTGTTTTTGACGTTTATTAAGCTGTTTTAATTTATTTTTAAATTCTTGTTAATGTTTATTTAGTGTATGTTATTGTTTTTATACTTTGTTGTAAACTACCCAGAGAGCTTTGGCTACAGGTGGTATGGAAATGAAATATTTGTTTATTTATTTATTTAAAACTTAAATATGCCGTTCCTTATGCATGGCATCTCAGGATGGCTTACAATCATTAAAATCAAAATACAATAAACAATACATACAAATATAATAAATAACATATAACCAATAAAAAATAAATCAAAGGCAACTGGTGAAACATTAAAATACTAATTTCTAAAACAATAATTGAATAAAATGGTTTTGACCTGGCACTGAAAAGAATGTAAGCTCAGTGCCAGGCAAACCTCTCCAGGGAGTGCATCCCACATATAATTAATATAATAATCATGTCTAAATTTGCATCTTTACATATAAATTAGTTATCAATACATTTTATGTGAAAATGGTGTCCCTCTTGCCCTCTTCTTTGGGGATACATTTCCTCTGGTGGCAATTCATAAAATAGTTTCAAAGTAAGAGACTTGCCCCTCAAGGGCCTTCCAATCTTGAAAGTAGCAGAAAATGGGAGGGCAAATGGCCTTGAGACAGAAAGGGTTTCAACCTGAATTTTGTTACAGTAAAATGCACATTTGGAGCTTGCCTGCCCTTTGAATCTTTTAGCCAAGAAGAACCATTTCCCAGAGTAGAGGCTGCTACTTACTAAAGAGTGGGGAAAAGGTAGGGATAATACTTATGCCTGTACTTTTTCTCCAGTGTGGTGGACCCATTCAAAATCACACATGCATATACTCAGTGACACCAAGCAGGTTTTTGTGAAGATAAGAAGTGACATTATGATATTTTGGAAGGAGATCAAGTAATAAAAGCTGCATGGGAGAATAAGGAAAATCCTTTAAAGGAAAAGGGGAATTTCAAGTGGCTGAAGATGATAGGGTTACGGGAGCAGATGTCACATACAAAGATCAAGGAGCAAAGAACTTTTAAATGCTGGTTTAGTTTTGAATTTTTTTTTTTTTTTGCTTCTTCAACACATTTTCTGCATGCAAAAAGCAAACAAAAGAAATTATGGATAACAATTTATCAGCATGGGAAATACTTTTAATGTATGGTTTAATGACTGAGCTACAATAACAGAAAAAACTGAGCAAAGATGAGGGTTAAACTGGATATAATTGCAGCAGAGGTACATTTAAACTGACTGTCAGAGCACTATCACAATGGAACCTATTACCTGGGGTAGTTTTGGGCTCTTCCTCACTGGAGACATTCAGAAAGTGTTTGGACATTCATCTAAATGGGATGGTGCAACTTAGTGTCCTGCAAAAGGGTTGGACCAGATGGCCTGGCCCCTTCCAACTCTATTATTCTATGATTCTAAAGTTGAACCTGGATCTTCCTCATCCGTACAAAAGGAAGAGGGTGAGGGTTCCATTGTTAATGTCAAAAGGTGCACTCTTGTATCATCACAGTGTTCATGCTCCAACTATTCTTCCTGTGAAGATTCTTTCGTGCATGCTTCTTTTCTGTTGAAGCACATCCTGCTTGCTTGCTCGCGCACTCTCTCTCTCTCTTCAAATTTCTGTAGATATACATTTAAACTCACAATCAATTCCCCTCATCTCTGGCTTGGCAAATGTTCACCAGGCAGGGCCAGTATCAAAAGTAGCTATGGTTAGTCACCAGCAGAGGTCTACAGCCCTCTGCACTTGCTCTTTCTCCTCGTAATTGCAGCCTGCTTATTCAACTGCAATTTGCTCTAACCTATTAAAGGGAGATGGTAGTGAAGAGGAGGAGGAGCCAGCGTCCCTGCCTACTTGCTTGCTGTCTCTCTGCTGTCAAGCAAGTGAGTGGGAACAATGATGGGAAAGAGAAGGAAGAACACTGGCAGCTGATGACAATGACGATGAGCAGGGACACTCAGGAAGGCCACTGAGGATGATTTGCCAAAGGGTCCTCAAAAGCCTGTGGACCCAGCACTGTGATCAAAGGCTCAGTGCTGAGGGAATTCCCTATCACAACAAACTAATCAAGACCACAGCTTTTCTATCTTAGCAGAACTCAGGGCCACTCACATCTTGCCTTTACTTAGGCATATTTCAGACCTTGCTGACTTTGTCAACCAAGCTGAATCATGCCCATCTGCTCCTCAAGTACCACACTCCAGAAAAGTTACAAGCAACTCTATCACTTCATTTCATGCAGACACTCCTAGGCTTTCTAGCTGTGAGCATATTCACATGGCTGGTCACTGAGTTGCCTGAAATCATTTTGACAAACATGAAACGCATTCATTCCAGTTTGAAAGAAATCCAAATAAAGTGGTGAAGGAACCATAAATATAGGCTTGGTTTATAAAATCAGAATCCAGATTTAAGTGCCAGACAGTCTGCCTTCTGTTGAATTTACAGCACTTTAGATGCAGCCCTATACACACTTACCCAAGAATAAAATCTATTAATTCAGTGGGGCTTATGTCTGAATCGCAGTAATTAACATACATTAATACAAATGTCTTATATTCCTAAACAGTTGTTTCCACATTCATTCCTGAAGAGCAGCATATAAATTAACATATGCAAATATTATGCAAACCAATGCCATCCACTATTCCCTCTTTTTCTGATTCCTAAATAGTCACCCTAAATGAAATGAATTTAATTTAGGTTGCACCAATACCTAGTTTGTCCTGAACTGATAAACCTGTGCCTGAGCTTGTCTCACTTCAACCCACAGGGGAAAAAATGCAATGAACACTACGGCACTCGTCAAGTAGACGGGTATCGCAGCACACTTCTCCTAACTCCTGACATCTAGTTTTTTGTGTTACAGGATATATTTCATTTCATTTTTATTTTTTGTGGAAAATTCATTTACTTGTCATCTGAAGTGGTACAATACAGCCAGAGATTTGTCACTTAAGTAAGAACTAGACCTTACTGTTGCTAGAAAATGAAACTCATTTAAATGAACAACAGGTGCATAAAGCCAGGAAGTGTACACAATAGCTTTGAAGCGGTATGGATGACAGACAGAAAGCCACAGGATCATAGAATAGTATTGTTGGAAGGGGCCAAGAAGGTTACTAGGTCCAACCCCCTGCTGTTGCAGGACACCAATTTATACCATCCCACTCAGTGGGATGCCATAATTCTAGGCAAGTAAGAAGTTGTTTTTGTACCTAGCTAAGTCAGATTTTCCTGTGTTAACAGAAAGGGTATTTTAGAAATCTAGTACATTTTCAAAGAAACCATCCCCCAGTATACACACATTTTGACTGAACTCTTGTAGAATAAAGACAAGTTCTTATAACTCAGGTTTGACTAAAATGAAAAGTTGTTGCCAGTTATCAACTAGAAAAGGGACAGGAATCATGCACCCAAACCTTCTGACCTTTAGCATACATCCTGCTGCCAGCAATTTTTTAGCTTGTTTAGTTTGAAATCAAACAAAACATGTCCCTTTTTAGCTATCATCACAGTTGGCTGCCACTTCTTGTTGCTGCTACTAAATTTCAGTGGAGCAACATGAGAGCAGCCTACAGGAATTCAAGTGATGTAAGTAGTGGACCCTGGACCCCTCCAAAGTTGCTCATTCCTGTACTACATGGAAGAGTAGTATCTTTGAAATTGCTGTATTATTTAGAACACTGATTTTCAATCATTTTTTCTTCAAGCAATGCATTCCATGTTAACTGGTCTGTCAAGGATACCCACCCACCCCATCCCTGAATGTTTTATAATACACAAAGTTCATTCAGGATGCTAGCCAGGACTGTTGAGCTTCACTGTTGTCTTTTACTGAACAAACAGTGCATCTTAGAACCAGTTCAAATCTCCCATGTGACTGTTTATTGCAATGGAAGATTAGCAATGGCAGTCAAGCTTTCAAGGAATCCTATCTAGCAGTAATTGAGCTTCCTTTTGAGGAAGCCCTGACATCTCTTAAGAGACCTCAAGGATACAAAATGCACTGCTCTGAACAAGCAAAAACAAAAACAATATCCTGTGTTCCATCTTTGCTGCAAAAATTGGCCACTGAAATACTTAAAACTACAATGGCCCACCTTTTGTGCAATGCTGTAGTCAAGCCAAAGATTGCAGGGACACAATGCTGACACTTTTTAATTAGCAAGAAACCTAACATCAACTGCAACCTGCTCAGATTTCCCAGTTCCCCCTGAGCCTAGCTGCAATCTTCACAGCAGGTGGGAAAATGGATTTTCTCAACAACCAATCCCCAAGTATTTTGGGGTCATCTGGTCTTGAATGGGCAATAAAAACCAAACAAATTTATAAAAGCCTCATTCCTCATAGAGATGAAAACTGCTGGAACTGGTTTGTTGATCTGGATCAACATAGCAACCTTCATTTTTTGCCACTCTTGAGGAATTTGACTATGGAGATTGGCATGATAAATGTCCCAGTATGCCACTGCTTCCTCTGTTGTGAAGGTTAGAGGGAAAAAAATCCAGTGCCCCATGTACTGCAACACAGCACCTGCCAAAATCCTCCATCTACAAAAGGTCTAGAGGTAGAAAGATGTAAGGCCGACCATTCCTGGCCATTAGTCAAGTCCAGTGCCAGGTCTATGTTTTTGCAAGCCCTTGGAAAAAACATCCTCAACACCCAAGTCTAACTTCTCACTGTCATTGCTACCAGCTGCTTTTGTACCTAGCATTTTACTTCTTGCTTGCTTGGCAGGCACAAAGCCAGTAGACAAGTGGCATCTACTGTACCTCTCTCTCACCACTACTGCTTTATGGCCAGAGTGAGAGAGAGGAACAAGCACATTACAACGGTGAAGAGGTGGAGCAACTCCAGAAGCCTTTTGTCAGCAGACTCCTGCGGAGAGGTGGGCCCTTGGCAAGTACCCAACCATGCCAAGTACGACACCATCCCAGGACACGTCTGTAGGAAGACTGCCGTATTTTTGCATAAGTGCATTGTAAGAAGATCCTAGAAGGGATTTGAGAACCTTTAACCTTTAATTGTGCCCTTTAAGGGCACAATTCTTTGGCTGCCCAACATTGTTTGGGAGACATAAGATTCTTTGCCATCTCAGCAATGAAGTCCTGTGACCTTGAAGGCTTACATGCATCTGATAGGATTGTACCTTAAATAATCTAAACTGACATTTCAAGTGGCCTTGAAGTAATGTGCTACTGCTAAAAACTGCTTTTATACTTATAGAATACTGTATATTGTGGTAAAATTAACCTGTCAGATAACAAACCAGAAACTTCTGTGCATTACTGTGCACTCTAGTGTAAATAAACAGGCAGAATAGCTACAGATTTAATTTTCTTTGTACATTACTGCCATCTACAGTATTGGGACAACACAAACCTTTGGGCATTATTATGACCAGTAGCAAAGGAGAACACTCCCCCCACCCCCGAATACCAGCAGATATAGTTTTTAAAAAACCAAAGTCTTCTCAGGGACATCACAATAATCCTGTGCTCATTTTATTTAGCAAACAGCAATAGGTGTCATTTCAGTTTCAGAATATTTCAATATAAGAAAGACAAGAGAAACTGCTATTCAGTATCTTGCTTACATTTCCCATCATGCAAGTTTCTGAAATACAAATATCTTTTTGAAAAAAAATCTTTGATTTTGCTAGCAGTTGCAAACTGAACCAGTCATTCATTCCAATCTTTGATACACAGTTGGAATCACACTTACTGGTTCTTCTTCTGATTTGCCTGTTAAAAATTAATCATCCTAACTGTAAAAAACCATGTCTGGAGAACTATATATAGAAGCTCAGCAAAATCATGCTTTGGCTGGTCCGAAAGTAGTGGGTTATCAGAAATTATTACAGTTAGTTTAACTAACCTAAGTCACACCCCACTGCTAACCTTGACTGGTCTTTTCATAACCCCATTTTTTCTGAACCCACTTGGTTTCACTTGCATGTTTTGCTTGCATTCCAACTGCAGTCAATCTAGACAGGCTGGGCGATGAAATGTATATGAAATGTATATTAAATATATTATCACATTCAGTTATAAAATGATCAAGAGGCTACTGTTTAAATTAAAAGAGTGCCTGGTTGTGGTAACAGAAGGCCAATTCACAAAAGTTCAAACCAAAGAATTCAGAGGTACTGTTAACCCAAGTGCAGGGAGCAACTTGCAAATGAGGCCAAATTGCCAGATGCATGCCTCTATCCCACTGATGGCAGTGGCTGTGCTCATGCCCACTGATATTACCTGCTCACCCTTTCTGCCCTTCTCAGTGAGTTGAGAGGCACTCTGTCTCTCTCAATGTGGAGAAAGGAAACTGGCTGACTTTGTGTATTGTCCAACGGGGATGGAGGTGGGGGGCTGCACCATTCAAATAGACCTGACCAATATTTATTATTCATAGTATTGTATTTTTAAAAAAATTCTACGCTGCCTTCCAAGAAGCATTCCACATTTGCTCGCAACATCGAAATTAATATGCTATTTTTAAAAGATAATTAAAAACCTGATACACTAATACAGTAGTAAGCATTCATAGGACCGCAAGCTGCAGCAATAAAACATGACGTAAAATCCAAAGCGTAACTATAGTAACAGTACAGAAGTGACCTGGGCAAGGTCAAAGTAAACATGTAGGTCTTCTTTAAAACCTTCAGAGATGGGGCATGATGGACCCCCACCCCTGATGGTAACTCCTTTCAGAGGTGTGGGGCCACTATGGTTAGGGCCCCTCTCCTTTGAGGGCCCACCTAACTACTCTCAAAGGCAGGCAAAGTGAAACAGGCCTTTCTTGCTGATTCTCATCATCATCAGTCCCCAGCTGAAGCACTGGCTGAAGCTTCTCCAGCTGCCACTTCAACTGGGAAAGGCTTATGACAGGGCCAACGTCTTCAACCCCATGACTTTCCCCTTTGGGAAGCACTTAACTTCAGAGCAATATGCTCAGTAAGGGGAATCCCCTTGTTCTCTGTAACTGGAGATAACAAGGGGGTTTCCCTGTGCTCTCAAATGGGAAGGGAAGCAGGCGCTTAAGTCAGGGGAATCCCCTTGTTCTCCCAGACCATGATCCTTTTCCCCAGTTTCTCCCCAAGACTAGGCAGGGCCCACATCCTCTGAGGACTGGAGATTCCCCACTGCTGTATTACTGGAAACTTTGTCCACCCAAACCAAGCCTTTCAAGGTGTTCTGGAAGGGGCTGCACTCTCTGTGAAGAGCAAAGTTCACACTTTGTGGGTGCAAATTGAGCCATCATTGTCCTTACAAAGTGTCTCCTACTAGCTATGACCCTACCTTTGCTGATAGCCATCTGTTTAGATTACTGAAATGTGTTGAATCTGGGACTGCATTTGAGGCCATCTGGAAACTCCCATTGCTACAGGATAGGGCTGAAAGAGTGCTAACTCAGACCAGACAATATGATCCTGTTATACTAGTGCTGGTCCCTGGTCCCTTTCTGGGTCCAATTAAACATGCTGGCTTTGATCAAAATTCTTCAAGTCTCAGTATCTGAAGGATTGCCTCTCTTCACATGTCCCTACATTTACTCTCAGATCACCACTCTGAGGCACTACTCTGACTACTGTGTGTCCCCAGCTGACACACAGTAGGTGACTATGGAGTAAAGCTGCAATCCTATGCATGTTTAAACAGAAAACAGTCCAACGCTTCTCAGGATGGCTCAGGCAGTGCGGCTGTGAAAGGATGCTACGAATTGTAGGACTGTGCATGTTAATGAAGACTGTCCTCTCAGTTCTCTATTGAAGTCTTTGAGAAATAAATAGGGGAAATTATTCTCCAGCCAACAAAGTGGTAATATGTGATGTAAGGCATCTACCTGCATGAATACATCCAACACCTGTGACCACTCTGCCTCAAACAAGTATTGGAAGGACTAAGAGGAGATGACCATATCCCT
Organism: Varanus komodoensis; assembly: GCF_004798865.1. Lineage (NCBI taxonomy): Eukaryota > Metazoa > Chordata > Lepidosauria > Squamata > Varanidae > Varanus > Varanus komodoensis. The sequence goes on along the minus strand of NW_025335269.1, from coordinate 8,585,994 downwards.
GTTTAACAAGTTATGCCATATTCCTACTACCTCACCATGTGTGGTTTTCCTAAATTCTTGACTGGCTGAAACAATAGCCCGTGTGGAACTAGCCATAACCAATGTGGATAGGGCTTATCACAGTTCTAGCCATTTCTCTTTGTTGGATAAATAGGATGATACAATAAGGCAATTTTTACATGCAAATTAATAATATTCATGCCAGCCAAATCCATTATCATCATATCCCTGATTGGAATGGCAGTTGAAACAACTTATATATTTTCTTCTTTATATTAGTATCATTATAATTAATTAAATTTCTATACCACCCAATAGCCAAAGCCGTCTGGGAGGTTTACAGCACATAAATACAAGCATAAAAAGGTCATACCAATTGTAAAGCCAAATTAAAACACATATTAAAAATTACAGTAGCCTTTATGATTAAGCAACTTGTTTAAGCTGCTAAGAAAGCCCCCAAGTAACTATTGTCTGATGTCACCTTTCATGTTTCACCCTCGCTCTCTCTCTAACAATAACGTTTGCTTTCTTGCCTTGACTTAAAAAAAGCCCTAATACTCAAAGCGGTATTTCCAAACTGCCATTTGACAAAATGCATTGAAACCAATGCATGGAATGTTGGAGAATTTTTAAAAGTCAAATACATTTCTGCTTCAATCATTACAAAGAATGGAAGCCAATGGTACCAGGACCAATATATCATCTTTTGTACTGTTTTTAAAAAGGTTATTGCATTATACTAATGCAAGGAGCAATACCAACATCACAGCTTTGTGCTAACAGATACAATTACTTTTTCACCAGAAAAATGGAAATGACCAAGATGGTGTCTCTCCTGGTATATAGGGTGACTCTCATGCTGCAGTGCTGAAGTGAGATTCACCTGCCAGTCCAGCATTCTTCTGCACGTGGGAAAAGCGCCATCTTGCCCCCTGTCTCAAGCAGTAGCATGTGTTAGATTGTTCCTGCCTAAGGACCACATTTGGCCTCCTGCTGCTTCAAAATTCCTGCAGTACTCACATCACAAAACACTTGAAGAAGAAGCCATTTTGTTTACAAACTACTTACCATATGGTGGGACCGATCACGTGAAGCATTTCTGAAGCACTTTCAGTGGCCCTCCAAGCAGAGTCATTTCATGGATGCTTTTATGAGGAAACCATAACATTTGAATGGATCAGACTTCACAAGCAGACACTGACCATTTCTGGAATGTGCCTTCTTACTTTTGCTCACTTCAGTCTCTCTTCAGTTTCCAGTCTCTCTCTTGGTCATTTCCTTCTTGTGCTGGCCATGGACCCTGCCCAGCCATGAGCTCAGAAGGGAAACCCTGCTGCAGGAATCTGCTGGTCACCTCCCTGACAGATTGTGATGACCTCATAGCTGACTTCAAAATACTGGCTTTTGTGATGCAATTGAACTGAGTTACATTCTGCCCATACTAAAAGACAAACACCTCGTCAGCGTTGTCAAAGGTCCATCTTTTAGTTTCTAGACGTCTTGATATTTATAAGTACATTCTGCTCTATTCCTTTTACGACCAGCAAGTCACGCTAGTGGGTAGCTGACTTCTTTATTTACAAGATTTTTATCCCACCTCTCAGTCAAAACAGCCTCCAAGGGAGTTTAAAGATTAGCGGAAATACAAGTACAGACAACAAAATCACCACAGAATCCCAATAAAATACCAAGGAACTGGGAGTTATAAACCGATTTGGGGGCATGCTGGGAGTTGTAAGCCTTTTTTTTCTTGCACCTTAAGAATGCAATCCTATGCATTTAGCGGGGCATGCTCGGAGTTGTATTTTTTTTCCGTTTCAACATGCATAGGTTTGTGCCGTAAGTGATAAAAAGAAAGAAAAGAAACGGGTGAAGGGAAGGCTTGCATATCTGCGTTGGCTTCCTCAGTCGATTCTGCCTATTCTCAGCATTAAAGACCTGCTTGTCTTCTGACTGTGTCATCCCCAAACAAGCGTTCGGCTGATTTTATTTCTTACGCGATTGATCGTATCCGTTTCCGACATCTGCAAATCGTCTCAGCCCAATCGAAGCCACGCTTCTTTAATGAGTTAACAGACTAGCAGGCAGACAGCGTGAGGCCTCTTGAAGTCTTTTGATTTGCAAAGAGGCGTTTTTATTTGCATACAGTATACCCATAATGCAACATTGCATTCTGTTATCTCTGGCACAGGAGCTAAAAGAGAACAGGCCTTTTCGGTTTATTGAACGTCTACATGCTTACGGTAAACAGAAAACAAGAGAATTACAAGCACTGCATTAATATGCAGACCTGACTTTAAAAGTATTAGCCATAATCAAAAGGCACAAAATTATTACAGCTCTATATACTTTCTGGGAGGCTGACTTATTTTGGCTGGTCCGAATGCAGTGGTATTTATAATTAATTGATCACAGTCAGTTACAGGTTTCTTTGTTCTTTCTCCACTCCCACTGCTTCACTTGACTAGTCTTTTAATTTTGACATTAGATTTCAGCGCCCAATTATTTTAAATGCCCGTTTATGTTAATCTTAAAATACATCTATTTACATCTATATTTGAACCACCAAAGATTTTCTTTTGTTGAATGATGTTTCACACGCACAAAGAAAACCCCCTCCCTCATGCTCTAGAATGAAAAATCAATGCACACATGAAAGGTCGCAAATAGCGCATAAAGCCGCACGGAAAGGTCTTCAGCAGAAATAAAAGAGGTCTTTGAAGTGTCTTACTTTGGCAGAATAATTGTTAGCATACATGGACTGTGTACAGTCCTGAAAATGATGCATCTGCTTGCAGTTTTGTAGCTTAACAATATTAAAATATATATGGGGTGAGAGGATTAGAGATTTTAAAAGAAAACGAGAAACTCCTTTGATCCAGTCGAAGCAAAGTTTAAGCGCTTCCATTCATTTAGTGTCCTAGAGATCTAACGATCCAAATTGACGGAGAGAGGAGGCAACACGAGATGGAGGAAACGACGAAGAAAAAGCGGGGGAGTAATTATGAGTAAGGTTTACATTGTTCGTGTACATTTTAGGTTTCTATAATAACACAAAGGGGGGGGGGAATAGTGAAGTTACGCGTCATTCTATGCACCTTGAGCCAAAAAAAAAAACAGTCTCCAAACGCCCAGCATGCGCCAGCCTGGATAGTGCATTCCTGGATTTGTAGGATTGTTTTTTTCTATCTAAGCATGCATAGGATGGCCGGGAAATGCGCTGTTCTTTTGCTGTTCTCTTACCCTTTGTCAATTTGGCTATATTTCAGAGCTCCGCTCCAGCTGGTTCGAGCGATTCCCATTATGCTGCCTCTATTGCCGCCGCCGCCGCCACCCCGCTTCCCGGCCAGGCCATCTCCCGGTCGCCTGCCTACACGTGACCTGGAGCACGCCAGGGTCGCGATCCCGAGCTGGATTCCCGCGCTGCTTTTTGTCCAGAGATAGACAAGGAGCAGGCCTGAGCCCTCGCTCGCACCCTGGTCTACAGGCGACCTTACGGCAGACCGAAGTTTTCTTGCCCCAAATTCAGTTTTCTTATTCCCAGACTTTATTGTTCTTCGATCTCAGAACCTTAGAATTCAATTATACATTGGAGCTGGTGAACACTTTCTCTAAGAATCATATTCGAAGAAATGACCGTAATGCAAACTGTAAATCAGATATATTGTCATTTCCTTTCAGACAGAGGAGTAGGCTCTGTGATCATTTGCCCTAGTCATTCTGACTCCAAAGTATGTACAGTAGCAAGATCAACAACGCAGTACCCAAAATTATGCTACTGAAATGGAGAAAACTTGGAGTGAACGAGAGTGATTTTTGTGTGTGGAAGTGAGCTTCCTTCAGTTTCTTATCATCCCTGGGTTTTTGCACCAAGCTCTGATTGGTATTTCACACTTGTACTTTTTTAGGCACAAAGTAGATCCTGCAAGCCTGAGCTCTATCTGCTCCTACCTGAAGATACCCTAGAGGAGATTCTCTCTCTCTCTCTCTCTCTCTCTCCCCCCCAGAGCATCTGTGTGCTTTCAGAATATCATCACCAGTTATGCATGAAATTCGCTCTACTAAACTATTTCTCAAAAAGCAATTTTAGAGTGTCATTTATTTTGGAAGGGTATATTTCATGCTAAGTTAGGAACTGAAATGTAAAGTTCTGCCTTGGGGAGGGGAGGCAGGGGTTGAATTATTTTATTTACCCAAATTAGACAAATCAATCCTTTCAGTAAAATTTTTATCAAGGCAGGACACAATATAACTAATAAAATAACAGCTAAAATGATAAAACCAAAGAAACAACAAAGACAATCAAATAATTTCAAACAGCAGCTGCAACTCCACATTCACCAGTTAAGAAAACCCCCTAATACCACAGTGCCTTTCTCAACTGCAATCTGCCTCAACACTATGATTCACATATGAGGGTCCTTTCCAAAGGAGGCTGAGAGGATGGCAATTAGGAGGAAAGCCTTCTAAGTGTTGGTTCCCTAACTGCAGGAAGATTTCCCTAAATAGGCACCAACTCTATCCTTTTGGTGCCACCATAAGTCAGCCCTCTATGGCATGGGGATACCTGAGTCAGGTTTTTCAATGGTTGGGTTCATTCAATATTGCTTTAGTTGTAATTCTGTTTTAAATATTGTACTTGGAATGCTGTTAAAGTTTTATTATATTATGGTCCTGTTTAAAACCACTAGAGATCTTCAGCTAATGGGCAGTATAGAAATGAAATAGTCATCGCTACCATCTAAGTAAAATGATCTTGCCTTATTTCTTCTGAGAAGAAGAAATTTCCCCTCAATACTGGAGTTGTAACAGAAAAACCTATCTTGGCCAACACCAGTAAATTTACAATTACATAGTGAAGAACCATTCCCATATATCCTGTTCCAAGGGAGTAAGGGCTTTAAAAATGCAGATACCATGAACATGGTCTTGGAGGTAGAAACCAGCAGCTGGTGCAATTCTCAGAGAACAGATGTCCTCAGTAAGCAGCACTGTTTGCTGGGTTCAGTGGTGTTAGTTGAAAATTATGGATCATTTTCAAGGTCTCATCGCTTGGACAGAGAGTGCTTCTATTCAGAACCTGTTTGCAGATACAAAAGAGAACCCACTAATCACACAGAAAATTAAAAAGAAAGCCCTACTGACTCCTTCCAATATCATATGACCCTGATTTTCTTAGTCCTCTCCAAAATGATTTAATGTTAGAGTAAGAAGTCTGCACAGCCAAGGCCAGTGATAGGTTGTAATTATGCCAATCTGCCTGGTCTGTTGCGCTATGTTTGGGAAGAAGTCGCTGTCCAGCTTTCCACCTAGTATTTTGAAAATGTACTCATTTGTTCTATACTGAAAAAAATGCTCGATTTATACTTTTGCTGCTCTTTCCAAATGGTATTGCACCCAGGGCACCCTACTGCACTCATAAAGTGTAGACCTAAGCGGATTAGGCACACATTCCTTGGCTTCCAGGTTTAGCAATCTGGGATCTCTATTTTATGCTATGAAGATGCAATTACCTACCAAATTGGAAAGAAGTCCCACACAACTGGATTTACTCCTGAGGAAACATGGTGCACAGACTTGCACTGTTCGACGCACTGACAAAAGACACAGCGTGAAAGTAAGCGGGGAAAAACGGAGGCGGCAAGGGACGTGGAAAGGTGGACTTAGAAATGCAAATAACATTATCTTCGTCACAAACGGAGGCGCTTTCTGGTGTGAAGCATCTTTTGCTGGAAATCTCAACAAGACACCAACAGGAAGTTAGTAAATTGAATGAAGCGTTTTTTCTGACACTGAGAGTTTTAAAGCTAAAATGCTGCAGTTCCATACATTTGAGGAAGGCTGCAAAGGGATGTGCTTATTTTGCAAAGCCCTCCCATTCCAAGGAGACAGCAAACATCAGGTACTGCCTGAAGTTAATATAGCAGCGGCATGTCTCACTGGACTAGCAGCTCATTTCGTTATATCAACAACCAATACAATATATAAAGCACCCAATACAATATATAAAGCACCACTTGCATCTGCTCAGCTATTGCGGTACACCCATTGCAACAGTCCTTGGTTTTTGCATATTGGCTTCCCAACATGCACCAGGGCACTCACATAGATTTCCCCTTGTACGATTTTTGTGGTACAAACAGTATATATTGTTGATTAATAATAAGGAATTGAAAAGATCTTCATATATTATTCGAAAATACTGGAAAAAAGAGAGCAGTCGTCATATCTTTAAAAAATATGAAATATGAGACATATAAAAGGAGAGTAAGACGACAAAATATTCGGGCTGGTCCGATGGTAGTGGGTCATTTCAATTTCAATTGATTGTTCACAGTCAGTTACAGATCGATCTCCTTGTTCTCTCTTTCCCCCCTCCCCACTGCTGCACTTGACTAGTCTTTTCTTTTTCTTTAATTGTCATCGTGCTGCTATAAGAAGAGAAACCGACTACAAAGTTGCAATTTTTAAATAATCTATTGGAAGTGCAATCCAAAATATGCAAAAGTGAGAATCTCACTATGAAGTGTTTTGCTACATTTGAATGGCTTATTGCACTCACACAGGTTTCGGTGTGCAGAAAAGGATATGCCTTGTTTTAAAGGAGAGAGGCTAAGTAGCTAATGAATGTGAGAATAGGTTGGTTCCCTGTGTAATTGACACACTACCAATATACATTTCTGTAGAATGAACATCCATCTCTTACAGGGATGTTTTTCAAGATAACCTCAGTAACTATGCATGTAGAACAGAATACACCAATTGTGAAAAGTCCTCAAGCAATCACCATACGCTTGTTTCTTCATTTGTTAAAACTTTGTTTTGGTGGCTTGCATCTATGCCTTAACCAGATACTTCTACATTTTTAAGGGGGGAAACCCATACTTTTTCAAAGAAATCTACAATTTGGCATTCGTTAATTCAAGAATGATAGTGGTGAGGTAAGAAAATACCATACCATACTATAAATACCATACCAAGTACTATGTGAAAAATTGATTTTGGTGAGAGCTCCATGAAACCTGAAACTAGCTTCTGTGTCACCAAGAATGAGTAGAGCAAAGTCAGACAACCTACAAGACATGGCAAAGCCTCACTCTTTGCATCCCAGATTGGTGTTTAACCAGTGTGCAGTATCCTGTGCCCCAGGTTCCCCCTCTCCCCCACCACCCCCAGCCCATGTATTTTGACAGACACTGTGAAGGAGCAGAACAGTTTGTCATTTTTCTATTTAGTTGGGGGTTTTAATGCCACAGTACAAAATCTTGCACATATGTATGCGTTTGTGTTTGTCAGTTTTGACCAAAAGGTCACACATTATGGTAGACAGGATGTCTGGTCATGAATCCCTAGTTTTACAGGCAACTCAAGTTCAAAGTTTAGTTTGATGGAACTAAAAGGAGAAAAATAAGACATCAGTTTGCAAGAAATTCAACTTAAAGTCAGGGAAAGAGCTTAAGAAAAGCTTTCGTCTGGAAAGGTTCCCTATTGTTTGCTCTAGGTGCTCTCCAGATTGGTTGGAAATGGGGAAGCAAAATGAAACACCTATGGCACAAACCTAAGGCAAGAGCAAGGCACACTATTTTGCTTGGTTAACTCTCCCTAACAGGGCATTGCTGAGGTGGGAGACAATACATGCATATTCTAGCAATTATGTTTGCATATTTTCCTGTAATATCAATTGCCCTTTGCAAATTTTGAGGTTTTAGAAGGGAAGGGAGCAGTTACACTTTGTACAAAAGATGCACAGGCTGTTCATCTGCCAGGTGCTTCCTGGTAACTGCAGTAATTTTTGAAATGGAAAGGTGTGTTTAAGAAGCAGCACATATGGACAACTGCCATAAATATATCATCCTCAGTTTATTCAGAGTGTGTGACTACCTTGTTCTTGTAAACAGAAGCCTCTTTTTCAAACATGTTGCATGTTCATAAGGAAGTGCATAGTACACAGGTAGTAGAGTTATCTATCACCTAAAGTATACAATAATGCTGAGGGGGTTTTTTGCTGAGGACCAGAAAAGAAAGGTAGCATTAGAGGCAGATAGATGGACTGGATTTAGAGAACAGGATAACCTGCACTCAAGGAGTATGAGTTAAGTTGAAAAGTGGGTTATCCTGTAGTCTAAATGCAGCCAATAAACCATGCTGAACTACCCAAAGTTCTCAACCCGACAACAAACCATGGGTTCTCTTCATAGGTTGTTCATGGTTAACCAGCCACGGTGTGTGATCTCTTCTGGGTTCAGACAACACAATAATCATGTTTTGACAATAATTCATGGTTCAGTGACAGCCCACACTCAGTCAATGCTTGACCCTTAAATATAGGTTATCATGTTATCTGAACCCAATCAATATTGTGTGTGTATCAGCGGGGAAAGGAAAAAATGGTGCCTACAGGAGAATAAAGAACTTTATGAAGTATGGCCTATCCATCCTGAAAACAGAACATCAACAGGCATTTAATTTTCCCATCACTGCAACTCAACAGATAGGGATCACTTCCCCTTTTAACCAACATGTTTATATATGTTCAGTGACTTAAAATGTTCATTCACGGTGTAGTAGTAATTAATTTATTCTGGGGGAAGGTTTTACATCAGGTTGTATGCACATATTCCAATTTCAGGGAAGTGCAAGTTTCATTATTTAGAAAAGTATATAAAGAAAACAGAATCTCCATCTGTAATGAGACTCCTACATAATCAAGGCTGCTCTGCCTTCCATTGCCCTTATTCCTATTGACTGGGTTTGCATGACATGAGAAGCCATGGTGGGTTTTTACCATTTGTCTGTCCTGTTGTCTGAATCCAATAGGGGTATTGGCCTCTAGAAAGCATGATACCAACTTTGATCTATGGTTTCTGCATACCATAATGGTTTCTTGGGATATCTGAATCCAGAATCATGGTTTTCACAATCTTCATATTCAGCTACCACAAAATGCCCTGAACAGGGTGGCCAGTCTAGGAGCCCCTCCAGCCATCCAGTCTCTACCATCCATCTCTGCCTAGTAACAGACATGCCACTGCTTGCTATGCTCCCACAGGCTGCTCTCTGCTCCTCCTTCCCGCCATCATTTCTGTTATCATCCAGATGTCCTGCAACTTTCTAGCTGCAGAGAAGCATGCAACACTACCCAAAAGGGCAGCCTTGGAGTCAGCCAGTTTTTGTACTCCTTTCTGCCCAACGAGATTTTCACAGATTCCAGTCTTAGTTCTTGTGGCTTTTCTTTTCCTTAGATGCATACTAGTACGAGGAAGAATTCTGTAATTGGGGGAGAGCAATTAGATTATGGGCAGTTTTTGGACAGCACACCTGCAGAACATTCTATTTGTACATTTCTAAGCCACTGAACAGATCAAATATTTTAACAGATGTTTTTGAAATAACCTGGATTCTAGATGAAGAAATCTCTTTAGGAAAATCTTATGCCACTGCGATAAAAATATGGTTTACTATAGAAAAGCCTTTCAATAGGGCTTGGTAGGTTTGCTCATGATAAAGACTGCAGAGCATTTCAATTGTGGGGAATGTTCTCTTATAACGGTACAAAGAAAATTAAGCAGTAGATCAATCATGTGGGCTTTTGGGAAGACATATTTTCCGGTAAGGGAGAGAAAAGAACTAGATTTCATATTCACGAAAAGGGATGGAAAGAAACATGAACACAAGAGTAAGAGGAACTGGCATGTAAGATTGTTGATAGTAGAAGGCAGGGAAAATAAAACTGGAGAAGTACCAAAAGGAGATGGGCACAGAGGAATTGGAGGAAGATGAGAAGCAGTGCAGTGTGGAGGTTGGAATTTTGGACAAGGGATTCCAATGTTGTGAGCATAACTAAGAAAAGGAGCAAAGCAATACGCTGAAACAGAATCAGTACAAAATTAAGATTTTAAAATTTATGGAAAATGCAGCTTAGTGGTACTTTTTATATAGGAGTGATAGAACTGTCAGTGTAGTGTAAGATCAGGAATCTGTTGTGGGGGTAGGGAGCATCAAACACACTGGAATTCAGCACAACTGGCAACATTGTATGAACTTGTGTTCAGGTTTTAGGAATTAGCATGCTAATTTTTAAAAGGAGGTTTAATGTAGTCTGTGTTAAAACCATCTGGAATGGCTTTGCAACCATTCCTTCAGAGGGAATATTCCTGTTCAAGTTCTTCTAAATCCTTTTCTTCCCACTCTGAGGCATGAATGCAGAGGGTAGCTAAGCTGAGTATTTGTCAGGGGCCAAACACAGAAGGCCACTGCTTTCTCAGTGCTACCACTTTTCCTTTCCATAAAAGAAACAGACATAAATCTGTTTGCCTATCGTGCTTCCACTAAATTAGAACTGCCATTCCATAGGACCCCCCCCCCAAACTTGCAGAGCCAGTAATGGCCTTTCCCTCTTCCTGCCAAGAGAAAAAAGCAAAGGGATCACCTTTACCCTTACTCATGCCAGATGAGTGCTCTCAGTCTGCCTCAGTCCTTACATGAAAAATAAATTTCATAGGAACTGTGATTGTTTAAAATAAGGCACAGACACCACTTTCATTTAGAATTATTTTTCTGAATGAAGACATACAAAGTAAAAGACCTGGAAGCATAAACTGCCACATGTCTGGCAAAGCACAGAAGAACCAATTCTTAGTTATACTTCCCCATTTTAATACTAATAAAGAGACACAACCTTGTTTGGCCAAGATTTGTTTGATAACTGTTAAGGTATTATAAAAGCTTTGCTTTGGAATAGGGAGAAAAAATCAAGTTCAAGTCAGTCACAAAAAATATATTTTTCCACCAATCAAAACCAGTAAACTAATAAAAAACATTCACATCAAAAAGTTCAGTGTTCAGATTTGTTTTGTAATACAAAAATCTCATACTGCAGTTTTGCTACCTCAAATCCCCTTTGCTCCAGACGCTGCACTGTTCCCCCAATCAACCTTTCAGTAACTTTGCAATGACCCTGTTAAACATGATCCTCGCTGCACCTAAAGTTCTTCTTTCGTCCTGCTTAGCTTGGTAGAATGTTCTTCTACAAATTTGCTCAAGCTCTCCAAATCTCTTTCCCCACTTTCAAATTTAATAGGATTCTTCTTTTTGTTGCTCGGAGCAAAATAGATGGTGGGGAATCCTTCTGTTTTGTACTTGTCACTGGGGACATCATTTGCAGTAGCATCCATTTTGGCAATGACCAGATTTTTCTGGTTCTTGTATTTTTTACCCAGCTCAGTATAGATGGGCTCAAGTTTCTTGCAGTGTCCACACCAGGGAGCGTAAAATTCAATGAGAACATCCGCATTCGGATCCATCACTATGGATTCAAATGTTTTACCAACAACAATCTTCACAGGACCCTTGTTATTTTTTGGTACTGGCTGGGATTTCACAATGGGTTTCAGCTTACCTAGGAATGGAAATGCAAAGAACACTGTCACGCAAAAACCATGTTTCGTATAATTAAATTTGCAGAATTAGCCTACAGAATTTATTAGCCTAATTATAGTATTATTTTAGTGCCTTAAAGCAAGACACAAGTTATAACCTTTGTGAAGCACATGCTTTCAGCATGTCAGCAAATATCTTTCACAGCATTTCGTTAGAACATGTTAATCCACAGTAATGTCATTTTTCCCTCCCAACTCCTTTCTTTCTGCTTAAATATGCAGCTTCATGAATTCTGAAGAACTCAAATTCTTATTCATGATTTGTGACAATTTGCTTGGTTCTAATGAAGGTAAGAATACCAATCATCAGGCATGCAAAGAACAGAATAGGATGTTCCAAGGAATTTTGCTCCTACTTCACCTGTCTGACAGTCAGAAGGCTGGGAGTTAGCATTCTCTTTACAATGTTACACCATAGGTTTTTTGTACTTCTGGGAGAAGTACTAGCCACAAGGAATGATTACATATGGCCAATTACTCTACACCCAAAATAAAACAAGAAGTTGTTTACAACCCAATCACAACTTACCTTTTTTGAATAACAGAACAAATTTCCTCAGCACATCAGAATCAAACTCTTCTGGTTCCATGGCATATTTCTTGCCCCCTTCATCAAAGATGGCAGCATTTACATCCTCTCCACTGTCTATCAGTCCAAGATCCTTGATCTCGGAAGAATAGTCGTCTTCATCAGCAATTGCAAAAGTATACTCTGGAAAGTCCTTAGCCACCTCTAATACTTTGTTTCGCCAGTACTGAGTAGCTAAAGACAACAGGCAGACAATGAAGTTAGAGATTTCTTGTTTGTTTTGTACAAGGCTCTTAAAAGGTGATAATTTTTAGGTATACTTACCAACACGATAATCAAAACTGAAATCTACAGTATAGTAAACGACCACCAAAGGTTTCTTAGTGTATCTCTTAGCATCATTGGTAGTCTTACGATGACCAACAAGAGGTAAGGCGTATTTTAAAACATGGCTTTTCACTTTATCAACATCAGTGGATTCCTGTTTAGAGTAACAAAAAATAGATCCAGTGGATGTGATGTCAGAAAGAGTTCACATTTCACAGAACATCATTTATGTACTGATCTAGACTTAAAGAACACCTGTAGAACTGTACTGTTTATGACCTTCATTGAAAATAGTTTACACTGTTCAGCCTAAGGAATCTCACGTAAGTTTAATATATGAATAGTTTCCATGGGATTTCCAGCCTAGAAGTCACCAAGGGGGCCTCTTTGTCTGGCCCACAGCATCCCCATCACAGCAATTCTGCTCCTATTAAGCTGCCGATGGAAATCCTGCAAAAACTCAATTACTGCTGCAATGAGCAGTTTTCAGGAAGGAAACAGCTGGGATGGGATGACTCTTTTAAAAGTATCAGTGAACTTGGTTTTTTAGAAAAGAATAAAGCTTCTTGCTGTGCGGGACAAGAAGGGTGGAAGATAAAGAAAGAGGAATAGTTGGGTCAGGAAGGAACATAATCATGCATGCAAGAGAAAGTAGCAGTACGAAAATAGCTTTTGTACATGTCCAGCCTATTACTGGTATTTCACCCACCCACCCATTCAACACACATAACCACACAGATTTCCTTGATGGGAATGTGGCCTGCAGAAGGGAAAAAACTTTCCCAATCCTAAATTAAAAGATTCAGGATATCATGTTGCATTTCCTACAACTGTTGCAATACAGCTTGGGCAGCAGGTTCTTGCTACATTGTGGGAACTCAGTTCTAAGAGATTGGGAAGTAAAACAGTTTATTCCAGAACATGAGTGCTGAAGTAGGCTTCAACTAGTTGGTGCAGTTTCTTTTTTATTAATATGTTCATCACCAACTTGCATATATGTTTTAATTACAATTTTGATTCGACCTTCTATTTTAATATTTTGACCACTTTGAACGCTATTTATACCAGAATGCAGCATATGCAGTGGTACCTCGGCTCACCAACTTAATCCGTTCCGCGACTCTGGTCGCGGCCCAAACTGGTTGTGACCCAAGTCAAATTTCTCCATAAGGTTCAACGTAAATAAGGTTAATCCATTCTGTAACCATTTTTAATCACAAAAATTGAAACAAAGTAACAACAAAAAGATCCCGGCCACCTCCGCCCCTCCCAGCACAACTGCAATTGCGCCCGTCTTCCCTGCACGAGTGCAACTGGGATCTTGGCCATCTCCTCCCACCCCCAGCACGATTGTGGCCATCTGCCCCCCAAGAGCGCGATTGTGGTCGTACTTGGGCAGGGAAGACGGGCATGATCGTGGCCATCTCCCTCCCCCGCGAGCACAATTGCGGCCATCTCCCCCCCCCTCCCCTGACTGTGATCATGCAGGGAAGACACCTGAGCTCGCAATCGCCACCAGATGCAGAGTTTGCGACCTGAGGCAAGTTTTTTCTGAATTTTATGTTCACAACCTGATTTGGTCGTGAACTGAGGCATTCCTGAGCTGAGGTACCACTGTAATTTGAACAACTACATACATTCTGCCTCTCCAAGTAGGGTTTCTAAACAACTCTCCCCACGGACATTTTTCTTTAGTGGATCCTAGCTAAAAGCCATTTGCCATTTTCCAAGCTTGCTCTCCCCCACAACTGAATAGCTCAGATTGTATACATCTGTCATCTTGAAATTCTCCAACTTTGCTTCAAGTGGGCATATTGGGAACTCTCACATGCTCATTCAAGCTGCCAGAGCTCTCAACCAACTTGACCTTGTGGAGAAAGCGTTTGTCATTTACTTGTTTATCGTATATGTACACCACCTCCAAGGATGAAATTCTGCCAAGGTAACGTACACATTAAAATGGAAAAATCAATAGAAATGATCTATGCCAGCAATCACAACTAAAAGCACAAACACGCTTTAAGGAAAACACATCAACAACTAGGGGTCGGTTTGCAGAGGTTTCCTAAGAGCCTACAAAACACCTGAATTCCTGACTGAAGCGCATTACATAGATATGAATGTACTAGAAAAACCCCCTTCATGGGGCTTGCCAACCTAATGGCCCTTGGCAACAGGCATTCCAACAGGAAGAAATCTAGGGGAATGTTTTGCTCCAATAGTTAGCACATACATACAATACAGTTTCATTAAAGCTGTGAGCCAAGTCTATACCATTAGGAGCTTTTCCATCATGTTCACACATAGCCCCTGCAACTCAAGGAACAGATAAAAGAAGCAAGTCCATCCTGAAGGAGCAGGAGGAACTGCAGCTATAGGCCAGTATTTGATCTTGACCAGTGTAAAAATACCTCTGTATTTATTGGAAACGGTCCCCCAGATTTTAAATTGATGGATGACTTTCAGTTGTTGCGGCCTGATGATGTGGACAAGGTGCTTGGACAAGTACGTCCTACCACCTGCTTACTGGACCCTTGCCCATCTTGGCTACTTAAGAAAGCCAAGGATGGGATAGGGACCTGGATCCTGGAGGTTGTCAATGCCTCTCTAAGGGATGGCCGGGTACCTGCCCCTTTAAAGGAGGTGGTAGTCCGGCCAGTCCTAAAGAAGGCATCCCTGGATCCAGAGGTGGCCGCCAATTATAGACTGGTGGCCAACATCCCGTTCTTGGGCAAGGTGTTAGAGCAGGTGGTGGCAGAGAGATGGGGAGTGCGTCCCTGTTGGTTCTCTTGGACCTCTCGATACCATTGACTATTGTATCCTTCTGGATAGGCTAGCGGGATTGAGAGTTGGAGGCACTGCTTTGCAGTGGTTCTGCTCCTATCTCAATGGCCAATTCCAGAAGGTGGTGCTGGGGGACTATGGCTCTGCGCCATGACAGTTATGCCATGGAGTTCCGCAGGGGTCCATTTTGTCCCCCTTGCTATTCAACATCTACATGAAACCACTGGGAGAGGTCATTGGGAGGGGTGGGCTGCGGAATCATCAGTACGCTGATGATACCCAGCTCTACCTCTCATTTTCAACTAATCCAGGTGAGGCAGTGGCTGTACTGAACAGGTGCCTGGCTGAGGTAATGGGATGTATGAGGGCCAACAAACTGAAGCTCAATCCAGAAAAGACGGAGGTCCTGTTGGTAGGTGGGTCGCGCTTTGGGGTGGAAGACCTGGACCTTGTCCTGAATGGGGTTGCACTCCCTATGAGGGACAGGGTTCGCAGCTTAGGAGTGCTCCTCGACCCAGAGTTGTCATTAGAAGCTCAGGTGATGGAGGTGGCGAGGAGCACTTTCCTTCAGCTTCCGCTGATCCAGCAGCTGTACCCCTACCTGGAGAACGATTGCCTGGCAACAGTGACACATGCACTGGTAACTTCCCCATTAGACTTCTGTAACACGCTCTACATGGGGCTGCCCTTGAAGACAGTCCGGATACTTCAATTGGTGCAAAACAGAGCTGCCAGGTTGCTGACGGGAACTGGGCCTTGTTCTCATATAACCCCAGTCCTCCATCAGCTTCACTGGCTTCCCATTGAAGTCCGGGCCCAATTCAAGGTGTTGGTTATCACCTATAAAGCCCTCAACGGCTTGGGACCTGGTTATCTAAAGGAGCGCTTGCGTCCATATATGCCCTCCCGCCCCCTGAGATCGGCAGCAGAGGCCCTCCTCCAGGAACCCTCCGTGAAAGATATTAGGAGGGTGAGTACCCGGAGGAGGGCCTTCTCTGCGGTGGCGCCCCACCTATGGAATGCGCTCCCCAGAGAGATCTGCCTGGTGCCATCATTATTGCTTTTTGGCGCCAGGCCAAGACCTTTTTATTTAAAAGTTATTTTAATTGTTAACTGATTATTTATTGGGTTTTATATTGTGCCGAAATGTCTCCAAAATTTTTAAGGTTAATTGTGCGAATGGTATTTGTAAGCTGCCCCAAGGCTTTTTGCAAATGGGGTGGCATAGAAATGTTTTAAATAAATAAATAAATAAATAAATAAATAAATAAATAAATAAATAAATAAATAAATAAATAAATGTAGTCTAGAGCATCAACATTCAGTAGACATAAACAGCTCCCTCTAAGAACAGAGCTAACCCATCTGCAATAACACATTGGCCTAAGTACTTACTTGAATATCCAAAACATGCATTTTAGGCTCATATTTTGATTGAAATTTTTCAGGCTGCATCACCACCACTTTCCCAGAATCAACTTTCAAAAAGTTGATGATTTCTTTGCTGAACGTATGATGGAACTTGTATTCTTCTCTCATATTGTTAGCTGAAAAATGAAGAAAAGTTGGGGAAACATCCCCCCTAAAAAGTTTGGAAACTGTTTTGCATCTCTGCTTCAGCAATCCAAATACTTTACACAGCCTGAGTACCCTTACCTATGAAGCTCCAGAACAGGGGCGGGCAACTTTAGCCCACCCTGAGGCCAGCCCACCTCACCAAGGCTCCTGCTGCTACTACCAAACTGGTAGCATGGTTGCTTTCGAGTATTTTCTAAGACAGTTCTTCCTAAATTTTAATGGAAAAATCAAGGACTTCGTAGACCCCTGCAAGCTGACAAAGGACAACCCTGGTTTGTCCCCAGCTCTCACTGCCCTAATAATTAGAGACATATTATTGCCTGGCTCCACCAGACTAATACCCATTATCAGATCTACCCTCCATGAACATGCCTAATCTTTTTCTTAAAAGGCATTCTTGATTGATGGGCATGTTCACACCTTGTGGTAGTGAATGCTAAATTATGCACTGATCCAATCAGATACCAGGGTTAAGCATTATCAGAACAAGCTATACGAAGCTTTGGGCACACCTCATAAATTGCCCCCCAACAATCCCTTGAAGGAAGGCAAAATGCAGCACATTCAATACTGGAAGAAGCAACCTTTAATCATCTTCCGCCAAACTCAGAGAGAAGAAGGCCAAGTACATCATTCCAAGTCTTGCTGGACTCATCATTTCATCTGGGCTATGCTGCTGTGTACAGCAGTACTTTCCATCTGTCCTGAATTTGTTGCAAATGTATTTCACTGGATGGCCAAGAGAAAAAATAACCTCTCTTCTCCACACAGTAAATGTCCATCATCATATCTTAGTTATCCTACATCCCCTTTTAAATTGCCTTAACCTCCAGTCATAAAAGTGCTCCAACCCTCTAAACAATTTAAAGCATATTACTATGCATACTTAGAAAGTCCTACAATTCCCATCACTCCTCAGCCAGCCATAGTTGGAGGACTTTTCCTAGCTAAACATGCATAGGATTACAGCCTTACTTGCAGTCTTTTTATTTAGTATATTTGTATCCCACTTTTTTCCCTTTCAAGGAACTCAAGGTGGCTTACATAATTCTCCTCCTCTTATTCTCACAACAACCGCCCTGTGAGGTAGGATGCACTGAGAGTCTGTGAGTGGCCCAAAGTCACCCAGTTAGCTCCATGGCCAAGTGGGGACTAGAACCCAAATCCCAAGTTCCACACTCTTAACCACACCACCACACTGGCTTTCTTCTGTACTCTCTCCTAGTTCTAGAATGTTCTTCTGAGATCAGCTGACCAAAGGAGGGCTGCCTCTTCTCCCAGATTAGGCTGCCTCTTTTCTGCTCAACCAGGGAGGTTTGTTGGTTCTTTCATATAATATGCATGTTCCCTTCCAAGAAGACAGGCATCTACTATTTTCTGTTGCTTGCTATTAGATTATACAAAGCAGAATCTAAACTTCTAGAAAGTTTAAAATTCACTCCTGTTTTCACTCTTCACTTTTTAATGCCTCTTCTACACTATTTCATGTATTTGCCTCTGATTTGCCTCTATATCTGTTTTTCTGTTCCTGGTCTAGCACTAGCAGAGGGACTGTGCCTCCTCACTCCTAAAAAGTATCAAGGGGAGGCAGTTCGATGCAACGCACCATTTGAAAGCCATGGACCTGCAATTTCAAGAATATGAAAAATAATATTTAACTCCTCAAGTTATGCATGTCTAGCAGCTAAAGGAAGTTCTGCCCTGCTACTATGCACTCTAAAGGTTTAATAAAGCACTTTTCATGTGAAGGTGGACAGTGTGCACATTCTGACAAGTTATTTACAAATAAATGGAAAAGCATACCAGCATCTTGATACAGTTGGTAGGCTGGGTCCTGGTCTCCTTTAAACACCCCAATGATGATGACATCATCCCCATCTTTCAAGAATTCTTGTACCTGTTTGGTAGCCTGTACTTGTTTGGATGGAGGGCCAGCCTGTTCTGTCATATAATCAACAATTCCTGTTAGCGAAAGACACAATCTCATGTTACTACTTGGGAAAAAATGTGCAGTTACAAGCATCCTTTTAAAATTACAACTTTTCAACACTATGTGGTTAATCTGCTGTATCTGCTTTCAGATTTGTCACAGAATTGTGTCCCAAGCATCACACCAAGTTTTCTTTCTTCCTTTTCTGGGTAGCAATCTGGAATAGCAGAATAGCTCAAATATGCAAGTGGAAGTTGCGTTTTTGTTTTTTGCTTTCACAATAATGCTGCATTCTCCCCACTAAAAGAAAATTCACCCCAAAGTACTCTATAAAAATGGAATCTTCATAGTCACAACCACGTCTAAAGAATCCATGAACAGGAAATGAAGAGCATTCGTGAAGAAAAAATCCAAAAAAAGACTGAGATTTCATTTTGATTCCCTGCCTTATGTGGTCCTGAACGTGCAGTTCCAACAAACTGAAAACTTTATTTAGTCTTCAAGCTGTCATACAGTGCCTTGGGACTGTATATTTTAAAATAATTAATGTTCCACCTGCAGGCTTTTTAATGCATTTTATCACCACTTTTTTGAACCATGTTTAATGTTAATGTAGTTTGCTTGCTAGTCAGCTTAACGTTTGATTAAGTGCCTGTTTGCTGTTTTCTTGGTTACTGAATTTCAATGCTGATGAAACAATGAAAGCTTTTTAAATCACTGGTGTATAAAGCCTTTAAAAATAAACAAATAAGTAATTCTTTAGGGACAAACACAACAAATTGAGTCAGACTGAAGCAGATTAACATATGTATGATTCTAGAGTACAGAGTTAACCCAATATTTAGAGCTGATCATGTTACCTTTGTAGTGTGGTTACTGTGCATTTGAGGTGGTTCCCTTGGTGCTTTGCTATGGTTACATATTTATTAGATTTCTATCCCACCTTTTTCTTTTCTACAAAGGACTCCAAGTGGTTTACATCATTCTCCTCTTGCTGCTCTCCATCTTATCCCCACAACAACCACCATGTGAGGTAAGTTGGGCTGAGGGATTGTGACTAGCCCAAAGTCACTCAATGGGCTCCATGGCTGAGCAGGGAGTAGAGCCCAGGTTGCCTAAGTCCTAGATCCATGCTCTTAACCACTACCCACACTGGCTTGATATCATTATTCAGTATCATGAGAAAAATTCAGATCATACAAGGGCTTCCCATACCAGCCAACTGCATCACGGTACTCCACAACTATGATTTTTAAATATCAGCATTTTGCCTATCTACATGTCCCACTGCACCTGAAAAAGGAAACATTAAATCTACAGGCACGAGGTGGTTTCAAAGTCATGCCCAGACTTCTTCAAATTTGCTCTTCTCTGTGCCTACACAATCAGAACTCACTATCGGGCACCTATGCAGTCCCCTTTGAAGTCACACCATACAGCAAAAGGAAGTTTGTTTTCCAGGTAAATACAGCTGGCAGCAGCTTTAGGATCACTTTCATGGGATATATGCAGCTCCATGATCTGGAAAATAGCTGGCTGCCTCCTATGAATGCAGCAACACTAGTGGACGTTTCTGTGTTGAAGCTGACACTGTACAGGAGGCTTTTCATACTGTCTAGGCTGGATGCTTTTTGCTAGTGTTGATTGTTTTCATATATGGTGGCTGTTTTCTTACTGTAGCCATTGTTTTTTTATACTGAGTGTTACAGCTGTAAAGTCACCTTGTAAGAGTTCCTGCCCTGAAAGGCAGCCTAGAAACACTATGAAAAAAATAAGTAATACTGTGTTTACTCATGCAAATATTGTGCCTGGAAAAAGCCTAGTCTGTCTGCATTAAGCATGAAACCCATCTTTGTCAGTGGTTTGAGACAACTCTGCAGGATGTCTCGGTCAGAAAAATCAAGGCTTGCAGCAGACAAATCTGCTGGGAAGGAAATTTACCTGCCAGTCTCTGCCATTCCCAGTAAAATGTGAAACCACAAGGAAGAGAAAGACATCCACTTTCAGTTCGCACAGGAAAATGATGAGGCTTGACAATCCTTTAGCCATCAACCTCCACGAACCAAAGGTGCACCCTCAGGACGTTTTGCAATGCACTAAGATTTTGTGTGGTTTAGGAGGAGCGAAGAGGGCTCCCAGAATGGAGAAAGCTAAACTGTTTTATATGAAACAAGATTCTCTTTTTCTCCCTTAATAATTTGTTTGCCCATGAAGAGTGCATACAGCATTCCAAATCGGGACAAATAGTAGGAGAAAGAAATGCTAAAGCATAGAGCATGTAGTTTCAAAACTATAGTTGGAATATAGTTCCAAAACAGAAATTCCAGACTGTAGCTTTCATTTGTCTTAGCAGATGGTAAGACGCAGAAGAGGACAGAGCACTAGACTTCAATTGATGCTGAAATCCCAAGTCACCTGTGGACAATTTATGTAGCTCATAGCAAAGTCAAACTCAAAAGTTTCAGTTTCTCATCTATCAAATACAACTGGGATCAGACTCACAGGTTTATTGCAAAGATGAAAAACAAAACACTTTGCCATACCGTATTTTTCTCTTGGGCCATTATAGTCAAAAGGTTTGCCCTTGCGAAAGATCTTGAGAGTTGGGTATCCAGACACATCAAATCTCTTTGCAAGATCAGTTTCAGCTATAGCATCAACTTTTGCAAGGGGGATAGGAGGGGTACGTTTGCTAAGCTCCTTAGCTGCTTTCTCATATTCTGGAGCTAATCTTTTGCAATGTCCACACCTAAATGAGGATGGGAGAGAGAAAAAAAGTGTTAAAGTTTTGCAGCACAGTTTTTCAGTTTTGTTGGAATTTATTCTTTCAACTGAAGGATGGGGGGAAGATAATACTTTAACATGTTAACAAAGTGAGCAAGCATACATTTCACAATTACATCTCTAAATCCTGATGTGAATGCCACATGTTAATTTTCCATGTACACATCCTGGTTATGCAGAAGGTTCAAGTATACTGTCATCATTTTGAGCTAGATATAGAAGCACATACACAAAGAGGAAAGTTGAAGATAATGCACTGGCTCTCAACTCTGTAATTTAAATCATGCTTCTCAGTGAAGAACTGGATATAGTCAAGTCATTTTATATTACAAAATGCATTTACTTCACACTGCAAAACTGGATTAAATTTAGAGATGTACTTTCTCCAATGGAAAATGTAAGTTTTCAGGAGGATGGACCCTGTGAGACTTGTTTATGTATTTCCTGCTTTTAAAAAGTATTTCTAAATGTATCTTCAGAGGTCATTCAAATCTGCAATTAAATCTAACTCACTGAATGAATGGCATTCTGGCGCCAAACACAGCACAAAGGAAGATGGACTATTTTGAAGAACCGTTTTAAAAAACAGTAAAAGTTTTAAGCTACATAATTAGAATGCATGTTACAAACCTAGGAAAACTTCATGTTTTTTATTTTTACCACTACAGAGCAGGAACAGCCAAATCAGAACTGGGTGAATGTTTCATATATGGCTAAACCTATTATAATTCTTCCCAAATAAGAGATCAAACTCTGAAGAGATAAATGCTACAGTCCAGTGAGAAACACAGATCACAGACTACACTTCTCTTCCCCTCAGCAACAAAACAGCTTGACACACATCATAGAATTGGAAATAGAGGGCTAGCTAGGTTGCACATGCCCTGTGATTCTAGATCTGGGGCAAGGTACACAAAGCCAACACACTATTCTGCATCAAAGGAAATAGTAAGATGTGATAGCTAAAACATACTTACCATGGAGCATAGAATTCAACTAGAATTATGTCAGCCTCATTTACTGTTTCATCAAAGTTATCTTTGGTCAACACTAATGTTGCTTCAGGAGGAGGAACCCAATCTGGCTGTGAAACTTCTTTCACTTTAGCCACAATTTCTAAAGAGAGTGATAGTCACAAAGAACAAGTAATTGTTAACTGACAAAGGTGATGTCATTTTGCAGTGTGGGGCTAATGCAGCAAGGTGACACGTATGGACTGTATGCATGTGCTTCACCCCATGTCTGATCCGGGGCACAGGAAACCTGTCCACCCTTTGTGCCCTCAGCACAATATTCTCCAGCTGAGCACTTCTCATTCACATGTGCAGAAGTAAAGGGGTATACTTGGAATACCACTGGGATACAGGCTACAAGTATTCCTTGATATGAAGAATGCAGCCTATCCCGAGCTATCCAGGCCAGGGATGGGTAACTTATGGTCCTCCAGATATTTTGGTCTACAACACCCATGACCCCTCCCCATTTTGCAGGCCAAAACAAGCGAGACACAGGTTGCCCCCACCGCAAGTGTAGTCATGCTACAGTGAGACAGCACACTGAGGGACTGGCTTTTTACACTGCCTGTTATACCAAATACACTACAGGCACAATCCTATACAAGTTTACACAAAAGAACAAGATTACAACTCCCAGCATGCTCCAGCCAGCATGGTCAGCTGGGACATGCTGGGAGTTGAAGGTCTTTTGTTCTGTCCAAGCATACAGCAGTTTAAGCCCTAAGATGTATTATCAGCCACGCCCATGTCTACTACCTGGACATGCTGCTCCCAGCAATCCACCTGAGTGGAATGGAAAACTGCCCTGTAAGTTGGCTGTGATCTGCCATTGCAAAAACAACTGCAGTACAGTACTTCTTAACCAATACTGCTTTGAAATTCTAGACTGACTCACCAACACTGCTAAGATCCACCTGCAACTGCCTTGGGAGTTGAGAAAAATCTCCAGCAAGCACAGGGTATTTTTGTATGGTGATGCAGCAGTGCAATTAATCTGTTTAAAGATCTTTCAATGAAAGATCCTTAGCTTTAAGCATTATCTTTCACAGCACGATGGAGCCAATGTTCTGCACTTCTAAACACGCATAAGACTGAACAGTAAGAAAAATAATCAAGCATGCCTATGCCTGTTGCATGTACATGCCACTAGCAATTTCTTGGCAATTTCTCTGAGATGAAGACATTCTCAGAGTAGATAAAGCTCTTACATCTCCCTATGGGCAGATGCCTGCCCTTTGCAATATAAGCAAGGAAAGATGGTGTGCAAGTCACATGTGCATTGTTTTAACATCAATGCATCTTTGTAACATGCAAAAGAATACCTGCGCTTCCTTTATTTAGACCATCAGGGAGGTATTTTATGTGTGGACTAAATGACAGGCCATGTGTAGCAGCCTGTATCGAAAGAAGTGAGATCCTTCATTCCTATTTTACCGCTAATGCAAAACTAAGTACTAGCATGGGACTGCTTACCTGCTTCTGTTCTTGAGCCTTCATAATCCACAGGCTGACCCTTCTTTAGGATCTTGATGGTTGGGTAACCACTAACATCAAAGCGGCCTGAAACGGCAGAAGCTGATGTAGCATCTATTTTGGCAACTGGGATGGGAGGATCATTTTCTTTCAGCACTTTGGCTATTTTTTCATATTCGGGAGCAAACTGCTTGCAGTGCCCACACCTGAAGTGAGGGAAGGGAGGCACAAAAGGAAGAATTCAGTGACCATCTGGTTTTACGGAACTCTACTGCAAAACTACAACACTTTTAAGGATAGGGCGGGTTGCACTGCAACACAGTGCTTAGCTAGGCAGCGTGCCTATGTCAGAGGTGCAGATTCCATTTCAGAAAAGGATGCAGGGGCCTCACTTTTAAATTGTTTCTAGTAATTTTATTTTTTTTATAAACCACTATAAACCTACCAGACAGCTTTGGCTATTCTGCAGTACAGAAATGAATAAAGGGGGGACAAGTTCAAAATAACAAATTTCCACTTAAAACACTTGCTGCACTAATGGGGCAGCAGAACAGGCACTTCAATCATTTGGAATGGGAGGAAATCAGTCAAAAGGCCAGACCACCATCAAAGGGGGCTGGGGACCACCTGGGGAAACCCTGAGAACCAGATTTGGCCCAGGAGCCCAAAATTCTCCACCCTGATCAAGATATACTCACACCTCTAGTTGAGCATTTTCTTCCTAAGCCTTCACATCTCTAGTTTTGCACATACAATTAAAGGCACCTGACAGGAATCCTGTTAGATTTCATGTACATAGTCATATGGTGAAGACTTTAATTAAAAACACTTATATCCCATCTATACCACACAGATATCAAGACAGCTTACAACAACAGCAGCACAACTAAAATAGAAAAGGAAAAAATTAAAATGTCTGTCTTGAAATACTATCAAACCTTGAAATACCAGGTAAATACAAATGTTTTGGCCTGGTTCCAAAATGAATAAAGTGTCAGCACCAGGTGCACCTCTCTGAGGAGCAGGTTCCAAAGCTAGGGTACTACCACAGTAAAGTCCTTCTCCAGGTAGGCATCAGAAATCATATGCAAAAACACTCTTCAGTTAAAAGTTTCTTGCCTGCAGAGTTAGCTTGCCCTGGGTTCTGAGCAAAATGGAATGCAGGCTGGGACCATGAGCCACCTGGGGACTGCTTTCCCCCTCAGCTAAATGAAATCTTTTTACCCTCTGGCATGATTGCACAGTACAGACAATAATCTTTTTTCCTCTGCATCCTAATGTCTTCATTTTTTTATACTAACACTAATAGGTAACTACTGAGAAAGAAAAGAAAACCCTGATCTAGTACATGGATTCAAAATAAAACCAGAAACAATAAACCCAGTAAAACTCATCAGGTTTTAGCAGTATTCCAAGTGAACTTATATAATAAGTATAAAACAGATAAAATTATTTTGCACTCAGAATCTCACACACTCATGAAATACAGCTGAAGATTTCTCTCTAAACCAAGATCTGATACTGGAATTTGAAAACCAAATTCAGAGGGAACATAGGTCCCTCTACTTCAGCTTCATTGACTATGCTAAAGCCTTTGATTGTGTGGATCACAACAAATTGTGGCAAGTTCTTAAAGAGATGGGAGTACCAGACCATCTTATTTGTCTCTTGAGAAACCTGTATGTGGGTCAAGAAGCAACAGTGAGAATTGGGCACAGAACCACTGATTGGTTCAAAATTGAGAAAGGAGTTCGGCAAGGCTGTATACTGTTGCCCTGCCTATTTAACTTGTATGCAGAGCACATCATGAGAAAGGTGGGCCTAGATGAATCACCAGTTGGAATTAAAACTGCTGGGAGAAATATCAACAACCTCGGATATGCAGATGATACCACTCTCATGGCAGAAAGTGAAGAGGAACTAAAGAGCCTCTTGATGCGGGTGAAGGAGGAGAGTGCAAAAGTTGGCTTGAAACTCAACATTAAGAAAACTAAGATCATTCAATTCCTGGCAAATAGATGGGGAAGAAATGGAGGTAGTGACAGATTTCATTTTCCTGGGCTCCAAGATCACCGCAGATGGGGACTGCAGCCAAGAAATTAAAAGACGCTTGCTCCTGGGGAGGAAAGCTATGGCAAATCTAGACAGCACACTAAAAAGCAGAGACATCACCCTGCCAACAAAAGTGCATGTAGTCAAGGCTATGGTTTTCCCAGTTGCAATGTATAGCTGTGAAAGTTGGACCATAAGGAAGGCTGAATGCCGAAGAATTGAGGCCTTTGAATTGTGGTGCTGGCGAAGACTCCTGCGAGTCCCATGGATAGCAAGGCGATCAAACCGGTCAGTCCTAGAGGAGATCAACCCTGACTGCTCTTTAGAAGGCCAGATCCTGAAGATGAAACTCAAATACTCTGGCCACCTAATGAGAAGGAAGGACTCCCTGGAGAAGAGCCTAATGCTGAGAACAATAGACGGCAAAAGAAGAAGGGGACAGCAGAGAATGAGGTGGTTAGATGGAGTCACTGTAGCAGTTGGTGTGAGCTTGAGTGGACTCCGGGGTATGATGGAGGACAGGAAGGCCTGGAGGAATGTTGTCCATGGGGTCGCGATGGGTCGGACACGACTTCACGACTAACAACAACAACACAGGTCAGTGTTAAATACTGCAAAAATAATAACAATGTCATGTTTAGTCATATTAAGATTAAGGATTCAAACTGAGTAAAAGAGAAATGAGCATATGCTTTTCTAGCAGCAAACCTATCTGCAGAAGTAAGTCTGAATCAACTTCAAAGGAAATGCTGGGAGAGTCAACCTTACCATGGGGCATAGAACTCCAGAAGAACAGTATCTTTGCCTTCAACAAAAGTATCAAAGTTTTCATCATTCAACACCAGAACACCATTTTCCTCTTTTACTTCTGAATCGTCATCTTCATCCTCCTCCTCCTCCTCCTCCTCCTCCTCTTCTCCGGCCTCCTCTTTGGTAACAGCATCTGCTTAAGGAAGGGGAAAAAATCAATCTGTTCTAATGCACATCAAACACATATATACAGTTCTGTTTCAGTATAGCCCTAATGTTTGGAAGGGAACTCAGCCAACCATACAAACAAGTTCTCCAAAAGTTCTGCTGCCAACTTGTGACAAGGGCAGTTAATAAGAAGTGATATCCAGTCATGGAAAGGAGCTAGAACACAGCAGACAAGCATTCAGCTTGTTAGTTCAAATCAGCATGCAAATTCAGCTCTTCAGTTTCCCTAGTCTACAGTTCCCTAGCTAGGCCTCTGTGAGTCCCACCCCATTGCTCCCACTTCCTTGGATGTCCCCTCAAGGCTTCAACACCCAACATCTCAGTCCTCTGATGGAGTTCAATAAACTTCCTACTTCACTGCCCCACCCTTACCAACAAGAACAGACTGCAGACAATCATTCCTAGAATACTAATTAGTGTTGAGCTCCATGGGTTAGAAACTGTACAAGCTGGCTATGGTGAGAAACAAGTGCTAAATGTTTGCAACAGAGGCTTTTTCACGGAATATGCTGATAGTGGAATTATCAAGTCACCCCACCACGCAAAAAATCCCATAGTGGATAAAGAGTGCAACTTCCATCAGCCCTAGACAAACACAGCCAGTGGGGTGAAGGATGTAAGGAACTGCAGAGCAGCAACATCTGGAGAGCTACACATTGCCTACCATGGCTCTAAACAAAGGAAACTGTTTTGGAAATATTTCGGAAAAGTAACAACTCCCCTTTTCCCAGTGTGCTTATGTTCCTCCCTGTTCTAAAACAGAGATTTAAGTGAGTAATATGTGCAAGGTAAAGTAGGAGATTAACATCAAAGAACATTCAGGTCAGAGCCCCAATTTACAATAATGTGTCACAATATCTTTCAGCATGACCTGTGCTGAAAGATGTATGTGTAAGGTATCTTTTTTAGAATTTCCATGACAATTGTTACATTCTATCTCAAAGGTTCTGTTCTATAATCTCAAAAATTGTGACCCCATTCAATAAGATGAAATTAAAAAGAATGATTAACCATGAACTGAGAGGAGAAAATATGACTTTAGATCAGGTATAAACAAATTTACCTTGAATTCTGGCTTTGATCCCAGTTTATATGCATGAGCAAAACTAATTATACAGTTTAAGGAGGATTTAATTACATGCAGCCAAACCATTAGTTAAAAATTATAAACATGGTCTCCCCAGAGAACTTGTACTACCAAGCAAACAACTGACACAATCCAGCATGAGCTGCTTTTGTACAAACTCTGTGTAATATGCAATGTTTTTTCTATACTTTACTTGAGAAATCTTAACAGAAAAATTATACAGATATATAAGAAATTGCCTTGTACCATCATTTTATTTATCAGATCCATCTTGACTGGAAGCAACTCTTCCAGGTTTCAGAGAGATGTCTCTCCAAGCCCGATTTAAGGATGTCACAGGGTGAACCTAGATCTTCAGGCAATCAAAGCATAAGGTATGGCCTCTTGCTACATGTGCTCCAAGCAAGCAATTAGAGGCCTAACAAGCATTTCTATATAAGCTTAACCCCAGAAGTATCCAGAAATAGGATGTATGCTGAAATATTTCATTACCTACTAACTTGCATTTCTTGTCCCTAAATTCACTTAGGGTGCAATCCTATGTAGACAACTGTAGGCATGCTGGCCTACAATTCCCAGCATGCCTATAGCTGGCCGGGGCATAATGGGAGTAGTAGGTCTTTTTCTTCTACCCAAGCTAGCATAGGATCATGCCTTAAGATTTTAAGAGTCAATATTACTGAATCAGAGTAATGTCCAACATTGTTTCCAACAGCAGCTGAATGCCTCCAGAAAGCTACCAAGAAAAGTTCTACCCAATTACTACCTCTAGCTTCTCTATTCCTAGGTACACTGCCCATAAATATAAGCTCCTGCATGACTAAACAGACAATGTCTTTTTACCTTCTATCAATCTAAGAAGCACTAACGTTTTCTTGTACAACACATTTTACATTTGCATTAAGAATATATCTACCAACTTTGCGAAATATGTCCTTGCAGCACTAAACAAATGACATCCTTTTGCAGACACTATTTAGCAGTACCAAAAAGTAACAGGTACCGAGTCCAAACTGGGGTTTCATTCAGTGTTAGCCGTACTCAGGGCAGATCTATTTAAATAATTAGGCTTTAATAATTAGACCGACGTTAACTACAACCCATGGCCTTCCTGTACGTCGAGAAGGGTACCACCTCTATCTTGCATGCAAATATATTTAAATAAAATACACTGAAATCGTGAAAAAAAATTAGCAGGCTCTTCTGCTCTGAAACACTGACGTCCCACCCGCTTCTATATAGCCCATTTTGCCTTCCTGCCAGCTATTTTTCCTAATGGTTTCTCCACCAAGGGTCCTGCTGCTACGTTGCGCCCCGCGTCCCCCGCAACAGGAGGCCTTCTCCCTTTCCGTCTCTAGAAGAATCTGCCGTTAGGCGCTCCTTTCTCTTGGGGTTTCTAACCCCAGCGCAAACGGACGCCCCAAGCAAGCTTCTCCCAGGCCTGGGAGAGCGGCTCTTCTCAGAGGAACGAACACGCTTACCTTCCCTTCGCTCCTCGTCTTGACAGCTTGCCAGAAGAGCCAACTGTGCCAGTGCCAGGAGAAGCGTTAGCAGGCACACTCTCTTAATGTTCATCCTTGCGTGCTCCTCTAAGTCTTCTCTCCCCTGCCTACCACCCCTCCCTAA
Source organism: Varanus komodoensis (assembly GCF_004798865.1). Taxonomy (NCBI): domain Eukaryota; kingdom Metazoa; phylum Chordata; class Lepidosauria; order Squamata; family Varanidae; genus Varanus; species Varanus komodoensis. Next base: position 8,556,389 of record NW_025335269.1, on the reverse strand, counting down.
AGGCGAGCCTCTTCCTCCCAGTAGACGAGATCCCAGGAAGTCCTGAGCTCCGATTGGCTATAGAAAGACTCTGGGAAACCTGCGTGAACAAGCCAATCATAAGCAACTCGTCTTTGACGGAATTCTAAACTGCAAGTCGTTGCAGCTACTCATAAGCGCCCTGGCATATTCAAGAACGTCCGCTTTGCAAAGCGCTAGTCCGGCCCCTACAAGCAGGGAGTTATTCGCATTTTAACTACGTTGCACGACTTCTTCTAATTCTTCTCCTCGCTTAATGACCTGAAGATAGAGACCGCACGCGTAGGTGGAAGGGTACAAGGGGTGTGCGCTCAGCGTTAGAGGATTTTTTTAAAAACCCCATAAACTTGCTCTGAGGTGCCTGTCCCTGATTGGCTAGTCTGGAAACCACCAATCACCGCCTGCCACTCGTTTGGAAACGCAAACAAATCCTGGGGCGGAGAAGAAGCAAACGGGACAAAAGAAACGGAGGATGGGTTGAGGAGTTGGTGGGCGGAGCTGGCCTGCCCAGGAAGCCACTTCTCGCTTTGGGAATGGTCCGAGGATGATGAGGTCATAGAAGCCGGGGCGGGAAGAAAGGAATTATTGGGCAGGCGGGAGCCGTTTAGGCTATTCCACGTCAGTTTGAACCCTGGGAGAGCGCTGAATGGGTTGGTCGTGTGATAGTCCAGTTCACCTTTCCGCTGTCTGTGCCCTGCTGCTGTGCAAAACACCAGGGGATGATGGGAGTTGTAGCTGTACACATCTGGAGGATACCAGATCGGAGGCTGTTGCTTCAATTAATATCGAATAAGGAGCAGTGCTCTCGTGCTGCTCTGGTTTAGCAGAACCGAGTCATATTGCTGATAGCTTTTATTGCGTTTAAAACTTATTGTAGGCAATTAACAGGAGGGGTATGAAGAACGAGCATTTTCTATTTTTTCACTTTTTGAACATTTTTATTGTGAAATTCCAACAAAAGGGATATAAAAAGTAAGAAAAATTATATGCATACATAGATTACAATATATATCAGTGAACACTCGTTATTGGTGAATAAATACTATATATAGGGTTTTAAGCAGAACTGGTGTTTTCGAGATGAAGTAACTTGAGGCTTTTGTAGCTGTGCCTTGCCACAGATCCTTACAAGGAAGCAAATGGAAATAGATGGCAGGGTGGTTGGGGTAATGCATTTCTATAATACAAGAAAACAAAGACCGCATACTTCAAGATACAGTTCTTCAAGGCCATGGGCACTTGAAAAGCACAAGTTCCCTGAGCTTTTCCTGCCTTCCCTCAGGGCTAGGCTAGAGAAATTGGAGGGCCAAGAGGGGAAATTTCCCTGAATGGGAAAATTCAGGGAAATTTCTTTGCTTTCTTTTCTTGGGGGGAAAACATAGAAAGGAGTGGGACTAGAGAAATAATACTTTTTATACCCGTTTTTCTGTCCCCCCACTTCAGACCTTCAGGTCTCTAGGGCTGTACCCCCAGTTCTCTCAAGCCACTGAAGATCACTTCTGAAGCTGATTGCACATGCTCCTCAACCTGGGCTTCTCATGCATGCTTGTCAGTTCTCCACATACAGTGGTACCTCGGCTCACGAATGCCTCAGTTCACAACCAGATTGGGTCGCGAACAGAAATTTCAGAAAAATTTTGCCTCAGGTCACAAAATCTGCATCGGGTGACGACCACCATTGCAGCCATGTTCCCGCATGAACACAATCAGGAATGCGGCCATCTTCCCCGCATGAACACTCCAAACAATAATCTCCCCACCCACCACGAGGGGGAGCCGTGAGGGCGTGTTCACCTTGGCCAAGGCCTTCCCGGCTCCTTGCTGCTGCTCTGCTTCTGAGCCAGAGGAAAGTCCCCTCGCAGATGCTCGCCCGGCTCCGGGAGGGGGAGCGGGAGGCCGGAGAGGCGAGCATGGGAGGGCTCCTCCAGCCAGGAGAGGGCTGCAAGGAGGGAGGTAAGGGTTGCTTTTCGTGGGCCGAGGTGAGGGGAGGCAAGGGACAGAGCTGCAGCCGGCGGAGCAGGGCGCTTCCCACCTCTCCCAGACCAGGGTGGGAAGAAGCATGGAGGCCACTCAGTGTAGCCAGCTTGCCCTGAGAAGGCCGCGGCGGAGGCGCAGGAGCCACTGCCCCGCTCCTGCTCCGCCTCAGCCTGTCCGCCTCCAGGCTTGGCGAGGCAGCCACGGCTGTGCCCGCACCCCAGGGACATGGCTCATATTTTTGTGGTTTAAAAAATAAACATTTATTTAAAATTTCTATATGCTGTTCTTTATGTATAACATAAAGTTACGGTTCGGAACAGATGAACCTTATTTACATTGAACCTTATGGGGAAATTTGACTTGGCTTGCGACCAATTCGGGTCATGACCGGAGTCGTGGAACTGATTAAGTTTGTGAGAGAAGGTACCACTGTATTATAAACAGTGAGGGCAGAAATGAGCGTGTTTGAAAAGAAAAAAATGTGGTTGGGTTCCACTTTGTATACTATTACTGGAGGGTGGCATCAGTGGTCCCAATTTTCAAAAAGGGTAGTAGAAGGGACATGGGGAATTACAGACCAGTTAGCCTTATGTCCATTGTTGGAAAAACAATGGAAAGGCTCATAATAGAGAGATCTAGTGATGCAAGATAGGGAAGGGAGGCTGGCAGCCACACAACACGACTTCCACAAAAACAGGTCCTGCCAGACAACCCTTGTGGAAATCTATGACAAGGTTTCGAAATAGCTAGATGGAGGGGATGCGGTGGATGTGGTTTACCTGGATTTCAGCAAAGCCTTTGACAAAGTGCCCCATAATATCCTGGTTGAGAAACGGAGGAGTTTTGGGATACACCAAAACACTGTCTGATGGATTAGGGCATGGTTGACTGACCGAAGCAGAGGGTAACCATTAGTGGGGAATCATCAGGATGGTGGCCAGTGACCAGCGGGATCCCCCAGGGCTCTGTCCTGGGGCCGATCCTGTTTAATCTTTTCATCAATGACATGGAAGAAGGGGTGAACAGTCTGCTGATCAAATTCACAGACGACACTAAAACTGGAGCAGTGGCCACAACTGAGGAGCAGGTACTCCAGATCCAAAAGGATCTGGACAGACTATGGAAGTGGGCAGGAGACAACAGGATGGCGTTCAATGTGGATAAGTGCAACGTCTTGCACTTGGGGCATAGGAATGGGTGTCATAAGTACAGGTTAGGTGACAAGTGGCTGGAGAGCAGCACTTGTGAAAGTGACCTCCGGGTGCTGGTTGACTCCAGGCTAAACATGAGTCAGCAGCATGATGTGGTCAAGAGGGCGAACGCCACCCTTGGTTGCATAGCCAGAAGTGTGGCTACTAGATCAAGAGAGATATTACTACCACTCTACACAACTCTGGTGCGCCCGCAACTGGAGTATTGTGCTCAGTTTTGGGCCCCTCATTACAGGAAGGATATAGCCAGGTTAGAATCAGTGCAGTGTAGGGCCACAAGGTGGGTGGCTGGTTTGCAGGGGATGGGGTATGAAGTGAGACTGAGGGAACTGGGTTTCTTCAGCCTGGAGGAGAGGAGACTCAGAGGGGATATGTTGGCAACATACAGGTATGTGAGGGGATGTCACATGGAGATGGGTAGAGACCTGTTCTCCCCTGCAGAGGAAGGCAGGATGCGCTTCAACAGAGCAAAGCTCAGGGAACGAAAGTTCCATTTAGATGCCAGGAAGCACTTCCTGACAGTCAGGACCCCGAGGGTGTGGAATGGGCTTCCACGAGAGGTCGTTGAGGCCCCATTGGTGAGGGTGTTCAAAGATAGGCTGGATATGCACATGGTGGGCATGTCATGAGCGGAGCCAGCTGGAGCCGGGGGTCAGACTAGATGGCCCGGGAGGCCCCTTCTGACTTGCTCTGTTTCGATGTTTCTATAAAACTTGGTCTTCAAAAGAATGCTTCTGCAAAAAAAATGCTTCTACAGATGAATTTTTCAGGGAGTATTCTTTACAAATTTGTGCTGGCAGCTAAGAAAAAAGGGGAAATTGTGTAAAAAAAAACAGGCGGTTTTAAAGTTTTAGTTTTTTATTTGAGACTACATGAGAGTTGCAGAAGTTTCTAAAACAGCAGCTGCTAGAAACACTCTTTCCTTTGAAAGACAAAAATATTCCAAGCATGCAGAGAGTTCTTTTTGAAACTTTATTGCAGCAAAGGGAGCCAATTTGGTTTCCTTCCCATCATCCAGCCCAACTCAGCACATGCTCACATCCCATTTTATGCCCTGCCCCCGGCCACTTCTCCCTCCTCCTTTCCTCTCATTGGCTGGGGTACCGGGAGTTTACAATCTTTCCACTGGCCTGCTCCACACTGCTCCAATACCAGCCCTTCTTTCCCACTTCAGCCCTCCCTGGTGAGCTATAATAGGCCCATTTTGTCCTGCCATGCTTGTCAACTAACAATAAGTGAGTCATTCAGCCAGTATTCGGCCATTTTGTCTACGTGCTGGTTTTCTCGCACACTGTATACGCACCCCCTTTAGACTATGGAATTTTCTTTGTTAACTTTTTTACTTTTCATACTTCCTTGTTTCAAATCATCCTTTCACACCTATCAGCAGCAAAATCTCAGTCCTGGGATCTCATTCCAAGGTTCCCCCAGAAAGATACACCTTTTCCCCTAACCACAATTCTTTGATGGTTTCTCAGCTTCTGAACAGTTGTTTCCTATTTTAAATGGATGAAATGGCTCCTTTTTACACAAAGGAACTCAGCCTTCCAAACCATATCCCATCAGAAATGACCTACCTTTGGTCTATTTTCCCTTCAACTGAATAGAGTATCTCAGTTTCCAGCATGGGTGGGCAGGCCGAGAATTAACTTACATTCCCATTCAGCCACAGCCTCTGTTGCTTTTCAAATTATGTCCTCGAGTCAAACTGGCCCAACTCTTGTTACAACCAGTCTGCCTAGAACTATATAAGGTGATACGCTGTGGAGGAGCCAGCTCCCTGAGGAGCCCCAGTGAGAAAATGGCTCAGTCCCAAAGACAAAGTGCCAGTATACAAACAAGTTAAGCAACTGTGTGAGTTTGGCAGCACGACAAAGAGGCCAGGGCAGAGAATTTAGCCCTTCTGATAGTCAATGTAAATTATAAATTACTAACTAAAAGTAAATCTATCTCTTTTACTCCAGGAAAAAAGAATCACAAACAAAACTAAGTTTTCCAGGTAAGCAAACCCAATAATATAATTAACTCCAGTTTATTTATTTATTTATTAAAACATTTTTATGCTGCCCCATTCTCCGAAGCCTCGGGGTGGCTTACAACAATAAGTTAAATAATTAAAAATATAAACATTAGAATAAAATATAAACATACAATATAAAATAAGCCGCCCTGGCCAGATAAAATTCAGTAATATTAACATTTAAAATGCTGCTTAAATAAAAAGTTATGAAGGTAGAAAGCCAGTAGGGGTGTGAGGGCTATCTGCTAGCACAACAGAAGTTGTCAGTGTGTGCTCAGTTGAATAAGTTCCTGGATCTCAGGGAACAAGTTCGTTCCCTTCAAGCCAAGGATGCTGGTCTGCAGAAACAAAAGGAGACCGTGAGATTGGCTGCTGAGACCATCAGGGAGCAAACAGTAGGGTCCCAATTCCTGGATGAGAACTCCTCTGCTGTCATGGAAAATGGTGGTCTTGGGGAAGGAGACAGTCATTCTGAGGAGGAAGACAATAATCTCTTAGAAATAATCCTTTAGAATGACTTTGGAAGGGAAGCAATTCTCCGTTGGTACTGAGGATGTGTGGCCAGGGGGTGGGGGCCTTGTGGTGGAAGCAGATTGATCATCGGACACATACATGCCTGGATTTGCAATGGGCATGTGAACCACACAGTAAATTGCCTGCCTGGTATGAAAGCTGTGGTATCATGCGCTGTTTAGATCATGGATCCTCAAACTACGGCCCATGGGCTGAATCCAGCCCACCATGCCCATTTATCTGGTCCGCCATAGCTTGCCACACGCATGCGTGGCAAGGTGCCGGCTTACTCACAAGGAGATCGTTCTGGACTCACTCGGAGAAAAGGATCTCCTTGTGAGCAAGCCAGCACCTTGCCAGGAGATCCTTTTCTCTGAGCAAGTCCAAAATGATCTTGTGAGCAAGCTGGCCACGAGGCACTGGCTTGCTCGCAAGGAGATCATTTTGGACTCGGGAAAAATGATCTCTGCGCATGCATGCCCCTGCCTTTCTGAGCGCACACACCTGCCCCCGCCCCCCGCCTGCATCACCTTGGCGGCTCACACCCATTGCTGGCACCTTTCAACTGGCCCCCTATTCAAAAAGTTTGAGGACCCCTGGTTTAGATAGATACCCGTGACATAGAGATAGGTAGTCATGAATTCCTGGAAGCCAAATTTTGATTGCTAAGTAAAAGGCTGAAATCTAGGACTACCAATGTGGCTTTCTTTAAAAGTATACCTGTTCCACAGATAGGGCCAGCTATACAAGTTGAGGAGTCTCAAGTTGCGGGTGAGATGGTGATTCAGACTAATTAGGCACCAGGGAATCCAACAGTTAGATGGTCCAACAAAAGATGGTAAAGAGGTCCAGCATAATCACATCTGACTTCAAAAGAAGAAACTTCTCAAAAATAACTGGTGAAAAGGAAGTTGATGTGGGAGTCGAGAGTAAAACCCCTTCAAAATGCTTGAAGAATACTCAAAACCATAATAATAGGCACTCAAATAGTATGTATACCACAAGTTAGGAAGGGTAGTATGAAATTCAAGAAGTTGTTGGCATGGTTAACAAGTAGTATTAAGGAGGAGGGAAGATGGTTTCCTTCAGAAAACTGGGAAGCTTTCCCCAATTACAGAAAACAAAAGGAAGCACAAGCTTGCACAAGAGAGATGCAAGCAGATAAGAGGTGCAGAAAAGCATTTAGAGGAGCGTAACACTAACCATATTAAGGCCAATCGTAAACAATTCTTTCAATATACAAGAAAATGTTAATGCCATTAAAGGAGTACTACAGGAGGATAAGAAGATTGCAGAGAAATTGAATGAATTCTTTTCATCTATCTTTATAACAGATGATACAGGACAGATACCTGTTCCTAAATTTAGGTATTGAGGAAGGAAATCTGAGAAATCAAGGCAGAAAGAAATGATGAAAGATGATATTCTCAACCTTACTGAAAAACTAAAAGTTAATACATCACTGAGCCCAGATGGCTTCCAACCATCTTAAAGTGCTCTAATTTGAAATTGTCAGCCTTCTTACAAAAATACGTTACATGTACCTAAGATCAGCCTCTCTACCAGGAGACTGAAGAATATCCAGTGTAACACTAATTTTTAAACGGGTCTAGGGATAATCCAGGAAATTACAAAGCCAGTCAGCTTAAAAGCAGTTCTCTGACAATTGACTGAACGTGCTATTAAAGAATCAGTAAACATACAGAGGCCTGGAGGAGTGTTGTCCATGTGGTCATGATGGGTTGGGCACAACTTTGTGACTAAACATAGCAACAAAGCTTATAATGGGATTCTCCACTACTGAATTTACTAGACCACAGCACAAAAACAGCAACAGAACATCTCTTAATAGTCACAATTGAATGAATTATATCTATAGTTTTTCTTTTGGCAGAAAATAGCAACTATGTTGTGTAGTGCTTATCTCAAGTAATTTTTAAGCATGTCATCTAATAAAATAGTAAATGAAAACACAGTGCAGTGGTACCTCGGCTCACGAATGCCTCAGTTCACGACCAAATTGGGTCACGAACAAAAAATTCATAAAAATTTTGACTCAGGTCGCGAACTCTGCATTGGGTGGCGACCGCGATCACGGCCATCTCCCCCCTCCCCCCGAATGGGGAGATGGTCGCGATCGCGCCTGGCTTTCCTGCACGAGTGCAACCGCGATCTCGTCTATCTCCCCCTCCAGCACAATCACGCCCGTCTCCTCCCTCAAGGTCACCTGTGTTCGCGCCTGTCTCCCCCTCCAGCGTGTCGGGATGACGGGCATATGCAGGGATGATAGGCATGATCACAGTCATGCTGGAGGGGGTGGGGAGATGGCTGCACTCATGCTTGGGGTGGGGGAGATGGCCGCATTTTTTGTTGTTACTTTGCTTCACATTTTTCTGATTAAAAAAAAAAGTTATAGAACGGATTAACCTTATTTACATTGAACCTTATGGGGAAATTTAACTTGGCTCACAACCAATTTGGGTCACAACCAGAGTCCTGGAACAGGTTAAGTTCGTGAGCCGAGGTACCACTGTAATTGTAAACTAGCACCTTAGTTACATGTATTGACTGTGACTAAGAGATAATAGGGTACTTTTTCCTACAAATGTTAGAAGATTATGATGTTAATTTTTCCTGTTTCACTGAAGTGCATTCACACTGCACGACCATGGCTAGACTCACTTCATTAGTAGTAGCTCTAGTTGTTAGAAATAGTATCACTTTCTGTACCAGGCAAACCGCAGTACCACTCTGAAAACACAACAGAAAACTTCTGTATGCTTTGCTGTGGACCCATCCTTGCAGAAGGCTTGAAGACCAGTATACCATCAATTCCTATTTATGTGTGGATATGTGGACAACTGAGCCTTCACTATTTGTGTATAGGAAAAGTCAGTCTTGGCAAACCTTCTATTCTTGCAGGGACATTCTCAACCATTCTCTTCTGTACCCTGATACTAGATCTGGCAATGCTGCTATAGTCCTAGTGCCATTCCTTTAGGAAGAGTATTCTGTTGCAAATGCATGTAAAACTGTGTGGGTTCCACAGTCATAGGAATTCTTTTGTTATCACCACACAAAAATGTGGTCCATCCTAACACAAATGACATCACTGCTACCTAGTGACCCGTAACCCCTGACCACTGGCTGTGCTGGCTCTGGCATATCAAAACATCTGGAAGGACCAGGTTGGGAAAGTCTGCTTTAAGTACTTAAGGAGTATGCAAGATCAGACTATGATCAAGAGAGAACCTCCTATACAGGATAGAGATTATGACATGAATATTTAATGTTTCTCTGAGATGGATGCACTTGCTCCATGGAGAAGACTATTGGTCCAAATAAAAATGGTCCAATTAAAAGTGAAAATAAGTAGTTGATCTGGACAGAGTAAGTTAGATGTGGTTTTTGTTGACTTCATGGTTGCTAGTGAATGTTCTAAATTTAAAACTGCTCGTAATGGTAGATGGGATGCACTGCATCCAAGGATTCTCCTCTCCGCTGTCCAGCATACCCCTCTGCCCCACACCACAATGCTGGCTCCAAGGGCAGTCCTGGGAAATTGGCTGTGGGGGCAGAGGGAGAGTGCTTGAAAGTCCGAGTCTCAGCTCCGACCTTGGAGTGCTTGTCTGAGGTTGGGCCTGGGTCTCCGAGTTATCCTAGGCCATTCCGACAACAACTATTGACCATAGGAGTGTGCACCAAGGATTCATTCCTATGTGTTTTTGGACAGAAAAAAACTTCTACAATTCCCAGCATTCAGCTAGGCAAAGCTGGCAGTTGTGGGATTTTTCTAAATATATTTTGCAATTACGAAACTCTCAAAGAAAATTCCCAAGTGGTCAATGGATTGCACTCATAGTTTTGCCTGTAAAGCTGAAGATAAAATACGTTAAATTTACTATCCCGTCAACAACTGGATTTAAACCTGATGTGATTGTCTTTTGTATACCTTTGCCAAAATTCGTACAATCTATTGAAAAAGAATTCCTTATTACGTTCAAGAATGAACAAGCATCCTTGCAGCTGTAGCAGATGAGAATAGCTTAAAAACTAGCAAACTTCTGTCTACTTAGGTTTCAAACGACCTTCTGTTTTTTAAGTAGTCTTTTTGTTTCGCGTTTGAGATAGAGATTAAGGTGTCATTCCTAAAACTGAAGCGGAGGTTCGTCTGCAGTTTCACTTCAGCACGAGTAGTTCGTCCCCTGAGACCGCTGCTTTGTCGACAAGTGAGAAGAGGCACTTTGCAAAATGCAACGTGAGCACTCTTCTCTGTGTCTTCGTTTCGTGTTTCACACACAAGCGTCCTACTTTCAGAGATTTAGAGGTGCTTCCTTTTTGCCCTTCCGTGCTCAGAAAGATGGGCTAAATGATTCCTAAAACATTTTCTCCTACCTTAGCCCTATGAGTAGACTTTATATATCTTTCTGAGAAAAGACGGACGTGGGGGATGTAGCTCAGTGGTAGAGCGCGCGCTTCGCATGTGTGAGGTCCCGGGTTCAATCCCCGGCATCTCCAGTGTTTTTTGCCCTGCTGTTTCTTCAATCCATATACCCCAAGCACCTATATTTTTCCTTACTGGGTTTCTAAATAACTAAAAGTGTTTGAAACACATAGCTTACAATTGCAAACGGTCTGTAGTATTTCTTCCTCATTTTAAGGAACACCAGTTCTGTTGACTCCTACAACGTAAATGTAATGAACACACCTCTGTCGTTGTAAAACTGTAAAATAAAAAAGAATTGCATTGGCCGGGAATCGAACCCGGGCCTCCCGCGTGGCAGGCGAGAATTCTACCACTGAACCACCAATGCACACACTATGTACAGCTTGTCAGAAGCCTCTTCACGGAAAAGAATTCCAAATTCGCTTGGTAGAATCCAGCCAAAATTTGGTGAGAATAATTTATCAAATAAGGGATTTGTGTTAAATATGCATATACATATTTATATGTACCGATTCGATCTTAAAAACGATTACTGAAATTTAAACGGAAGTACAATACGACTTGCCCTAGTGGGAAAGGCTGTGTGGGAAAGGCTTGTGTGACCAGGTAAAATCGACTCAATTTGCAGAGGAGGTGTGGCTAAGTACTGATGGGCAATTTCAAGCCCCGTGCTTGCATTTCCTACACCCTTCATACGGTTCTTAATCGCTAAACTCCATTTGGACTTAATTTCCAGATGCCCTTCAAGTGCCCTTACTTTTAAATAAAGGACAGCCCTCCTGCAGAGCTCAAATAGAAGATGGTCCGGTACAAACTAGGATGCTCAATCGCCCTAAAGAGGAATTCTAGGGCTACGAAAAAGAAAATGTTTTTTTCCCCTTTCTTAGTTAACTTTTCTGTGGTAAGAAGAGAAACAAGTGGCAGAAGGGACAAAAGGGATAGGTGAAGAATGCAATGTTTTCTGGTGGAGACTGGCTTGTAAATTAATAGGAATGTTGGGGAACACTGCTGTAATAAAAGACTTGTTCTTTTCAAATACGCATAATTCCACTTTGAGATGGTCGCACTTGGATCCCATTGAAACCAGTTGGTCTCAAGAAAATCGCAGCAGATGTTTCACATTAATTTCAGTAGGATCTCAATGCAGCCAGCATAGTCTGGCTCCAGTTCATTTATTGTGGCAAATATTTTCAAGAACAAGAACCCCCATTCCAAAAGGAGCAATTTGAAGACCTCCCAGCAGCTGGCTGAAGATGAGGGTAAGTAAAGTGAGTGAGGACAGGATGCAGAGGATCCACCATTCCTTAGGAGGAATGCGAGGTGCTGTGGCACAGGGAACAGAGGGATGGCACTGTGTAGCCTTTCGTATGATCCAGCATGGCTCTTTTTACTTCCTAATGGAAGCATGAGAAGCAGGAAATTGCAGACATTATTCCACTGTAATGACTCCATGGATGCGAACCATGCCAGTCTTTGGAGACTTCCCCATGTCTTCTGGAACTTTAAGGACCTAAACTGTGACTGTTTGTAGCCATCAGATTTAATCTGAGCAATATCACATGGACCTAGTGGAGTCTTAATTCTCTAGGCTTATTTTATCATTCATTACCCTGTGGTTTCCAATTTCTCATCATATTGTATCACCTTGTTGCTTTTCCTCCCTCTCTTTTCTATCTAATAAAAATATTTGTCTCCAAGAACATTGCTGCAAATCTATCTACACTCACCTGTGAGTAAGCAACATGGAACACCATGGGCCTCTCTTCTGAGTAAACATGCATAGGATTGTGCAGTGAGTAGACAACATCTAATCATATAATTTTATGCATCTATTGTATAATCTGTATAATTATTATTTTAAGCCACATACTAGTTTTGAGTACAGTGTACTTGTACTTTTCAAAAGTCTTGTTTTTGCTGAGTTGGAGAGCACTTACTATTTGCTTTTAAGATTTTGCTTTTAACAATGTGAACCATCTGGACGGCACGTGGCTAATGGGGCAGCATACAAATTGACTAAATAAAATAGGACAGTTTTGCTACTGATAAGGCTCTGAAATTGTTGATGCTTTGTTTGTTTTACTCTTCAGATTAGGCCTAATAGTCTAGACTAGCCTCCTAGGCTAGTTTCCTCTGCCTGTGCAAGCCCATGTGATTATGAGAGTTCAGTGGAGACTTAAAACTTGCAGTATCACTTGAAAAAAAATGACTGCACTGTCTGCACTGCATCTTCCTGAATATCATGGATGGTTGAACTAGATCCCTGCTGCAAAGACAGTAACTAACCCTTGACTTGCATCTGCTGTGCTTATCCCAGTTTTTGTAACTTGTCCTCAAGCTGGGCTGTAGGGATAACTATACAGTGCATAATTCTGTGACCACTGATAAGCAGCTCTTGATTATCTGAGCAGGAAGCCAGCTCCAGGCACAGAGGCATGATGGAAAGGAGTGCTTGATAATAATTGGTACCAGGGCACAAATGACGCAGCTATCGTGGTGAAGCAAAACAAATCTGTCTATTCAACAGGGAAGCCTATGTATGTCCCTTTAGAGTGCTAGCATGGAAAAAAAGGGTGGGCATATCAAATAACCACTCCAAATGTCACTTAGCTGGAATTGGTGGGAGGCAGAGCCCAACAATATTAGAAGGATCCAAAGTTCATTCACCTTTAAGTCAAGAAGAAAAGCTAGTGAAAGCTCAAGAGCTTGAGGCTACTTCAAAGCTGTGGCAGAACCACCACTCCTGCATATGTTGTGTAAGTGGTGAAGACCTTTGGGGTCTGTCCAAAGACATACAGGTATGCATGCATGCACACACCATGCAGCATTCATTCACATAACTTGGATCTCTCTGCACCCAGGGTAGGAAAAGAGAAGGAAGAGGAGAGAAAAAAGGGGATGCAAGGAGGATGAAAGCTCATTGGTGAAGATTTTGCTTTGCCTCCTTTCCACCTCTGGTCTGTGTGTCTCAAGGAGGTTATGCATCAGAAACAAAGAAGGAGTTTGAAGCTGTTATGACACACACTATCATTTTTGGCTGTTTTTGCTGCAACACGCAACTGACGCTCAGGAAATTATTGTAAGCAAGAATGTACTCCTTGGGCAGAGAAATGTCTCCATCCTGCAGATTCTCAAAAGCATGCTGTTTGACCCCAATTTATGTACTGTGCTGGCAGGCATTCTCTAGTGATGGAGGTGAAAGGTAGACTAATGGACAACAGAAGGCAGGGAACATCTAGGTAGAAGGACTGCTAGATCTGAATGGAGGGAGCATGTAGTCAGATGAGTTTGCGGTTTTAATATTTTCCCTTATGACAAAAGGAAAGTCTGATCTTTTAGCGGGGGGAGCAAGGAAAAGCAAAACACACAAGTTGTTGATCATTTTAATTATATGAAAATATGTATTTTAGAGGAGAGATAACACTATAGTGTCTTGAAAATTAGTGTTCTAAGAATTAAAAAACCATTTTTTTAACAAGTTTGTCTTTCCATTATTTTTCATTTCTTAAACATGTCAATTTATACATACAAACAGATTTTACTGAATCAATTTAACATAGGATGGTTTGGAGTTTTCCATTTAGCTGCTATACAGGTTATAGTAATAGTCAAGCCATGCAACACTTTCAATGTTATCTTTGATTTTAACTACGTGTCCATTTCATACACCACCCACCTGTGAAAATTTTTACAGGTGACCCATCTTCTTGCACTCTGTAAAGTAGGGCTGGGTAGCACACAGTCTGCCATGAAAATTTGTGCAGCTCCTGAATCCTGCTACCAAAATCACAGTGATTCGGCAACAAAATAAGCTGCTTAGGAAGTACATGCTTTGCTTGCCAGAAAAATTAGATGCCTGACAGCCCATGAAATTGCTGCTTGACAGGCTATGGGAGCACAATTCTGTTTGGAAACATAAAGCATACTTCCTGCATATTTTCCTGCAGAATCAATAATTCCACAGGGCTCTTGGGAGATGGCTCCCTTTGTGTGCCCCCTTTTCCTGCAAAATGGGGCTTCTGGTAGCTAACCAAATAGATGGCCATGGAACTTGAAAAGCAGAACTGGACTCTGAATTTCTGTACCAAATTTCATTCCAATATCACTATTCAACAACATTATTGGGTCACTAACAAACTTACCTTAGGGCTTTATGCCATATTTTACTATTGTAAGTAGAATGAAATTATTTAGGAAAGCTAAAGCAGAAATTTCAATCAGCAGGTACATTTCTTTTGTAATATCTGCTGCTGCTTGCCCCAGTGCCAACAGGCTTGTTTGGGATTGGCATAGCATTTCACATATTTCCTGAAATATTGCTCAAGAGATTGGATGAAAATGGCTAAGCTGAAAATACAAGAACTGTTTGGCAGAATGAAATATTTAAGTGGAAGTAGGACAGCAGGTGTATAACAAAGCAATTATTTAGCTCCTTCTAAGTAAAAGTCAATCTGTTGGTTTTACAGAAAATCTAGAACACATATTAGAAAAACACCCCTACTATCTCTCTGCAAAAGAGGAGATCAGCCTACAATCTGAGTATTAAAATTCAATACAAGAAAAAAATGCATTACATTAGATGTTACAGCCATGAATTCATATTAATGTCCACATGCCCAATGGGACGTCATAGAACTTACTTCCATTTTAATAGTTCGTTATTAAAAAGTTTCCCAGAAATATCAAGCTCTTCATTTGAATCTGCACATCTACTGTTGTTAAATCTGTATTAGCAGTGATTGTCGAATGCTGGGGTAGAGCTGAATTTGGGGGAAGGGTCAAGCTTTGTCTTACCTGTGAAAGGGGAAAATAGCTAAAGTTTCTATGCCCATTCAACAGCTACTCCAGCTGCCTACCAGTAAAAAGTGACAAATGATACCTATCTGCTCCCAGTTTCCACATGTGTCAGCATTTCTAGGAGAGGTATGACAATGACAGAGACTACAAATAATGGCTGGTTACAAAGTCCAGCCATAATAGGTGAACCCCAGCTTTCTAGGTGACAAGAACAGTAGAAAATTGAGACTTGGACTCACTGAACAAAAACACCACAATTAGCAGGCATGCAAGAATACAGAAAGTTAGGGCAAAATGAACTACTAACCTTTAAAGCAAAGGGTTAGTATCCATGAGGTTTAAGGCATTCAAGCTGCCAATTATGGCAGCATTCAAAAACAAATCTGTGGGTGGGGAAAACAACCATTCCAAGCAGCAGAAATTCATAGCCAGATTAAGCTCCATGCACAAGAATTAGTTCTAACATCTAAAGTTACATAAAAGTTAGAATCTGATTTATTTCTCAGCACTTGGTATTTCATTAGTTCCTTTTATGTCCACTCTGTGTATATGCAGTACCTGAGAGTATTTTAGAGTATCAATTCTAAATTGGTTTTTGAGTTGCCCACAAAAATACCACAAAAAGTAGGGCTAGATTGGATAGTGTCTCACCAGGAAAAAACTGCCCAAGCCATCGCAAACTTTCTAGACAAGTTACACTGAACACTTATGCCCCAGTGTTTTTTCTTTTTTGAATTTTGAACATCTGTAGGCAAATACTGCACCATGCTACTTTAAGTACTGAATGCTGTTCCTGACCAGTTGCATTTGTGATACAATCTTCAGTTGTAGATCGGATGTGGAAGACTTGAATCACTTAACCTGAAAACACACACAAAGGGCAAGTGTTAACAATTTCGGAACATAAAATATCCAGATGTACTAACAGATTTTAGGAAATATACTCAAATATGTAGCAGTTGCTAGTGTTCAACAGAAATGCCTCCTTTGCTGAACAATATCACACAGCAAATTTACTCTTACTGTTGATAGATGGATAATGACACTGAACCAATCATTATCTCCGTGGCAACAGTATTAATATGTCAGAGGAACATTGCACATGGAGCTGCCATTACTTTTTACACTCCTGCCTCGGCTTCCTCAAACAGATACTCTTTCTGCAAAGCCAGGAGACCCAGAGTACAGAAGCAACTAAGGGCAATTTCAAGGCTGCAGACTTACTGCCATGAATGGATAGCCCAACACTTTTATTTCCGTACAGATGTTGATGAAGTAGGTTTTTGCCTACAAAAGTTCCATCTTTTAGTGTTAGTTTTGTAAGAGACTGTTACCTTTTCTATCACTAACTTGGCTTCCCTTCTAGAGTTTATATAATTACATTTTGAAAGCCCTTGTTGTGATGCAAACCAGATGTTTCTGGGAACTATGCCATAAGGTATGAAGGCAACAGTCCTTTTCTACTCATTCTCCTGCTTCTAGCAAAGGGAATTCCAAAGATTACTGCCCCTGAATCTGAAAGTTCCATTATGATATAATGGATCAACAATACTGATCTAGACTTCGTTTCATATTACTTTTTATAACAGATGGAGATCACAATTCTATATAATTCAGCTGGCAACATTTCCATCAATATTAGATAGGGTGTTTCTGAAAGGAAGTAGCTATATGTTGCTACCTTTCATTGCATTTATGTAGTCAGATTATTGACAGCTGCAATTATTTCCAGTAACAATTTATCCAGCTGCATTCCACTTAGGAAAACCTCATTCTAGGAATATCTGGTATCAATTGTATTCTTGGAAATGCTCATCATTTTAACAGAGATCTTCATATTCTTCTGTTCAACAGCAAGAATGTATGTGTGCTGCCAGAGAAGAGAAAGCGGTTTGAGTACACAGTTCACCAAATTTAATCAAAAGAGTTGTAGAGTACTAATATTGGGTGTCTGCTCTACAAACATTTGAGGATAAATCAAACTGAAAAGTTGTACATAGCTGGGTAACCCAGAAAAAAAGAATGAGTAGCTTTCTTATTTCTGTACTAAGGACAGTATCCAGTGCTAGCATAAATGACCTATAGCATTTGCTGGTTGCAGAAGTTTTTTCAGAAAGCCTGTTCACCTGTAAAAGCTATTGGCTTCGTGCTAAAGATAGTTTCCAGTGGCACAACACAAATTACATCAGCAGTAGCGGATGCTATTGAATGAAAGGAATTCCTGGAATTCTAACTGCAGCTTCTCCAGGTGTGCCACACATATTTTGTTACCTTTCATATCATTAGATAAGGAGAAAAACAGTGCATGTTTTCCCCCAGATTTGGAAATGTGCAAGCTTCCTTTTACCACTTGAGCAGCACCTTTCTCTGAAACACTGATAGCTATTAGGATAACTCAATTCATTTGCATTGTTTCCACCTAAATCATCATTCAAGTGTCTCATGCCACTGGAAAAGGATAGCTCACACAACTAGATGTGATCTTCCATATCTGTCCTGCCTTCTCCTTCATTAGTAGTTCTGAGATATTCTTAGTATGCCACTCCTAAGAATGTGGCTGTTGATCCATTCCACGCTTATGCTGTGGGGCGGTACAGAAATGAAAGCATAGTAATAATGCTACACATGAAGCTGCCATATTCTGCTCACCGGGTCCGACACTGACTGTGCCAAAATGACAATGTGAAAAGCCTCTAGGTGAGCTCATGAAAGAGGCACTCGCGGTCTCAGTCGCCCTTAGCCCCTCTCCCCGCAACACGGGCAATAATATTAGCTTACTGATGAAACACTTGAAAACACTAATTATTATCTCACTCAATCGAAACGGCTCCCGTTAACTTCACGCTGCTGCTCCGGACTGACATGCTAGCCTACACTATGACGACCAACGACCACTATGACGCCGCTCCGCTAATCCCGGTACAAAATAAACAGGAAGCGGAAACCCACCTCCCCTCATACTCCCCCCACCCGAGCATTGCCGGTGGATGTTGGGAGTTGTAGTCCAACGCAACTGGAGGGCACCAGGACGGGGAAAGCTACCGTAGAATGGCAAAGCCATCGCCGTGCGCTTCACGACTTTTCAGGGTTCGTTTCACTTCTCTCATCTGACACTGACCAACGAACAGATCATCGACATAATTGTAAGCCTATCATGAAAAGCCCAGCGCTGATCCCTAGACAGGGATACTAAAGGCTCAAGGCGGCGCTGTGCAATTGGGCGGTATGATTAACTAATCAAAACCCAGATATTGAATTCCCGTCCGTTGGTTGGTCATCAGGAAGGGATTATAGAGCACATGCTCTCTCTTCACAGTGATTGGTAATTTGAAACCGATTGACAAGCTTATTGACCTTTTGTCGGGCAAGGCTGTCAGGGGGCGGGCACCTATTTGCACCAATCAGAGGGGAGTGTTTCCGTGAGGCCTTTCGTGAGCAGGGTCGTCAGAGAGGACTAGTTCTACGAGGGGCGAAGAAGGCGAGGCGTCGACGGCCATGAGTGGGTCCTTTTGCAGGCTGTCCGCGCCTCTGCGGCTCTTCGGAGGCCCACTGCCCCTGAGGCTTTTCGTGCGGCCGTTGAGCCAAGCTGGAGCGGACTCCGGGGGTGATGGAGGCGCTCTGACCGACGGATCGAAGGAGGCGGTGGAGCGGCTGGTGCGCGCACATCCCGTGGTGGTTTTCATGAAAGGCAGCCCGGCCCGGCCCCAGTGCGGCTTCAGCAACGCGGTGGTGCAGATCCTGCGCTTGCATGGCGTCAATGACTACCGCGCCTACGACGTCCTCCGGGACTCCAATCTCCGGCAAGGTAACGGCTGCAGGGGTCGGCCCCGCCCACTCCCACTCTTTCCGCCGAGAATCGGGGGCCTACAGGGCCCACGGTGCCCTTCAGCCTTTCCAGCCTGCCCTGAAGACCCAACTTGCAAAATCTAACATTTATTTTTTCCCTAGAGCTTTAAAATATTATCTTTTTTATTTGCCTATTTTACTGTGTGTGTGTGTGTGTGTGTGTGTGTGTGTGTGTGGGGCAAAGAGTCCTGTAACTCCCAGCATCTTCCATTTGGTGTGATATAGTGGTTAGAGTCTTGGACTGGAACTTGGGAGCTCTGGGTTCTTACCCTCACACAGCCATTAAGCTCACTGGGTGACTAAAGGTCAGTCAGTGACTTTCACCCAAGTTTCCTCTTAGTGTTATGAGAAGAGAGGAGGAATATGAGTTCCTTGCAAAAGGAAAAGAGCAAAAAACTATAAAATAAAATTGTGGTTCTGTTTACTCTAGCCATCTTAGGTCAGGGTGTAAGTCAGTAATGCAATACCAATGAATAAGGGGAAGTTATTTCCATCTTTTAGTCTTCTTTAGCATCTTACATTGCCACCCCCAGTTGTAAACCTATGTTCAGGATTAAATAATACAGAATGAGTACCACCCCCTTGTTTGGTGTTTATAGCAATTAATGCAGACTGGAGGTGGACTAGTTATTACCGTACCTGGCTCATGTGTAAGTTACTACTACTGCCATGTGTAGCCTATTCACAAGAGTAGTGTTATGGCTGAAGTGAGGTTATGTTGAGAATTGCAGCTGATGCTACTTGTTGAAAACAAACAAAAAAGCTATATGTCTTTCTTGTACACTAAATTGAAAACAAATTGATTTTGAGATCATGCGTGCAACTTAATTTCCAATGTTGCATTATCATAGAATGTACATGGAAAAAATAGTTCCCCCCAACCTAGTATTGACACCCAAAAGGATACAGAAGGGAGAGTAACCTTCACTGCCTTAACACTTAAACACATGACATGTGACACTAATACTGTAAGTACATTCACACTTGTATAAAAAATAAGTACTGGTTCTTTCATAAACGCACAAACTGGAACTGGTTGTGTAAGTGTTTTGGGGCGTTTCTTGCTTTTCTCATTCTGCACAGTTTAACCAAACTCTGTTGGTTAAACATATATCTGACTTACAGATTCTATCATGGACTAACAACTTAAGCCTGATGTTTTTTATTTCTCTGTACAGACATACCAATTTCTTCCCTGCAACCTAATAGCCTGGAAACAAAGGAAGAATGCTTCAGTTAACAAAAGTTTCCTACTTTCTTGCCTAGAAGTGATTCTTGTTTGCTACAGGCAAATGTCTATTTACAAATGTAATCCAACTATCTTTGAGGTAGTGTGGATGTGTACTTTGGCAGCATATGCTGCAAGTATTTGTACCTGAGAAAATATTATTTCTTCCCTCCTCCTATCCATGGTGCAATTGTCATGGTGAAAGTGGTTCACAGGCATTAAATTGCTATTACCTCTCTCCTATATGAGTATGCCACTTGTGACCTTTGAGTATTAAAATATTCCCATGCTCTGCAGCTCCTGCGTAGGAGTGTCCTCAAGCTGGACTTAGAGAAAAGTATATAGAGATTATTATGCTACTTCACAGAATTGCAGCTCACAAACTGTAGAGCTGATTATGCTTGCTGCATAAAGGAGGATAGTCTGATTTGATCCTATATTATGGACATAGGCCTTTAGTGTGTGAGAGGGGAGGGAGGGAGAGAAACTTCATTAATAGAGTGTGTTCATCTTGAGGTCTTGATAAGGGAGAAACCCAAAACACTTAGAGAATATCAGCAATGGAATATTGTCAATATACTTGATGTTTTATCTTCAGGAATCTATGGCATTTCTATTCTGTGTTTGTGAGCTGTGGTTGCTGGAGTGCTTTGGATACAATGCTTTGGATACATTAAGATTAGGACCTTAATATTAGCATGTCTGTGCTGGCTTTATCAAGTCAAGGACTGTGGCCTTGAAACTTAGTTGTGGGTCTACAGCTTATGTCAAAGCATTTCTCTGACATATGTGCAACAGCTTGCACCTCTCCCTGAACTCCCAGGGTCTGTTCGGAAGAGATAAAGAATTTAGACAATGCTCAGTGTGCAAGAGTGTTTAAGCATAGGTCCAAGAAGTGTTGGTTCTTTGTAAAAAATGAAACAAAAAACTCCCTTATTTTTCATGCCGTGCATAACCCTTCATGTAGTTCCCATGAATCTGTTTTGCAAGGGTTTAGTGCTGGAAGTTTAATCGAGATCAGATTGCTCCTGAGTTTAGAAAGATGCATGGCTCTTTCCTAAAAGCCTACTAGCTGCCAGGATTATAGCTGAAATGGGACAATTGAGAAACAAAAAGGAATCAGTCTGAGGTGGTACGTTCTAATGGCATGAAGTCCTTTCAAAGCAGGGTACTAATAACCCTATTCTCACTCCTGGAATATAGTTATGTGTACATTTGTGATAGGGGTTTTTAGGGTTAGGGATGGCAAAATTGAAAAAATTCCAGTGCTCTAAATAATGTTACCTGATTCATTATGTTTGGTATTTTTTACCTGCACCGCCCTTTCTTTAAGAAGCTCACAATATCTCATATTTAGTAAACAGAACAAAAACTGTAATGATGTATTCATAGTGTATATTACATTGACCTTAAGTCTTCCCAATAGCTATTAAATATTTGAACTGAATTATTTGCTTTGGGGGAAAAGTACATGATGCAGTTTAAATGTTATATTCAAAACTGTTCAAAGCTTTATGTGGAAATTATCTTTACATTTTTACAAATATTCCAGTAAAATAAATACAAACAAGTATGTGCTATTGCTAATAACACTGTTTTTAAGGTGCATACTCAAAGAAAGCTGATATAGCAACAGTTTAATTTTCTTTTGCAGAAGTGACTAATACCAACTCACCATCTCCTCTGTTTATCAGTACCATTTCAAGTTGAGAACAACTAATTGAACATTATTTTTCACTAAAGGAGGGATGTTGGTCTTTGGGCACAGCCCAGCGAGCTTGAGCGTGAGACCGTGCTCATGGCACGAGCAACTGTCTGGCCAATGTGTGAACAGAATGCTGGACTAGATGGGCCCTTAGTGTGATCTAGCATGGCTCTCTGTTAAGTGAAATAAACAGTAATCACAATCTATTTCAGCTTTCCTCCAGTTTGATATGGAAGAATCAATAGAGGGCAAATATATCATCTATAGAACTGGTCCAAGCACAGCCTGGAGCTTGTTTGTTTGTTTGTTTGTTTGTGTAAAACATTTGTATGGGCTTAGTCATACCTTATTGTTCAGTTCCCTCATGAGCAAGTGAGCGTTAGGGTTTGCCAGTGCTTGCTTTAGAATAATAACTTACAGAATCCCATAGCCTATGTTTAACCAATCTAACATTACCGATTGAAGTATATCAACCTAGACAACCTTAGATAAATACCAATTATATATAGTATGGAAAATTTTATATGGTAAAATTTAGCTTTAGAACATTTTCATACAGTGTTATATTAACTAGACCATAAGGTGTGACTGGAGAATCCTCAGTTTAAATTGTCATCAAGCTCACTGGTTGGCTGAGAACTAGCAACTTGCCCATGGTCAAACATATAGCACTGTTAGGTTAAAATGCTGCTCTGTACTTGTGCAGAAATTAGTAAATAACCCTTTAGTTGGGCTTCCCTACTTGCTTGACTCTGAAATGCACTAGCAGGGTTTCAAACGCTACTTTCAGCTTCTGCTTGCATTCTTCTTTTCCATACTACTTCTGTCTAACCTGGCAGAATTGGGTCTGGAACATTTTTGGATTTTCACACATTGCTACCTTTCCACAGTTCCAGCAGATGCCATAGACACCCTGTTTGGAAGCCTCAAGCCTTATATTATATAGTGCTGTTAGGAAAAGTAGTATTTTACAGAGCAGCAAAAGAAAAATGACAGCTTTCATATTCCAAGGAAGGGAAAGAGACAGCAGTGGTACTGGCTTATGGCCACTAAGCCATGCAAAATGGCCTGTGCAGTTCCTTTTTCATCTCTTGTGAGGTCTAACTGCCTTGCTTCTTTCTGGACTTTCAAAAATGTTAATAAGTTGTCTAATGTGTTTGGGAACCCTTGGTTTGACTTTTCTTTTTTTGGTGCAGGAATTAAAAACTATTCCAACTGGCCTACTATTCCTCAAGTCTACCTCAATGGTGAATTTGTGGGAGGCTGTGACATACTTCTCCAGATGCATCAAAGTGGAGACCTAGTGGAAGAGCTTAAGAAATTAGGAATTCGCTCTGCACTTCTGGATTCAGAGAAAGACCATGGAAAAAAATAAGCTGCTGTGATTTTGACAAAGACAGCTTTTGATAACTGGTACCAGAAAAGCCTTATGTAATTTAGCTCAAGAAGGCAACTTTTTGAACTAAATGAGGTTTATCACTTAGCATTCTGTTATCCACTGTCTCGTATGATAGACTGATGTGTGAAAATTCTGTTATGAAAGTTTTTATGGATATAGCATTGTTAAGCAAATGTTTTGCGATCAAAGTAAATAAGCATTTCACTTCTTCTTTGTCCTGTATTGTATGCATTTTGCTTCAACTGAATTTTTTCAAACATTTTTTCCCTGAGTGCGTCTGTACTAGGTATATACTCCAGAATAGTCATTTTTTACAGGGCATCCATTTATTTGGTGCAGTCATCCAGCTATGAGTATGGTGTTTTATCTGTGCTTATTCAGTCTTTTCCTGGATTGCAGAAAGTCTGGCTCCTTTGTAAGGAACAAGAGAGTAGTGTTATCTCGCAGTTGTAGAATTCCTAATCTAGCTCTTTCATCTTTTTGAACAGGTCAGATTCTTAAGTGGCAGTTCTCTTTTGGGAGACTGGGTTCTTTTACCTTACCTCTTCTCTACTGGGGTGTACCCTGCTTTCTTTTACTGCTGTTTTAATAGCCCTAAGATAATAGTGTGTTTTAAATTTAATTTCTGATAAAGCACTGATATTAAAAATCATTTACACTGCTTCAGTTAAGGAGGAAAATACCAAAGTATTGAAATTCCCTGTAGAAGCCAAGGTTCTGCAGGTTTTTATAAATATTTTTGTTGGCTTGACACTGCACACATGCACAAAACATTTGGTTGATGTGGCTATGTGTGTTTGTATGTGTGCTTCCTGCCTGGTTCCCTCCTACTTACTGTCCCAGAGCTGTCACTCCCCATTGCATTGTCCCAGTAAATAGCATGTTAGCATTCAGTTTTTAACAAAAAGTGTAAATTGGCACTATAATGCTGTATAGTAAATTTTAAATAATCAAATTTTAAAAATAAAGGTATGAATAAGAGAACTAACAAATGGCTAAGAATGAATGAAAAATGTCTTCCTGAAACAATTAGAAGAAGTAACCTCAAGGGTGGGCAACTTGTGGATTTTCAGCTGTTTTGACTTCTAGCTCTCATCAGCCCTATCCATCATGGCCAGTGGTGAGGAATGATGGGATTTCTAGCCTCCAAATGTTTTGATCAAGTTGCCCACCCCTATATATCTAGGAAGTCAATTGAAAGAAGCAGTTTTTCAGTTTCAACAACCCATTTATTTATGTAAAAATGAGAGCAACCTGCTAAATTAAGCAAACTCACTTGATATCCACAGTACTTTTGCCCATAGAGACTTGCTATCTTCTTCATCTTTCATCTAGCCATCTTCATACACCCCTGCTCACATACATTCATGTACACACACTTCTCTAGTGTGCTAAATCCCAACAATGCTACCATAGGAGTAAGCTGTCAGTAAGCCCCATTGAAATCAGTGAGGAAAGTTTTAGGCTACCAGTGTTTGTTTCTCCCCCACTACATTTTTGCTGTCCTATACACTACAGGACAGCAGGAAAAGGAAGTTGTTTTTAAATGTCTTTTTCAGCGTACCTAAATCAAATCCTTTTTTTTTTTAACCTTTCAGGGAGTGATTGGACAGTTGTTCATTAAATAACTGCTACAATGCCAGATAATTAGTAACTTAAAGATTGGAGTGGGGGGAATATGAAAAAATGGCTGCCTAGGTGAATTGTCCCTTCACCCCTCACACATCTGGGTCATGATGTAGCATGTGTGCCCCAGTGTTAACATAAAAAGGCATAATATCCTCTGTGGTATGTAAAATGAAGTACAGTTCTGATTATAGTTGAAGAACATGACTGGGTAGGAGTAGGGCTCATCTTTGTCTTGCAAATTGTGTTCCCTATATATAATCTCAAAAAATGTGGTTCAGATGACAATACAGCCCACTGTAGGTTACTTAACTACTGGGGCCCCATCCACCATTATGAATACATAGGTTCCAGCTGAAAGGTGTGGTGGCTTGGTGTGTCATCTGAACCTGAGTGGCAAGGTTTTTTGTGGGTTAAACAACACTTGCAGAAACCATGGCCTATTTTAGGATTATGTGTGAGTTGTTTAACACCCATTGTTTGGGTTCAAATGACAAGCTGTGGCAACTCCCCAGCAGAGGTTACATGTTCATAATGGCAACCAGTTAACCCATGATAGTCTGTTGTATCATCTACACTGCCCCATAGTGTTTAGATTTTCCTTGCCTTTCCATGAAAGATGAGAAGAAATAATACCAATCATCCTACATTTATGGACACATATTAACTCTGCAGTATAAGCATTCTGAGGTCTTGGTTTGAAAACAACACACTAATACTATAAACCCATGTGGGTTTTGAGAAAAATTGCAAAGTTTGGATTAGAAGAAAGTAACTTCTACCTCTATCCAAAAGACTGCCTCTGTTGTTAAGCATCACCATATCAGTGATTAGTGCTTTAATATGTATGAAGTTTTAAAATCTTTTCTTATGTGGTTCTGAAGAAGGTACACAGTGATGAGTTTTGAAACAGCTCCATTGTACCTTCTATGTAAGTATACAGACCATTGGGAAGTAGATATTGTATATTCACCATGCTGAAGTATTTCATTACAAAGTTATGCATGAAGATGCAGTTTCAAGGTTGGAGAAAATTATTGCCTCATTGAAGAATATAATCTTCAGTCTAAAATGAGCAAGTATAATTGTTTCATGTTCAAGATGGAAAAAAGTAAAAGAAGTAGAATATTAGTAGGGATGTCTTTCTAAAACTTGTGTATATCAGACTTCTTAATATTTCTGTTTCTAAGCAGGAAAATATATTTTATTCTTTGAATGCATGTGTGCACTGTACTGTGCATCATAGTAACAGCCCAGTATAGTTAGGTTCCTCATACTTATTAAATGTGAGAACAGTGTACATCCATGGATATGGAGAAGCTATCTGAGAAACTGCTACTTCGTGATCTATGATTATACCCATTAAGATAAAGGGCATATAAGATAAATTTCAGTATCATGTGTCTTTATTGGTTTCTTGAGACTTTTTAAAGTCTTCAATATGCTACAAATAGCTTCAATTAAAAGCCGTCAGTGGTGGAGACCAAGGATAAATCTTTCAAACTGAAACTTAAAAGATCCTGTATAAGCCATTGCGAACCCTCATCTAATGGTCATTTTGAGACAGCTAGAAGGATGCTGTGTGTGTTGTAATGTTGCAGGAACAGATTGTGGTGGTGAATGCTCCTTCCTGCAAGCTTCTGCTTCCTGCCTCTACCTCTTAGGACAGTGAAGGTAGTGTGGACAGTGACTCAAAATCTCATAAGCAGAAAGATAACTGAACAAGGTGAGGGTGCCAAACCTCAGTCTCCTGGGAAAAATCAGACCTACTTGGGATTCCAGCCCAGCCCTCTGGGGTTCACCCTCTTTCGCAGAGTAGACTCATGAAGAATGTGTTTCAATGGAAGCACCTGTTTTCCCCATCAATACAAGTGGAACTCCCTAAATTTCAGGAAGGAACACAATACAAAAAGCACTGTCTTTATCATTATGTTCTTTTGAGCACTGGTAATCGTGTATGGGGTAAAGCGCTCATCAGAGCAGTGCAGCTAATACTGATGTTAAGAGGAAAATGAAAGCTTTCTGCTCAGTTCAAAGAAGCATCCCTGTGTTCTTTCATTGTTCAGTTTATGCTTATACTGGGGCTTCAGGATACACGGTGCAGAGATGTGATGACTGGTAAACCCAGTTGTGTCCAGAGTCTTAAAGTAACAATGCCGACAGATTGTGTTCTGGCCAAGTGAAGCATTGAACCAGCAGGCCCGATTGACCGGAATAAAAGCCAAATCAAGTTCACTAAAACAGATGTGTTTTCTTCTGCATTAAGATGAGCACCCCAAATTGAGGGACCTGCAAAGGGCTTATGCGGAGTAGACACATGAAGAACATGTTTGAATGGAGTGTTAGACTGCGACATCAATTCAATTGAAATCCCTTAATTCCAAGAAGGAACACAACAGTAAAAGCTTTGTCTTTATCATAACATTCTGAACCCTCGCAATTGTGGATGGGGTACAGTGCTCATCAGAGAAGTGCAGCTAATATTGACGTCAAATGGAAAATGGGAGCTTTACCCTCGGCTAGTAGCACCAGAAAGAATGAAGCGACAGGGTCAAAGCCGAAAGGACACTCGGTTGCAGATGTACCTGGTGGTGAAAGGAGAGTCTGATGCTGTAAAGATCTATACTCCATAGGAACCTGGAATGTAAGATCCATGAATCAAGGCAAGCTGGATGTGGTCAAACAAGAAATGACAAGACTGATCATCGACATCTTAGGAATCAGTGAACTAAAATGGGCAGGAATGGGTGAATTTAATTCAGATGATCATCAGGTATACTACTGCGGGCAAGAATTCCTCAGAAGAAATGGAGTAGCCTTCATAGTCAATAAAAGAGTAGGAAAAGCAGTACTGGGATACAGTCTCCAAAATGACAGAATGATCTCAGTTCGAATCCGAGGAGAACCATTCAACATCAAGTCCAAGTCTATGCCCCAACCACTGGTGCTGAAGAGGCTGAAGTTGACTGGTTCTATGAAGGCCTACAACACCTTCTAGAATTAACACCAAAAAATGATGTCCTTGTCATCATGGGGGATTGAAAAGCCAAAGTAGGAAGCCAAAAGATAACCAGAATAACAGGCAAGTTTGGCCTTTGAGTACAAAATGAAGCAGGGCACAGGCTGGCAGAATTTTGTCAAGAGAACACACTGGTCATAGCAAATACTCTTTTCCAACAACCCAAGAGACGACTCTACACGTGGACATCACCAGATGGTCAACACAGAAATCAGATTGACTATGTGCTCTGCAGCCAGAGATGGAGAAGCCCTATACAGTCAGTAAAAACAAGACCAGGAACTGACTGTGGCTCAGATCATGAGCTGCTTTTGCAAAATTTAGGCTTAAATTGAAGAAAGTACGAAAAAGCACTAGGCCACTCAGGTATGGCCTAAATCATATCCCTGATGAATATACAGTAGAGGTGACAAATAGATTTAAGGAATTAGATCTGATAGAGTGCCTGAAGAACTATGGACGGAGGTTCGCAACATTGTACAAGAGGTAACAACTAAAACCATCCCAAAGAAAAAGAAATGCAAGAAAGCAAAATGGCTGTCCGAGGAAGCTTTACAAATAGCTGAGGAAAGAAGGGAAGCGAAAGGCAAGGGAGAAAGAGAAAGATACAACCAATTGAATGCAGAATTCCAGAGAAAAGCTAGAAGAGATAAGAATGCCTTCTTCAATGAACAGTGCAAAGAAATAGAAGAAAACAATAGAATAGGGAGGACCAGAGATCTCTTCAAGAAAATTGGAGTTATGAAGGGAATGTTTCATGCAAAGATGGGCATGATAAAGGACCAAAATGGCAAGGACCTAACAGAGGCAGAAGAGATTAAGAAAAGGTAGCAAGATTATAGAGAGGAACTATACAAGAAAGAGCTTAACATCCCTGATAACCACGAGGGGGTAGTCACTGACCTCGAGCCATCCTGGAATGTGAAGTCAAATGGGCCTTAGGAAGTCTGAGCAACAACAAAACTAGTGGAGGTGACAGTATTCCAGCTGAGCTATTCAAAATCCTAAAAGACGATGCAATTAATGTGCTACACTCAATATGCCAGCAAATTTGGAAAATTCAACAGTCCCCACAGGATTGGAAAAGGTCAGTTTACACTCCTATCCCAAAGAAGGGCAATGCCAAAGAATGTTCGAACTACTGCACCATTGCACTCATTTCACATGCTAGCAAAGTTATGCTCAAAATCCTCCAAGCTAGGCTCCAGCCGTATGTGGACCGAGAACTACCAGAAATACAGGCAGGATTTCGAAGAGGGAGAGGAGCTAGAGATCAAATTGCCAACATACGATGGATCATGGAGAAAGCTAGGGAGTTCCAGAAAAACATCTACTTCTGCTTCATTGATTATGCTAAAGCCTTTGATTGTGTGGATGACAACAAATTGTGGCAGGTTCTTAAAGAGATGGGAGTACCAGACCATCTTATTTCTCCCTTGAGAAACCTATATGCAGGTCAGGAAGCTACAGTGAGAACTGGACACGGAACCACTGATTGGTTCAAAATTGAGAAAGGAGTTTGGCAAGGCTGTATACTGTCGCCCTGCCTATTTAACTTATATGCAGAGCACATCATGAGAAAGGCGGGGCTAGATGAATCACCAGTTGGAATTAAGATTGCTGGGAGAAATAACAACCTCAGATATGCAGATGATACCACTCTAATGGCAGAAAGTGAAGAGGAACTAAAGAGCCTCTTGATGCATGTGAAGGAGGAGAGCGTAAAAGTTGGCTTGAAACTCAACATTAAGAAAACTAAGATCATTCAATTCCTGGCAAATAGATGGGGAAGAAATGGAGGTAGTGACAAATTTTATTCTTCAGAGCTCCAAGATCAATACAGATGGGGGCTGCAGCCAAGAAATTCAAAGACGCTTGCTCCTAGGGAGGAAAGCTATGGCAACTCTAGACAGCAGACTAAAAAGCACAGACATCACCCTGCCAACAAAAGTGTGTATAGTCAAGGCTATGGTTTTCCCAGTTGCAACGTATGGCTGTGAAAGTTGGACCATAAGGAAGGCTGAGTGCTGAAGAATTGAGGCCTTTGAATTGTGGTGCTGGAGGAGACTCCTGCAGGTCCCTTGGACCACAAGGCAATCAAACCGGTCAGTCCTAGAGGAGATTAATCTGGACTGCTCTTTAGAAGGCCAGATCCTGAAGATGAAACTCAAATACTTTGGCCACCTAATGAGAAGGAAGGACTCCCTGGAGAAGAGCCTAATGCTGGGAACAACAGATGGCAAAAGAAGATGGGGAGGGCAGAGAATGAGGTGGCTAGATGGAGTCACTGAAGTAGTCGGTGTGAGCTTGAGTGGACTCCGGGGGATGGGGGAGGGCAGGAAGGCCTGGAGGAATGTTGTCCATGGGGTCACAATGGGTCGACACAACTTCACGACTAA
The DNA here is from genome assembly GCF_004798865.1 of Varanus komodoensis. Lineage (NCBI taxonomy): Eukaryota > Metazoa > Chordata > Lepidosauria > Squamata > Varanidae > Varanus > Varanus komodoensis. Next base: position 8,526,184 of record NW_025335269.1, on the reverse strand, counting down.
CAACAACAACAAGTATGCTTGTACTAGGACTTCAGGGTATGGTGGGCAGAGGTGTGATGACTAGTAAAACCAGTTACGTCCACACACTTTCATTAAGGAGAATTGTGATGGATTGTGTTCTGGCCAAGTGAAGTGTTGAACTGGCAGGCCCCAGGGACAGGAATGAAAGCCAAATCAAGCTCACTAAAACAGATGCACTTTTTTCAGCGTTGGGATGAGCGCAATTAACTGAGGGAGGCTGATCTGCCTGACTCGCCTTCCCTGTTAGATCCTGTTGCACTGATTTGACGAGGCTTCTGAGTGTGGGGACTAGGTGAATCCCTGAACGCTCCTACACCCGCTGTGGAGCAGCAATTAAGCATGCCGGGCTGGGGCTGGTGCGATCCAGATTCTAGTCCCTACCTGGCCGTGGAGCTCACTGACTGACATTGGGCCAGGTACAGAGTCTTGTCCCATCCTACCACACAGGGCTGTTATGAGCATCAGATTGGGCAATGCACTATGCAAGCTACCTTGAGTTCCTTACAAGAAAAAAAGGCATGATACACATTGAGTATACAATAGCCTCTGCACAAATTCTGCACCTTTCCTAATGGTGATAAATAATAATAGCATTTTTAGAGACTTAAAGGTCCAATAACTATCAAGAAGACAAGCCTTCCACTCACTATGCTCCACTTTCTGCAACCTGTAGATCCATTTGCCCAGTAAATGAAGTGTTTTTCTTGTTGGTCCCCTACCAGCCTCTAATTTTTTATTCCATTTATTCTCTCATTATTTAAATGTTTAATTTGTTTTAATTGTGATTTTATTGTGAATTGCTGGGTGCTGTGCCATTTTATCTGTCCTTGATATAAAGCATCCGGAAGCACTAGTAATGGGACAGAGTATAAAAGCTTTAAATATATTAAATTGATCAATCAATCAATCATTTGATTAGTTACTGGACCAGTGAGTGGACCATTGACTTGTAACACCTCGCCTGTGTTGTGAATTCCACAGTGTGGGCTGCAGCACCCACTCCCCAGTTTGCAGTGAGCAATGAAAAGTTAAGGGCAGGAAGACCCCTTCCTCCAGCTAATGCCCTTTCTTGTCCTGCTGTAGTTAGAACAGGTCACAGAGCTGAAAGTGCAACCTCAACACAACAGGAGCCTGGAACATGAGAGCAGGAAAATGAGGAGGGGTTCAAGATCAGCAAAGTGTAGCAGACAGGGAATTAGCACTTTACATCAGGGGTTAAGTCTTAAATCACAAGATTACAGCAAACTTCTGAATCTAATGCAAAATAAAGCAAGCAAAGTCAGCATAGGTGTGATGCTTAATTGACTTTTTATACATACAGTTTATGAAGAAGAGGTTAAAGTAACATCATGAAATAACAAAGGGGCGTCCAGCCCCAAACGTATATTACAGGTTCAATTAATCAAAGCCTATTTGAAAAGGAAATTTTCAACAGCAATAAATTTTCAACTTCATTGTGAGGGGTCGGCCATGCCCCACCTTTGCCAAAGCTCGAGTGTGAATATATACAACTCTGCAGACACAGTAAAGGTTAATGGGATGGTTTTCAGATATATGGGCAAAGGCAGGACATCCCTGAGAATGAAAGAACCTGACGTCAAGAGCGTGGCACTCTAATCTCATGAATCTCAGCCATTCCAGTGAAGCTATATTTATACCAGGTTTATGTCCTACCTGCTACTTTGTTTTTCTGGGTGCCTCCAAGGTTAGCAAGTTCATAGCTAATTTTAAAACTCACCAGAAAACCTAGTAGCATGATTTAATACTAATTTCTAGAGATACTGTGGCACACAACGTATTGACTGAGAAAGCATCTCTTATTAAATTTTTAGATATTGTTCTGTTTTTCAGTGGGACAAGCTTTGTTTCAGTGATGGTTGAAGATTTCTACCTCAGACAAAACGACATGAGAAGCTGAAAAATAACCGCTGAAGAAAAATCAGCTCCAAAACACACTTCACACTGTGTCATTCTCAGTTTCAATGAGTCGGCCAGTATGCTACAAGGAAAGTCTCCATGTTCATTTAGGAGGGCAGTGGGTTCTGACATGAGCTCTGTTCATGTGATTTGATCTGTGGACCCTCGTTTAGACTCCGGGTTCCTCCTCCTCCGCACAGCTAGCACCCAGCTTACGGTCCAATGCAGCTCCTTCCTGGCATTGGCCTCACGAATGACGGGACCGGCAGCATCTCCCTGAAAGGTCAAAACATAAGAAGGGTGGTTAGCATTGTCCAGTAGTCATCAGGATGGGTTGATCAAAATCACAGGCTGGACGGGTGGAACAGGTTCACCAAAGGGGGAGAAAATGAATCAGGGTGAAAGTGTAAACATGTGTAGCCACACACAATTCCGCTGCCGGCTGTGGAACTGTGGGAGTTGTAAGCCATCTTCCTGTCTGCACATACGTGGGACTGCATCCAAAGTAATCTAGAGGATTCTGGCATTGCTGTTTCTGTATCTGGAGGGGTGACCTCCTACCACCAGGTACATGGTGCAAGGAAGGAGTGATGGCAGCTACAGCAGGTGCTCCCAGGAAACCATCCTCACCTGAGTCACTCATAAACAGGATGCTACATTGGAAATGTCAACTGGAAAGGTTTAAGGGAGGTGTTAGGGAGTATTCTGTTCACATGGGCTGCATCAGCAGAGACAATTCTGCTGTCAAGGACTTTGGCAACAGCAGATAAGAAACTTTGGGTGACTCGGTCTTCCTCTCTCGATCTCCAGCAGGGAACATGTTGTCGATCACTGTCTGATGCGCGTCGTTTTTCTGACAAATGCTCTGGGATATCAAGTGCATGGTCGTTTTCGGAATCCTGGAGTGGTAAACCCTAGCTGCAAACAAGAGACATGGCCTTCATGTGAGACTCTTCTTGGGGACTTCTGATGCTGACCATCTACTTCATGGGTAGACAGACAAAGGAAGGACGTCAGCCTCTACCCCACCAAATGACTTCGTCCTCAACACTGTGCTCCTAAATTTAACTCAGATGGATTGTCCCCCATCAAAAAAGAAACCATATCAACAAAATTGGTAAAACTGTGTGCAGACTGAGAACTGAAGGGAAGGATTTTCTCAGGCGGCTTTAGCCTGAGGTAGGCTTCAAGAGTAGGCTTGAAGGTAGGCTTCTAGAGATCTACATTGTCACATGCCATAGAATGGTGGAAAATGTGTGTACTTCTGTGTTCTCTTCTGTAGCCAGAAACTTCACACTGGAAGTTATCTCTCAATGATACCTGTGCTGCGTTGGGGCATTCAATGGTGTGCTGGAAGTGGCATCTGGGGAAGGCACTCAAAATCAGACCTAGATGCCCAAAATCGGCCCACAACCCTCACCTGTGGGTCACATCCCTGAAAGTGGCCAAAATGGGCAGGTCGGCAGAATGCTTCCAAATTCACAGTGTTTGCTCGGAGAGGGCCCCTGATTCCTGTGATGCATTGGGGCATTCGATGGTGTGCTGGAGGTGGTGTCTTGGGAAGGCACCCAAAATCCGGGATGGGGTAAAGTACTCTTCAGAGCAGTGCAGCTAGCGCTGACGTTAAATTGAAAAGGAGAGTTTTATCCTCTGTTCAAACGAGCACCCTTGTGTTGTTCGATTGTTCAGTTGTACGCTCATACTGGGGCTTCCGGGTACAATGGACAGAAGTGTGATGACTGGTGAAACCAGTTGCGTCCACACACTTTCAGTAAGGAGGATGGCACAGATTGTGTTGTGGCCTAGTAAAGCATGGAAGTGGCAGTGCCCTGTGAAAGGAATGAAAGCCAAATCAAACTCACTGAAAGAGATGGGTTTTCATCAGTATTACCATGTGTGCTGTGAACTGAGGCAGCTGCAAAGCTCTTACTCAGAGTAGTACCATGAAGAACATGTTTGAATGGAATGTCAGTTGGGATAGTTGGGATTGCTTGAAGTATGAAGTATGGCTGAGAGAATGGGTTCATTTTCTAATGTGAATAAAAGCACTACATCTTAATATGTGCAGACTGTATTTTCATCAGCGAAACCCAAACCAAGCAACCAGGAACAGGAGGTGAAGATTTGTTTGTCTGGGCTGATTCTCCAGTGAAGAAGCTCTCAAGTCATGTACTCCATGCATTTTAGACGGTGAAGAGCTCTTTTTACAAGTCATATTGTGGAACAATCCATATAAATATAATAATATTAATAAAGACTCGAGGGTGGTGAGGTGAGGGTTTGTGTAGCATATTGCCCAAAGAGATTAGGCTGTGCATAAACACAAATACAATTCTTTTAGACGATCAGCATCAGCAGTCCCCAAGAAGTCTGTCTGCGGTGTGATCACTGGGTATCCTTTCCTTCCACCTTGCTTTCCCGAGTCTCTCTGGAGCATCCTGCTGAGTCGGGGTGCTACTATACCTCTGGCCGCGACACATCTCCACGCGTCGAAGATCCAACCTTGAGCAGCTAGGCTGATATCAACACAGGCATTTAGGGCGTGCGGGGAGCAAGAATTAAGGGAGATGACAGGAGGCAAGGATGGATGGAGATGAATGACAAGGAATTCTGTTCAACAGTGTCTACCGGGACCTGCAGTCCGTCTTCCCGAATGTGCGTTGGGTTTCACTCCCGGAGGGACTCTATTTCCCAGGATCCTGTGGGAAGCCTGCTGCAGTCACGTGCCCTCTGCTTCGGCAAAGGAGAGGCTAAATACGGACTGTCGGCCATTTTGTGAACGGACGTCGCTATCGTTGTTGCTGTTGGAGCTAAGTTCCCCCTCCCCGTCCCGAATCGGGTCTTCGTCGCCGTCAAGGCCTCGCCGGTTGTTTGCATTTCTCTCTTTCCTTCCCTTCACTGCTGAACCTGAGAGAGCCCCGGGCGTACCCAGCCGCGGCCTTTTCCCCCCGAGCAGCGCCCAGCCACAAAATCGCATGTCCACTATCCAGAACCTCCAATCCTTCGGTAAGGAATCGGCTCCCTCCACCCTCGTCCCCGTATCTGACGTTAGAAACAAGACGGAGACCGGCTTCTCCGGCCGCCTTCTGATCCGCAGCCTCTTGCCTTCAGCAAGATGGGATTGGTCCAGGTCTTCGCTCTCCCCGCATCCTCTTCTCTCCGCATCCTTCTTTCCCCACCCTTCATCATTTTTTTTTCTTTCTGCTCACTCTTCCCCTTCAATTCCTTGGAATGGAAGGGTGGCATGAACATCGTCATGTTGGCATTGGCATTGTCTCTCTCTCTATCATCTATAACGGGAATGAACAACCTGGTACTCTGGAGATTATTGGATTACACCACCCGTTATCCCTAGTCATTGGTCATGATGATAGAAATTGTAATCCAAATGATTTGGAGGGTGCTAGGTTGTCTACTTTGGTCCATGGTAACAAAGGGGATGTAACAGAGATTCCTCTGAGCCCTTTCCTCTTCTCCCCCTGCCAGCCCTCCACATATATACTGGCTAGAGCCTTCGTTGGGCATATATAAAGCCTTGATTGCTGAGGTATGGGTATTAGAACAGATGTTGCCCCTTCTGCTTTTATCTGGAATCCCTATTCCTTTACATTTTTGGGCTCTGATGTACTGTGGCCCAAATGCTACTTATTTCTCTCCCCCAGCAAGAAATGGGTTGGCACTGATTAATATTCTTTTCCTATTCCACTAGTCAAATTCATTAGGAAAACATTAGCTGGAACAGTGTGTCAGATAGTTTACCTCTATCTTTCCCATTTCTGTTACACAAAGCTGTGATAGGGTTCTAAGATCTTAATCAGCAACTATGCATCATCTCAGCTTACTGATAAATGACAGGGCCAAATGCCCAATGCTGCTTGTTTGTTTTTTTAAATGAGTGAACTGCCTAATCAGGCTGTACCAGCAGACATCAATGGTATAGACTTTTCAGTGTTGTTATCCAGAGCTTTTAATCTGTAAAACATTGCTTAACCTTGATCTAGAATGTGTAGTCATCTAATGAGAATTTGCCAGGATACTGTTCAGCTAACTGTTGTTCTCATGACACATACTTGCTTTAACACGTCCGTGGCTAAGACACTTAACACAGTCATCTCCCTATATAGCAAGCTGGCCTACTGCATAATACCTTGCCCACCCATTGTACACCATTCATAATTTTCACTCCATCGGAGTATTTCAGTTTAAAGCTGTGCATATTTCTTGTGGCAGTAATAACCATAACTGTACTGACAGATTCTGGTTTATAGCTCACTTTAGATCCTTCCATGTTAGTTTTACTAATCCATATTTAGGAAACATAGTTTGAAATCATGGAGGCTAGCCAGATGGTTTAGGTCACCAGTTCTGAAGTTCTTTCCTGACTTCCCAGTGCTGCCAAGAATGATAAATTCTTCTCTTGTTCCTTATTAACTTTGCTATATTTTTGAGAAAGAGGCAAAGTCAAGTAGCTGCCTTTGCTTTTCTCCAGGTAATATCCTACTGGACCTTCCCTACCCTGATGCCTTCCAGATGTGTTAGACTATAACGCAGATCATCCTCAGCCTGGCTACAATGCCTTGGTTACGATAGAAGTTGCAGACCAATGCTTCTAGAAGATACCAGGTTGCAAAAAGCTGCTCTGCTGCAGTCCTTTCTGAGGGACTCATAGCTTTATGCCTGTTTTGACGTAATTTTTGAGCTTCATAGATCATGGTCCTAATTCTCACAGATGTGGCCAATGTATTTCAGGGCTGTACAGCAAAATGCATATTAGAGTCCTAATGACTAAATGCTCTTCTGTGTCCCCACCCCCATTTTTTTTTTAAAGCTGTACATGTTGAGAAAAGGGTTATATGAAAATCCTTTCTGACATGTCTTTGGTTTTTTTGTTTTAATTGGAGAAGATGTTAAGTCTTGTGAGTCCCTACAGTGGAACAGTCAAGACACCAGCTTTAGTGCCTCAAAAAAGGCTCTATTTTCTGATGCCAGCTTGAGGATACCATTCTTCAGTATCCAGGGTACCTAATAAGAGTTCCCTTGGTGTTTCACATCTTTCTATTCAGATAGCCCTTATTCTGGAATCATGTCTTCAGAGTCTTTACCATAATCAGCAATTCTGAAATCCTACTTCAGTTGTACTGAATTCAGAGACTGCAACCTTACGCTGGATTTCTCATAAACTTCTGACTTCTAAGTCTGTTGAAAACAAACTTTTTTTTTTTAGGGATCTTTTTATTCTAGCTAGACTTTCATGCTTTATTGAAATTAGATACAGCTTCTGAATTTACCAGTTGTGGAGGAGGACAGAAAATCAGCTTTAATTTCATACTGCTACATTTGACCCTTTAAATGTTTCCATGTGGGGAGAATCAAGTAGTTGTGAAGATGTGAAGACTGCTTAGGCTCAGCCAGTGTAGCAGGAGTGAAAAAACCTGTACTTCTCCAGATGTTGTTAGACCTCAGTTTCTGTTAGACCTAGCCAGTATGACCAGTGTTTAGGAATCATGGGAGTTGTGGTCCAGCAACATCTGGACTGCCACCATTTCCCTGCTTTACAGGTAACAGTAGATGAGGAGCAACACAAGATTATTTCCTTAAAATTCTGACATACCTTTATGTAATCTGTCTCCTAGTTATTCCTAGAATACAGTTCCTGTTCTAAAGCGTGCCTTTCTCTGACATGATCATCCCCTATCTGGGTTGTTATCAGAGCCTTGCATGATGAACTGCTCTTAATTCTGCAGAATTAAAAAAAACCAGTGTGTCAGGAAGATAGTTCTAGTTGAGCCCCACCTCTGGTCAGAAATAACCACACAACGTCAATCAAACCTGGAAGATCAAGGCCTTGGATATGTTGAAATCAGTGCAACTTGCACAGTGATCCAGAAGTGGCTAGATAGGTCCCCAAGCTATCACGCATGTGGGCAGAAAATAGATCTCCCTATATTTTGGATCAAGTCAACATTCCTGAATGTTGGCCCTGCTGGTAGTGGCTTCTAAATAAAAATCTAAATCTAAATAAATCTGGAGATTTAACTTCTGCCAACTCCTGATCTATGCAGTATAGTCTGTACATCATGGTTACTTAGAATTCTGGCATCTCTCAATACTGCGTACCATTATTCTGCAACTTGTGTCTGATGTTTATATTGGATTTGCCCTTGCTTCCCTTTGTTAACTTGCTAGGGCATTACTTTCTAGGTTCAGTGTGCAGCTGCTGAAGAGCACCTGTATGTCAGTAAGCCCAACCGACCTCTCCAGTGTCTGATGTGAACAGACAGTGTGTTTTGGAATGGGCCCCAGAAGCTCCCTACTACAGTGCACAGGAGTTGCATGGTAGGCTGATATGGAAAGAGTTCTTTGAAGGTAGATTGAACTTTGCTCATCTGGGTAGCTAGTTAGCCTACTCCTCAGAAAAGGCTTGGAATGGATCCTCTTTGTTTTGAACATCAGACAAAAGAAGACAAGGTGGGAAAAGGCTCCTGTCAGGCAGGCAAGCAGTGAAACTTGTATAGCTGATGCGCAGAAGACTTGAAGGGTAAAAGAGCAAGAATGGGCAAAGGAAGTGCTGCTCAAAATTTCCAGCACTACTATTGAACTGTCTAATGAAATACTAGGTTACATATGGTTTCTATGATACATTTTCCAACTGCTGTCCCTGTCCTGAATATTTTTGATTAGTATTTGTGTGAGAGTATTCAAGGTGAGATCAAGAGTGTGTTATGAACATTACAACGGCTAATGAAAAACACTGTATAGGTTAGCCTTCCCCAACCTGATATCTTCCAAATGGGTTTGACTACAAGTTGCATCACCCCCATGGTATCTGGGAATGATGGATGTTAATAGTTCAGCTCATGTAAAGGGCACCAGCTTGGGCAAGTGTGGTCCATCTTCATATTTTTGTGGCTATGAATGAGAAAGAGCTGACATTGTCTACCTAAGGCAGTTTAGCATCTTCAGAGGAAATTTGTTAGAAGTGTCATGATTGTATGTAGGAATGTGGAGATTTGCACTTGGCTAACTCGTGAATTTCCCTCTTGCTCTAGACCCCTTTGCTGATGCAACTAAGGGTGACGACTTACTCCCGGCAGGGACTGAAGACTACATCCATATAAGGATCCAACAACGAAACGGCAGAAAGACACTAACTACTGTTCAGGGGATTGCAGATGACTATGACAAAAAGAAGCTTGTGAAAGCTTTCAAAAAGGTAGAGCTCTTTCTTTCAGGTTCTGAAGTGTTTGAGTTTGAAAGATCCATATGAACAACATTTCCAGTATGGAAGTTTTACTGCAAACTCAAATTCTGTAACAGTTCTAAAACTGTCTTCTATTAGAAAGACAACTTGCTCTCGAAACAACGATTGTACCAGTTGCTGAATGTATTGACTACAACAGCTAACCAAGATTAAAAAAATACAATTTTTGATCAGGAATGGTTGTTTAATCCAGCCTTTCCTAACATGCAGACCTGTTAGACTACAACTCCTGGCATATCCAACTCATTGGAAGGCCCAGGTTGAGGAATGGTTTCTTTTTCAATTTATTTTTATTGTGAATTTCACCAAAACAAGACAAATGGGGGAAATCTAATAATAATGTTAATTATAAGTAAATGTTAAATATATATAAATATATACATGACTAAATTAAAACAGAAGTTTCAGCAAAGGCAGACCCAATATCTATAGATATATTCATCTTTGAGTGGAGTCTATATATCATTTGCTCAAATATTGAAAGTATGATTAGGTCTTCAATTATGTTATGTGAGATGAGTTGTATTTGTTGTTTAGTTGTTGGTAGAGTGAAGCTCTAAAAGCTACAGGGTCACATCTAGTTTCTAGTAAATGTGATTGTATAAGCATTGTCATTTAAATGTAGCTGGTTGGGGAGGGTTGGCCTGATTGGCTTCAACCAATTTGTGTGTGGTCTCTGAAAAATGCCACTATGTTTAGGAGTAGATCTGAACCCTTAACAATGCATCTAAACCATAGAAGTATTGCATCAAAGGGCAACCAGAATTCACTGTCAGTTGTTTTTAGAACAAATATCTCCATATTTTGTTAAGTGTTCTTTGATAAGTGCCTGGATAAAATAGGACTGGAAAAGATGAAATTTAATTTTTAATATCCACCTCTGCCTTTTTAAGCAGGGGAGTGAGTAAAAAATGAAGACAAGTATGGAGTAAACCAGGATGGGAAATGTGGCCGTCCAGATATTGGTGGACTGCTGTTCCAGTTATTTTTAGCCAGCATAATGAATGGTAAGAGATATTTACCATTATCTCTTATCATTATGGCTTGCCAACGAGGGCCACATGTTCTCCATCCCTGGATAAAGAAAATGAACGTGGGGTTTACATGAAATATATCTGAGATATATGGAATAAAATCAAATTAAGGAAAGGATAATATACACTGAGTTTGTGGGTGGTAAAGTTAGGAGAAATGAGCAGAAGGGTAGTTGCAGAGAAATGATGAAGTCACTTGGCCTTTGCAAATTATTTAAGCTTTGCTGGATTTGGAGCTATGCAGTTACAAGAGCAGTAGCCCCAAATCTGAGATCTTCTCCTAGAATCCATCATTACAGAAAGTATCATTCTAAATTACTAGTGATTTTTTTTGTCTATGAACAAAATGTTGTAATTTGTATGTTGTTAAGTCGCCCAGAGAGCCTTATAGCTAATAGGGCAGCATGTAAATCAAATAAATACATAATAATATTAGCTGAAAGTATAGATTTTGGCTCTCCTCTAAGAGTGATCTAGACATCATTTGTTGCAGTTTAATAAATGAAATATTTATCTGCAGAAATTTGCCTGTAATGGTACTGTAATTGAGCATCCGGAATACGGAGAAGTGATTCAGTTGCAAGGTGACCAGAGGAAGAACATTTGCCAGTTCCTCCTGGAGGTGGGTGCAGGCTTAGTCATTCAATCTGCTAATTCATTTTTTAAGATACACACAGTATGCATCTGTAATATTACGTATTTGACAATTGTGCATATGCTTTAGGGCATGGGTCCTCAGACTATGGCCTGGGGGCCGGATTTGGCCCACCATGCCCATTGGACCTGCTGCGTGAGCCTGCACCCACATGCACATCCACCACCGCCCACCTCGCCCCGCGTGTAGGGAGGCAGCAGTTTGCTCACTCAGAGAAAATGATCTCCAAGCAAGCAAGCTGCTGCCTCGTGCACCTGCCTTGCGGTGCGTGCCTGCCCCCGCCTCGCCTCCCCTCACCGTGCGCCCCATGGGCGCTGTTACCTTCCCACCAAAGTGGTACCTGTTTACCTACTTGCATTTATATGCTTTCGAACTGCAAGGTTGGCAGGAGCTGGGACAAAGCACAGGCGCTCACCCTGCCATGTGGATTTGAACTGTCGACCTTTTGAACAACCAGCCCAGCGGCTCAGCAATTTAAACCACTGCACCACCCACAGTCCCAAGTAAATGAGTTATTACTCAAAGATAACCTAAACTTTTTTTTATAGATAATCTTGTACCAGCCTCATTTGATATTTTATATTAAATGTCTTTGTACTTGTTTTTGAGAAGTATGTTTCATTTTATGTTGTTGAAGATCCAGGTTCTAATAACTAAAGGCTTAATGCTGTCTGTTTCTTTTCTGCAGGTTGGCATTGTTAAGGAAGAACAGCTGAAAGTTCATGGCTTCTAAAATGTGTGTGCTTACATGAAGAACTCTGCAGGTTTTGTTCTTGCCCAAGCTGGCTATTCTGTGAAATATGATTCTTTGCAGTAAATGGACTTCCCATTCCAAATCTGATTTGCTTTTGCATGACTACAGAAAACATATGGAGTGTAGACTAGAAACACATAAAAAAACTGCAGTAAGATGGTAACACAAGATCCTTGAGAATTTTAACACATTTCCAATGGAAATGTTCTACTGCTGATAGTTCAGTGTATTACTTTTCACCTGATTTAAATGTTCTATTAAAACCATGTATGTTGCAGCTTAAATAAAATGTCTCTTACCTTAACATCTCGAGTGTTCAGGATGCATAACCAAGATCTTCAACAAATTAGCAGTTTCCTTGTCTATCTAGCAAACTAACACTTCAGAAGAATATGTTCAACATCAGCACAACTAAATATGGCAAGCTTTCACAAGGATTGCTTAACAATCTGAAATTGAGTATAATAAAAACTGACTATTGCTTACTGTGTCAGAATTACCTGACAGATTTGGGTAATTAGGTCAAGTGTAGCTTTAAGTCTAGGAGATGCTGTCATTGCCAGCGCTCAGACTGAGGTTTCTTTCCACTGCATTTCTCAAATTCTTCTTGATAAACAAGCTTGTGTAGAAATAATGCTTCTGAGGGCCAGAGAAATAAGCTTTGACATTTTTGGTCCTGGTTTTTTGCAATCGAGACATTATTGAGTATTCTAGAGGGAACACTTACTGCTGCTTGATAAGGAAAGCATCCCTTGCTGTTTTCAGGAAGGGTAAATCATTTTGATGAGGAAGAATCTCATACTTGAATACTTGGTCCTGATCCTTACAGTAACTGGGTGCATTAGAAGGCCTAGAATACAGTGTCCTGAACTGAATTTCAGGTTCAAATCATGTACCATCAGTATGTCATCTTCCCCTATATTGAACTTTTATACTCATGAATATATATACTGGTAGCTTGAGATACATGTTGATGCCCATGCCTCAGTTCTCTTTAAAATATGATGCAAGAAATTAAAAGTTGGGTTGACGTTCAAGGCCAACATAGTGAATTGCCACATTTTGACTAGAAGGTGATGGCTGATTGAAATCTTTTGTAAATTTTTTTTGCCACAGCAGATGCCAGTGCTTGATCAGGGGGGAAAAAATCTTAACACTTGTGTAACTACACTGGGTTAAGTTGACTCTGAACTGTATTGGGCAGTTACCATGGAAGAACTATTTATACTATAATTTCTGGCAGAGAATTTTACTGACAGGTTTTGTATGTACTCCAGCCTGAATTAGGTAAGGGTAGGCTGTGACCCATGATTGCCATATGGGTAAACAGTGGAATTTATATGTTAATAACTGCTGGTTTGTAACCAGAATTTGGTTTAAACTTGAGGAATGTTTGCTGAAGGCAGTAAGATAAAGCAAATGATGACTCTTGTCACTTTTACTCAAATAGATGAAATTGAAGACACTTTGGTCTTAATTGTCGCAAATCTGTATCAGCTCCTTTTAATAGAATTCATTTTAGAAAGCAGGAATAGCAAATGTGCTTTTGGATGTACACATGATAAGTTTAAAGCACTAGCTCTGGACTGTGTTTGCATGAATATCTCTTTTAAGAACTTCTATACTACCCCATCAATATGATTTCAGAGCTATTTACCTCTGACTTTGTCGATTCATAGCCTGGCTGAGTTCTCTAGAATGTAAGAAGCTTGCCTGTCAGCACCTTGGTTCCTTTCAGTCTGGGAGATCCATACTCCAAAGCAAAGCTGAGGGAATGGAGAAGGGAGAAAATGAGAAGAGACCCAAAGACTGCCTGTGAAATGGCAAGCTTGCAGCAAGAATTTAAGCTTGAAAGAAAGATACATTTGCCAGTCAAACCAGCCCAATCAGAGACTTATTTATTGAGATTGATATGCTGCTTTTCACAGTTTCAAAGCTGTGAGCATAAAATGTCATATCAAGACAACAGTAAAATATGAAAATAAATGATAAGGCTGCACTGGGTCATACTTGGGGAAAGCCTACCTGACGCCCCAGTGAAATTGCTTTTCTTGAGCTTCTCTGTGCTTCAGTCCTGCCTTTCTTTTTATCCTGCATGCTTGTACTGTTGCAGTGTTATCTGGTAACATAGTTGTTGGTGATGGGAAGACTGGTCAGTGATCAACAGAAACCTGGAGAAAGGCTTGTTTTGTTAATTTTCATGCGGATGCTTGTGTGAATAAGAAATCTTTCGGAAGACAAGGCTTAAAATTTAAGTAGAGCAGATTCTAGGGATACATTTTGACAAGATGAATGGCTACTGTTAATTGCTTCAGTTAGACAAATGGAAACATTCATTGTTTGAGTCTCTTTCAAATCTATGGTGTGGTTCTACCTGAATATGTTCTCCAGCAGAAGCAGCATCAACATGAACTATGTGCGTAGAGGAAATCAGATACAGTTGCTTGACTTCCAAGTTGACTGACTGAATAAAGTGTGTCCAAAAAAAATTGTGTTCAGAAATATCTGGTTTGATTATGAAGCACTCCAGATAGATGGTTCTAGGATCATGAGCACTTAATCTGTTTTTGACAGCTCTTTCAAACATGCAAGAAAAATATCAGGCTTGTAAGGGGATGTTACAACACATACAAGGGCGTTCAATGTATTCTTGGTATCAGGTTAATTTGCTATTGATGTGGGTAATTTAATTATTTCATTAGCTAATGACACTATCTGAGGGTATACATGCAAAATTTCAAATAAGTATGATCATTAGTTCCCTGGTAATCATCAGTGAAAGACGACCATGATGACTGATGTGACAATGTCGAAGAAAATTGAGTACTGCGCTGTTCCTTACAACACAAGGAAAAAGTCAAAAAATCATTCACGAAGAGATGATAGCCGTTTTCCAGGACTCTGCACCTTCATTATCTACTGTTCAAAAGTGGTCAAGTGAATTTAAAAGGGGCAGAGAAAGCATTGAAGATGACCCTCGCTCGGGCAGGCCAGTTACTGCCACTACGAAAGAAAATGTGAAAAAAATTGAGAAACTTGTATTGGAAGATGCCTGAATAAAAAACAAAAAGCAGAGATGACAAACCTATCCGTTGGTACCATATTTACTATTTTTCATGACCATCTTAACCTTTCAAAGGTTTGTGCAAGACGGGTGCCGTGAATGCTCATGGCGCCTCAGAAACAAGTGTGAGTTGAGTGCTGTAGGGAGTTTTTAGAGCTCTGTGGTGAAGATCCAGCAAGTATTTTCAACCGGATTGTTACCACCCAGTTGAACAATCCGGTTTCACCCAAGAGATGAAACTTGGGTTCATCACTATGACCCTGAAAGTAAGCAGGAGTCCATGCAGTGGCATAAAAAGGGTGCTGACACTCCGAAGAAATTCAAAGTCACTCCATCAGCCGGAAAAATCATGGCCACAGTGTTTTGGGACTCAAAGGGAATTTTATTGATCGAGTACACGAAAAAAGGTGAAACCATAAACGCAGCATCTTGCACAGCCACTCTGCATAATTTAAGAGAAGCAATTGAAGAAAAAAGGCGAGGAAAATGGACCGCAGGTGTGTTGCTTCTTCACAGCAACGTGCCTGTTCACACAGCATGTGTTTCGAAGGCTGCTGTGTGAGACTGTGGTTTCAAAGAAATAAGCCACCCACCCTATAGCCCGGACCTGGCCCCCAGTGACTACTACCTATTCCCGAATTTAAAAAAAGAGAAAAGAAAGTGATTTTCCAACTGATGTAATGGAAAGTGATTTTCTGACCGATGAAGAGCTCAAGGTGGCAATTAACGCACATTTTTTAGACAAGGAGGAAGGTTATTTTTTACAGGGAATTAAAAAGTTAATTTCTAGATTTAATAAGTATATTGAAGTTACGGGGACTACGTTGAAAAATAAAAATTATTTCAATTTATTATTTCTTTTTCTTCATGCTGATACTGAGAATACATTGAACGCCCCTCATACTAACAGGCTAGTAAAGCTAAAGGTTTCCCCATGACATTAAAGTCCAGTCATGCCTGACTCTAGGGAGCGGTGCTCATCTCCGTTTCCTAGCCGAGGGAGCCAGCGTTTGTCTGCAGACAGTCTCTGTGGTCATGTGGCCGGCATGACTAAACACCAAAGTGCACAGAACGCTGTTTACCTTCCCACCAAAGTGGTACCTTTTTATCTACTTGCATTTGCATGCTTTTGAACTGCAAGGTTGGCAGGAGCTGGGATGGAGCAATGGGAACTCACCCTGGTGTGCAGCTTCGAACCAGTGACCTTTCGATCAGCCAGCACAGCAGTTTAAACCACTGTGCCACCTGCATCCCTTTAACAGGCTAGTAGCCTCTTTTAAATGCTAAATATACTATCTATTTTAGTCATCCTACTTTGGGACAAAAATGAGTGGTGACCTGCTTCAGACAGTACTCTACAAGGGATCATTCTCCTTTGGTATTTTGCAAAAAAGATTAATGTTCTCTTGAACTTGAAGGCTGTGTGAGCTTTTTTTCTTTTTGTAGAAAAGCAATATCTGAAGCCATAATCTGGTTACAAAAGCTGGAAAATTTCTGAGTTTGATATCCTGGGTAAAGAAGCTGAGGAAACAACACCTGGTAAATTTGTATCAACATAAAAGGGATTAGATGCTTGTCCTACCTCCAGTGAAAGCATAATGACCAGTGAAGCTAATCAGCCTGTGAAGGAGTTGCCTTTCCCAATGATGCATAATATTCCAGCCAGATGTATGGTGGTAGGAACCCTTAAAGGGAGAACAAATGGAAGAAATAACATATGACTGCTTTTAACCACATGTGTGTCCAGGTGTTCCCATTTCTGTAGAAGCAAAAAAGGATTTGTGTGTGGCTGCTGAGGCTTGTGTGGATTATTGATGTTTTCTATTTTTATCCTGGTCAATTTCCATGTAGCCTGAAGTGCCTGATCCTGCCTAATCTTGGAAGCTAAGCAGGGTCAGGCCTGGGCAGAAGTGGGATGGGTGACCTGAGTGTATGATTCTATGATTATTGCTGTCAACTGCCTAGAGAGCTTTGGCTATGGGCAGTATAAAAATGTAATAATAATAATAATAATAATAATAATAATAATAACTAGCATAGCTTGCCAAAAGACTGGCTGTTGTACAAATCTATACACATCAAATGGTCTCAGAAATAAGAGGTTAGTTTTAGTAGCTCTGATCATAGCTGACTGGCACACTAATTGCTAAAGCAAAACAGATATCACCACCATTCCCCCCCCCCCCTTTGCCAAAAATAGGTAGGGAAAAAAGTCGGTGTGCCTTACTTTGCTTACCTCTTCCACCTTTCCAACATCGCTTTCTGTAAATGACCTCTGCAGGGGAAGAGTTACCAGCTATAGCTATACGCTTTTTATTCTGGGCTTGCAAGCCTCCAATGTTTACTTCCTGATAGAATTTGGAATGCAAAATTGCACTGCCCTGCTTCAGTACATCAAGTAATGAGACTAGTGTGCTTCCAGTCTAGCAGTGTTATTCTTGCCTTGTGGTCTGCAAAGACTACTATTTCCACTTTGAGGTTCAAGCAGCAGGAATTCAAACCAATTCACAGGGGTGCAGGAATGTTGTTTTCTGCCACTCCCTTCCCTCAGATTTCCCAATTCCCTCTGATATCCGCTGCAATCCTCACAGTAGTTAGAGCAAAATAAACATTCAAAGGAACAATATATTCCTTACTGTCATCTGGGTTTTTGGCGTGACTTGATTTTGGAAGGGCAATTCAAACCCAGTAAATTTATAAAAGACCTGCTGCCTGAATTGTTGAACTTTTTGAAGCTGTGGCTACAGGGCTTGTCATGATGAGCCAATTCTTAAAAATATACTATACCACTGATAACAAAGAGATTTATGCCTGTTCATAATTTCAGAAAGCAGGCTGAAATAAGACCTGATTGCAGTCTGTATCTATACAGATACTAATCTGTTTCAAATAAACAGATTTGAATTTTCTTATTGTTCAAATAAACCTATCGCTTCCCAATGTTAAAGGGACGCACTGTTTTGCCAAATTATCTTTGTTCTGCCTTTCTTATGAACCTTGACTAAGCCATTTAAACTAGCAAGCATGTTTGCTTGTCAGAGAAATACATCCTCTTAATTCCTACTACATGCACCATGTCTCCTAGATCCAAGAAGTAAAGGTGTTTTAGTCTTAACTATTGCTCCCACAGACTATAGTTTCTTGCAGTAAAGCGTAGCTTCCATATGATGATGGATAACAGAATCCCTGTGTTAGAGCCAAACCAGACATTACATAAATGTGTATTTGTATGTAGGGTGGAGGTTTTTCAAAATCTTCATTGCATCATTGGGAATGGGGGGTGTTGCGGTCAGATTTAACAGTTGTGGTGTGTTCCTTTAAAGCATCTGAGGTGTAACCTTGCAAATATAATAGTGCACTGACTTTCCATATCATCTTACTTACTGGTAAGGTCAATTTAATGAACTGAGCTAATATCTCATGTTTTTAATGGAAGCAGGAATTCCAAAATATTTAAAACTTAATACAGTTGTTCCATGGTTTTAAAGTATTTTCTGAGGATGCAGAAAACTATTTTTACCTCAGATTTCATTTAGAGAAGGAAAAAGATGAGATTTCTGTCATGCTAGAAACGACATGCTTCCTGGACTCCCTTATGAAATTACTTATTTTCTCTGTTGCCTTAGACAACCTGAGCTTCTCAACTGCAGAGCTAAACATACAATCCTGGGATGAGAACTGCAGATTTGTTTAATGCAGCAAATTTCTTAAGTTTCATTTTAGATGGGTAGGGTGGAATGGTCCAAAACATTTTGCTGCCTGAGCCAATATACAATGCCCCTGTAAAAGTCAACAGGGCTGGCTGGCAAGACAGCAGCCTCTGCCTAATTTGAGGGCAACAGGGTAGTGTTGTCCAACCTCTGGCTGCTGCTTTCTGCCTTTCTCCACCTAGAAATTGTAACATTTCTCATCTCCAGGGCTGACAAACAATACACATAAGAGTGCTTCCTTTTCCTTCCCTCAATCAGAGATTTTTGGAGAAAGAAATTTTTATAGTCACATTTCAAATGCAACAACAGTTTCTTCATTTTGGTTAATGCTTACAGAAACTGGAAAAGGAAGTCATGTTAACTACTGATTTAATTCTTCAGACCACCCTTCTTTCTCTTGAGAATTGACTGGTGTGCACAGTCAATTATTGCAACATAATTGTATTAATGAAACAACTGATTGAACATTTAACTATTAAAATATACCTATTTAATTGCCCAGATGAGTAAAAATGCTTTCTGCTAAAGGCATCTAAAGAAGGGTGTTGGCAGAAGAACATAAACAGGTTCTGTGATGATGCCTCCATCAGCTGTTTTTGAACCAAGCAATTTAGGGCTTTAAAGGTAAGTGGCAATACCTTGGACTGGGCCCAAAAGGAAGCTAGTGGACTTAATTTAAGCCAGTGGACTTAATTTAAAGCTGGTGTAATGTGCTCAAAACTGCCTGTATCTGCCAAACAATGTAAAAAGCAAGGATCAGGGCTTGATTGCTTTGCTTCCTTCAACAATATTAAAATAATAAATGACATTAAAAGGGGATCCACGGTCACACTGAAAATTCTTCATGCTTATTGGCAGCAAAATACCATGGCAATTTTCCCAAATATTCTCTGGGGGATGGGACCAGACTTCTCTAATAGTTTGGAAGCTTGGAAGTGAAAATGTGCAGCAAAGCAAATTCTGAGGAGTTTCAGTTCTGACTTTGTGGGAGACTTGTGAGTTTTGCCTTGCCATACTTGGTTTCAAATACATATCTACAGCTTCTTAAGTTTAGGGAGCATCCTGCTTTTTTTGGGGGTGGGGGTGGGGTCCAGATCTCTCAATGTGTTGATGTACAAATACATGTATCATCTTAAGAGGAAAAGGAAGCACAAAACTGAATAAGACAGTTGGAAGACAATCTTGGAGGTCATCTAGTCCAACACCAATACTTGATATTACCTGTTTTCTCTACAACACTTGGTGCTAAGCAGCCACTGCCAAAAGAAATCATGTGAAGACCAATAACTGTGTACTGAAAGGCAAGGAGCTGTGGACCTTCTCATACATGTTGGCTTCTGAGGTGATTAAGGTGAGGGCATGACTGTTATTTATTTAAAACATTTGTATGCCACCCAATTGTGCCACAGCACCTCTGGGCGGTTCACAATCAAAAGAAGTAGATTTGAATTGGTCTGTATCAGAATGATACTTAAGTGGGATTTAACTCATGTATATATAGGGTGAGTCTTACAAATGAAAAGACAAGAAGACAATTTCATCTGAAAATGAAGCTTAAACAAGGCCCTTTATGCTTTAGTCATTAGAGAGCTGAACTAGGATTGGAGAAGCCCATTTGATTCCCAGCTCAGACTTGAAACTTGGTGAGTGACCTTGGGCCACTCACTATCTCTTGGCTCAATCTATCTCGCTGGGTTGTTGTGAGGATAAAGTAGAAGAAGGGACAACTACTTTCAGAGTTTTGAATTCTCTGGAGGAAAAGCAGGGTGCAAATACAATACAGTGAGAAATATGTGGATGTAATTGTATTTGCACATATTCTTCCTCTTGCCTCTGTGTCAAAATTGAACTTCTCTGAGCAAAAACACCAATGTTCTGTTTCTGTTATTTTAATATACCAACTTGTAAAATATTAAGCAAAATATTTTGGAACATTTTATCACCATAACAGTTCTGGCGAGGCAGTAACTGGGGTGGGGAACTTAAAGTAACAGTGTTCCTTTCTACAATACCTGAGAATATAAAATTTTATTCAGGTTATTTTTTGTGTGTTGCCACATAAAGTGATTTTTTTTCCATTCCTATGTTTCACAGGAAAATACTTAGACTTTTTATTCTCATTACTCAGAAAAAGTACCTATAAAAATACCCTAACCCTCATCTGGAATACTGTGCCCAGTTCTGGGCACCAAGATTTAAGAAAGATGCAGAAAAATTAGAAAGGGTCCAGAGGAGGGCAATGAAAATGATCCAGGGTTTGGAAACACTGCTCTATGAGGAGCGACTGAGAGAACTGGGTATAGCCAGTTTTGAGAAGAGAAAGCTGAGGGGGCCATGATATCACTTTATAAGTATCTCAAAGCCTATCACAAAGAGAAAAGTCAAGATCTCTTCTTGCTGATACCAGAGTGTAGGAAACAAAATAATCAACTCAAGCTGTAACAACCCAAGTTCAGACTAGATATCAGGAAAAGTTTCCTCACTTTCAGAGCAATATGACAGAGGAACAAGTTGCCCAGAGAGGTGGTGGGCTCTCCCACACTAGAGACATACAAAAAGAAACTGGACATGGCCATCATGGCCCCTTCCAACTCTGCTATTCTATAATTTTTATTCTGTATTCTGCCTTATCAATGCCTGAGCTCACAAAAGCCACGAGAGGGCAGCACTGGGTCTGTTTTACAGCAAAATACACAAGGCTTACAAAGTATAGTTAAAAATGAGGTCGTGTCATTCTAAAATTTTAGTAGAAATTAGTTGGGCCCAGAAGTTTTTGAATTCTCTTTATTGAGGCTTCATGTTAGACCTTAACTATCTATCATGTATTGTGTGGTTTTAAATATTTTTGGTCATTGCAGACCACAAACATATTTCTGTAGAGTTGTACCTATTATTTAAACAATAGTCCTCATGAAAATGTTGCTGTTTTTACATTAAATGAGACCCCTTTTGCATACCACTTCTTGTCTTTTCAATTTTAATTATGTAATCAAACATTTATGGATCACCTTTTTGATCCAAATTATTGTTAGTAGTAATTTCATTTCTATACTACCCCATGGCTGAAGCTATCTGGGCAGTTTATACAGTCCATAAAAACAGATGATAGCAATACAATAAAATATCAGAAAATAAGAAAAAAAACCTTAAAAGGTTTAAAACAGCTATAACCGATGATAAAAATAGACAATAACAAGGAATAACAGAACAGTGACTCTGCAAGACCCCTGGAGATCTCCCTCAAATCCTGGGGGACCAAGTAAGTCTTTAAATATTTCAAACTAAGACTTCAGCACCTGCTGGCCTGGCAAACAAGCCTCCAAGCTGACTTACAGTTAAAATTTGCAACAACTTAAAAACTTTAAACCCGTTTAAAGATAAAACTTAAAAACTTAACTGGGAGACATATGGTCCTCATACTAGACATTTGCCCCAATGTGTTGGAGAAAATGTGACTGGAATGTATTTTAGCCTACCAGTTTATATTCTGGTTTGGCTTTCCCTATAATGCATGACTTAAGGCATAGGGCAGGCCCTTTCATTAGGCCGAGTGAGGTTTTCACCTCAAACAGCAGATGCCGAGTGCCTTTTGAGCTCCCCAATTATTCCCACATCTTGGGGGACAAGCTGTGTATGCTGGCTTCCCTCAAGTAATCCACTGCCTCATGTGTTGTAGGGGATACTATCTTACTGTGAGTGTTGAACAAAGTTTCAGATGCCAGTCCAGTGAACTTCTCGTAATGAACAAAATATATTGACCTAGCCCTACATCTAAACACATTTAGTTGGCAGGCATTGGATTACAAGGCTGCTCCTCTATGCTAAGTCAGGAGGCAGTAAAGCATGAATTATATTTTGATTTGTGGTGAGCTGATATTTTGAGAATTTTATTACTGATGCAGCCCATACAGACCATATTGATTTTGTAGTTCTATTTTACAGCCAGTGGGGATAGGAAATATTCTGGGAGTAATTGGGAGTAATCCAAAAAGTATTCTGCTAGAGAAAAAGCAAATTAACATTAATGGTTTAACTCAGGGACAGGGAATGTGTGGTTTTAGAAGGACCAGCATATTTTCCATGTAAAAGATGACTTGGGAGGGGAACTTGGTATATACTGATTTTTAATCTTGATATGCATTATTCACAATCTTTTCCAAAGTGAAGGCCTTTAGAACAGGAGTGGGTAAAAAGTAGATCTGAATCTTATAGGTTTATCTGTATGATCTCCACTAGACAGGCAAGGACTTCTGTCTCCTGGTGGTTACAACAGTAGTAACAAAATGGCCCTCCACTCTAAATTATACAGTAGTACCTTGGCTCACAAATGCCTCCGTTCACCACCAAATCGGGTCGCAAACAGAAATTTCAGAAAAATTTTGCTTCAGGTCATGAACTCCTCATCAGTTGACAATTGTGATTGCGCCCATGTTCCCTGCCTGAGCGCAACTGCGATCGCGTCTGTTTAGGGCCGCGATCGTGGTAGCGCTCAGGCAGGTTAACATGGGCACAATCATGGTCATGCTCAAGGGGGAGATGGCCGTGATCTTTGTTGTTATTTTGCTTCAAATTTTTGTGTTTTTTTAAAAAAGTTACAGAATGGATTAACCTTATTTACATTGAACCTTATGGGAAAATTGGACTTGGCTCACAACCAATTTGGGAAGTGACCAGAGTCATGGAATTGATTAAGTTTGTGAGCCAAGGTACCACTGTACTGCTGAAATAAATAAATTGGAGGAAGGGGGAGGTAAAAGAATCACAAGCTGTATTCCATTCAGGAAATTGAAGCAAATTCCTTGACTCAGAATTGTATACTTCTTAAGTGTATATTGTTTGCACCAACTTTCTCTTGGTAGATTTCAAGGTTCTGTTAAGAAAAATGGAAGATTTCTCAAGGGTCACCTGATGATGCTTACTAGTAGAAGATTCAGGGTTTTAAAAAGGGAAAAGATACTTCCCACAGCATTGCTACCACTAGATGTAGTGATGGCCACTAACTTGGAAGCATTTAAAAGAGGATTACACAAATTCATGGAGGATACATCTAACAATACCTTCTAGTTATGAGGAATATATATTACCAGAATGCCAGATCCTGACATTCATGTCAGTTGCTGGGGAATATGGATAGGAGTACAGTTTTATGTTCATGGCTCAATTGTGGACTTCTCACAGGCAGTTTTGTTGAGCCCTGTGCTAACAGAATGTTAGACTAAACAGGCCTTTGATCCAATCTAGAATGGCTGTTCCTTTGTGGAAAAATGACCCTTCCTGAAAAAAGATAAGTGTGTGTACATAGTGAAGTTCAGAGGAAATATAGTGCTAAAAATAATCTCTAAGGAAGGACACTTGATGTAACTACATAGTATTCTTGGAAGCTAGCTCTGATCAACAAGCAGAAGGTAATGCTTAAAATCAGAGAAGTGAAAATAAGAGAATAAAGGATCCAGAAATGTCATGGTGCCCTTCTTATTATTTAAAACATTCTCCAGCTGAAACACACAAGGGATAGATTCTGATTTGCACTTTCTCATCTCATTCTCCCCCCCCCCCCTGTAAGTATGCATCAAGTAGTAACACTACCAATTAATTCCATTTCAATCCAGGCTGTAACACAACGAACTGTGGAAAAATCAAAGGGACTGAGGTAAATGTGTCTGCAAGGCAGTGTACCCTCTCTTCCAACAGCTGTCACTGGAGATGACTCTCTCACTCTGCCTAATGGTAGGGCTGGCCTTGTGAACTCATACAGTGGTACCTTGGTTCACGAACTTAATCCGTTCCAGGACTCTGGTCATTACCCAAATTGGTCGTGAGCCAAGTTAAATTTCCCCATAAGGTTCAGTGTAAATAAGGTCAATCCATTCTGTAACCATTTTTTTAAATCAGAAAAATGTGAAGCAAAGTGACAACAATAAAGATTGTGGCCATCTCCCCCCCCCCCCCACCCAAACAAAATATGGGCCCCCCCCCCCCCCCACAGCACAACTGAGATAGCACCTGTCATCCCTGCACACACCCATCATCCCGGCATGCTGGGGCGTGTGGGGGAGAGACGGGTGATCACGAGCGCACTGCGGGAGGAAGAGAAGGGCGCAAATGGTGCACTGGGGGAGGAAGAGATTGGCGCAATCTCGGCCATCTCCCCCCTGCCCCCAGCATGATCACGGCCATCTCCCCACTCAGGGGTGGGGAGATGGCTGCGATCGTGCTGGTTGCAGGTGGGGAGATGGCCACGATTGCAGTTCCATTTGTGCAGGGAAGGCGTGCCTGATCAGAGGCGCGCTCCTGCAGGAAAGACAGGCGGAATCTCGGCCATCTCCCCTGCGGCTTGGCTCTGCTGCTCCTGTCTTTCCTGCAGCAGCGGGCCTCTGAGCACACATGCCTTCCCTGCATGAAAGCAACTGCGATCGTGGCCGTCTCCCCACTCGGGGCGGGGGGGGGGGAGATGGCTGTGATCTTGGTCGCCATCCAAAGCGGTGTTCACGACCCAAGTCAAAGTTTTTGTTTGTGCCCCCATCTGTTCGTGAACCAAGGTGTTCATGAGCCAAGGTGCGAGTGCTCGTACCACTGTACTTAGCATTGTAAACAGATACCAGAAATCACACACTGCTATATTTCATGGAAACAATTGAAATGGTTGATGCTGACAGGGACTTTCTTCCTGCTTCATCCAAGGTCAAAGGATGCCAGTTGAAACATGGATGCCAATCAACTTGCACAGGTATAGCAGCCTTGTGCAATAATCACGGAAAGATTCAGGCATTTAGTTGGAGCTCAGTGCTCTGGCCAAGCATAAGCAGCAGGGTTGAAAGCAGTGGCTTGTGCTGCTACTGAAATGCAATTTATTAATTCTTTTTTCCTAGTTAGGGGAAAGGAGAGTCAGCTGGTGTATTCCTTAAGATTAGCAAGCTACACTTTCACATAACATATTGTATTAGCACAGCAGCTGAAGATAGCTGGGGAAGGGGAAGAGCAAGAGAAGAAAACCTTGTTTCTGTTAAGAACTGCATTCCAAAGCTAACTGCAAGCGGGGCCACCCTTGCTCCCCTCCCTTTCCTTCCTGCCTAGTGGGATGCCTGGGGAGGGACAGATCATCACACCTGCCAGAAGTTTAAGTGATTGCTTCTGGAGGGCACGTGAAATGATGCCAAAGGCTGCAGACACCTAGGGTGGCCAATTATGAATCTTCACAAAAAGAGAAGATGCATCCAGGATAAAAGAGGATACTAGTTTGCACAAAAAGTGTGCACACTGATGTTTATGTAGTGTTGCACATTTTGTAATAATTATGGATGCAAATGCAATACATCTTACCAGAGTGTGGAAGATGGTGACCAGGTGATTGTAAAGGCTTTGCTCAGCTTGCTGTCCAGGTTCTGCTGATGGGCAACTTCAAGGACCAGCTCTTCCTTCCGATGGTTCTTTGTCTTAAATTGGACTTAGACTGGATGACTGTTCAAATAGAGGAAACTTACAAAACTGTGAGCAGTCTTCCATAAAAGAGGACACATGACTGCTTAAACCTGAGTTAAGAACCAATTTGGCTGCAGTGTTAAGAAAAATGCTTCTCTTTTTCAAATAATGAAAACTGGAGGTTGCTTCTTTCATCTTTCCAAATTCCATAGCCTAAGGTAAAACACAATATCCAATAAAACCATTACATACAAACTTTATTAAAAGAAAATGGTATAAACATGTGTGAGCCATTTTGTCTACTCTCTTTCATGGTGAATAATCATAATACTTAAATATAAAGCTATGAGAATGCCATATACATGTAAATAATCAAATTTTCTTCAACAGGTATCCTAGAGAAATCAGGTTTTCTAGTTTTCTAAGTACACTATCACAAGTAATTTTCGAGATAAACTAGAAAGATATTAATTTTTATTTTAACAAAAAGTGTATATATTCATGGGAAAAAACAAAGAACATATGATAGTACCCTAGCAAACTGCATTATCTGAACTTAGAGTATACGAAGCTCCAAATTTGTTAAAGCTCTGCTTTTACACAAAGTACTTCTAGATAAGGCTTTCTGTTGTGCAGCTGCCCTGCCTTGTCCATGGAATTTGGTGAAGCGGGGTCCAGAAGTTGTTGTCTTCCACTTGTAATCCTCCTATGTTTTACCACTGCTTCTTCCATCTTTTTACATTCCACAGAAAATCTTGCAAAGAGAAAATAATGGCACAGCTGCACAATGCACTAAGAGCCTCTGTCTGGAAGTATCCACTCACCTTTCTGTTTTCTCAAAGCAATATCATACTATACAAACAATGCTTCTTTGAACCTCAGGTTATCTAAACGTTTTGGTTGTTTCACAGGCGAACTGTATGAATGTGTTTTCCCATACTGACATTTTAAAGGCTGCAATTGTCAAAGCTTGAGTAAGTTCCAATGAATACAGTAGGACTTACTTTTCAGTAAACATGGATTATGGTTGCTCTATAAATGCTAATTCCTATGACTTGCTGAACTAGTCAAATAAGTACTTAAAGAAAGAGCATATCAATGCCTGCTAATTCAGTACTGTGGGTCACACATTTTCATATGCAAAGGGATGCTGACATACATAATTTTTGATCAGGGCATTACATTTTCTATGATAGAAAATAATAGCGAAAAATACCGTTTTCCCAAAAATAAGACCTAACCGGAAAATAAGCCCTAGCATGATTTTTCAGGATGCTCGTAATATAAGCCCTACTCCCAAAATATGCTCCAGTTAACATCGTCAGCCAGACGAACTCATTTATTATGTCTGTTGCAACACAATTCGGAGTTTGGAGTGTTATGACAATGTTTCAGAAGAAGATGGCATGACTATTTGAATAAATGTAGATTGTTGTATATGAAAAAATAAGACATCACCTGAAAATAAGCCCTAGTGCATCTTTTGGAGCAAAAATTAATATAAGAACCAGTCTTATTTTCAGGGAAACATGGTAGTTAACTTATAACATTATCCTATATGTATCTATTGAGAAGTAATTCCAACAAGTTGAATGGGAATTGTTGCCAGATAAATGAAGACAGCATCCTCTATAACTCTACCAATAGAAACAGTACCTCATAAATATCAAGATGTTTAATACTGAAATAAAGTAGTAATAAAAAACCTATCAAATTGCTACGCTCACAGGACAAGCCCCAACAGTGCAAGCATGTGGCCTGCATGTAGAGGCCCTTGAACCCTCTCCACAAATCTTGCGCTGTTGCTGTTGCAGTTTCTTTTCAAAATGTGACTGTCCTGCAGTTGATGCTCTAGTAACTCTACAAAAATGCATATTTCCTAAAATATACAAAAAACGCACCCCAAATAAAAAAAGTGTGCTTAACTCAATGACGCATATACATATGTTATAAAAATTAAAGCTATTTTTAAGCTAAAGGCAGCATATATAGCAAGGCATTTGATGTCAAAGGTGTTCATACAATATATAACATTAGGAAATTGCATAGGACATGGATTTTTTCACAGTGGAACAGTTTATTGCCTGCAAAATTCACTGGTAACATTGGGTAGAGGGTAAGCAAACAAAGAAAAATCCAGAATATACTTTGGTAAGAGCTCTTTTACAAGCCCCCTTGGAGTGTTACACAGAAAATAATGCAGAGTTTCAGGAGTCACTGGCTTATACCATGATTGCCGCTCTGGGAAGTGTATAAAAGAGGGTGCCTGAACCCTTTCAAGAATATAATTGGCATCCTCATTCAGTCTTTCATAGGATCCAATGAAATCGTACCTCACTGCACACGGCTGGCACAAGTTGTAGATGGGCATCCAATGTTCGTTCATTCTCTCCACTTCTTCATCTAAGAGGTACTGGAGAAATTCAGAGAAGGTAACATCATCACCTGTGCTTTTCCCAGGGTTTTTTCTATACCTTTTTACGATTTCCACGCCATACTTTAGCTGGTATTCTTTGATTTCTCCAAACTTATTCCTATAAGCTGATAAAAGCCTTTCCATTGGATCCCGAACAAATATGAACTTGAAATAGTGCTTTAGTCGGTAACGGATCTCATCTGGCTTCATGTCACTTAGGAACAACAAGTCTCTTTTGTGGTCCATTTTAAGCTTCATATTCACACTCTCCAATGCACCATCCAAAACTTTAAGAATCCGTTTCCAGTTGGAGCAGGCCACTTTGGGGACATAGCAGTACAGAAAACGATGTTTGTCACTAACCAGAATGTGTTTGAGTGCAGTCCTCCTCTGGCCTGCCGGGAGGTCCCAGACACTCTGAGGCATGTTTTTTTGTCCACACATAGTACGGATGGTCCGATTCCGGATATCCTGCAGTACTTGGTAGTCCACATCCTCTGATGCTGATCTGGCACTGCCAACCCTCCTCCAAGGCAGCTCCCCATGCGAGGGATGGAGCGGTGGGGGCTTCACGTCCGCCAAAATCCCCTTTTCGATCATAAGCAGGAGTCCACTGGAGGCCACAATCACAGCAAACATCAGCATAGATGGCAAGAACATAGTGCCACTGGCACTTCGGGAGCGGGTCCTGGCAGACACGGTGGCCCGGCGCACGGAAGTGGGCCCCATCTCCTTGCCTCTTGCCACGAGAGGCATGAGGGGCTGTGGAAACATGGCTTGTGGAAGTTGCTTGGAGGCTGGCTAACAGCCGTGCTCCCACCTCCTGGCCGACGGGTGATGCTGTGTTGCTGGCGCAGGCGCTGCTTTCCACGGACGGGCCTGAGCGAAAAGGGGCTGGTGCCGCGCCCCGACAATGCCCCTCTCGAAAGCTCCCCTGATTAACTCAGTCCTGCCCTGCCTGCTCCTCCGAAAGGGCAGCGACGGGGCCCGAAGGCTCGCAAGCTGCCGCCTTCCATGCGGAGAGGAGTGGAGCCGGAGAAGCGGGCGGCGGCGGGTTCCTCCAGCGGAGCCTCGAGGGCAGCCGCAGACACGGACCGGAGGTGCCGCGCTTTCTTGGGAGCCGGGAAGAGCGGCAGTCCGGCAGTGACGGCTCGGCCGGGGCGGGTAGACCGGTACGAGCTGGAGCCGCCCCCTCCTCTTCCTCCTTCGCTTCCAGCGTCGCTGCTGCTGCGTGTCTCTGCCTCTCTCGGCGGAACGGCTCCTCCACGCGGCTGCCTGAGGAAGGCGATACTCCTTCGATCCGCCTCACTTGCCCGAGGAGTTGGCAGGGGGCGCCTTCGGAGCCCAGACGGTGGGTGCGCGGCTGAGGCTGCCCGCGCACCGCACTTCTGCCTCGCTCTGGCACTTCCATGTGCTGCTTTTTGCGGGTTCTGCACCCTTAAGGAAGGGGATTGTGCCGGGGCAGGCAGCTTGTGGCTCTCCAGGCTCTAGATGTTTTGCCCAGCAACTGCTGCTCTGCCTAACTAGCGGCGGCATTGGCTGGAGCTGATGGGAGTTGTGAGACAAAACGCCTTGGGCACAGGCTGGGACAAGGCGAGGTCCACTAGGCTGGAGCCCCAAATCGCTGGTGCCTCACCACCTCCTTTCCACTGGCACCTGCTGCAATAAAGGTACAGAGGTCCTGATGATCTCTGCTGCGTCTGGCCCCCCATCCCACAACTAGCAGCCTTTTGCTGAAGTGCTTCACCTCCTGCTGCCCTCTCCTTTGAATCTTTAAGCCAGCCTTCCCCCCCCCCACCTGAAAGCCTGATTTCTGAAATGCTCCACTCTCTTTGTCCATACATAACTTTTTATAAATATGAGTGTCCACTGGAGACAAAGACTTAAAGATACGCATAGAGACTGTAAAGTGTATTTAAATTAGCATATGCATATTTGTACATTACTATTTTAATGCTGTGGGCCAAGACTTGGATCTTTTCCCTCTGTCTGGAGGGCTACAACTTATGCTCCCCAGACAGCTTAGTGCAGCCTTCCCCAGTGTGGTGGCTGCTCTGGGTGCCTTGGGCTTCTGCTCATGTCAACACAAGCCAGCATGGCCAATGATGGGTATGATGGGAACTGAAGTCCAAATATCTTGGATGGCACCCAGTGATTGTTGGAGGTAGAATTAAAGGAAAAGAGGGCAATCATGGAGCCTGATCCTCAAATGCGTGAGTCTGCTCGGGGACCCTTGGCAATAGGCATTCACATCCCCTTGGGCTAAGTCTACCCTGTCAGCAGGAGGAGGAAAGCAAGAACTGGTGGATCACTTCACTCCCACCCCTCCATCCCTACCAGGGAAGAAGAGCAGGCCCCATAACATTCCCAGAGCTTGCTGCCTCTGCTCAGCCTATTCATACTCTCTGGTTAGTGCAGTGGGGAGGACAGGACCTGCTGGGCCCAGTCCTCACGGCTTTACTCTCAGTGGGCAGCTGTACCTGCTTGTGCCACAAAAAGTCCCCTCCATCCTCTCATTTGCTCCTCTGTGCTCTCTGTTCAGGCAGCATGTGCTGGCGAGAGAGTGAGTCTAGGTCAGTGATGGTGAACCTTTTAGAGACCGAGTGCCCAAACTGCAACCCCAAACTCACTTATTTATTGCAAAGTGCCAACACTGCAATAAAACCTGAATACTGAGGTTTTAGTTTAGAAAAAAACAACTCATACATTAACATCTTCTGTCTTAAAAGAAAAATACAGTAACAGAGCTTTCAATGATACAAACAGCTTTTTATTGAAAGGTAAAAGTTTGCATTTGGCATACTTTTTGCACAATTAATGTGATCTTTGCTGTTGTATGCATGCTGATAATTTGTCAAACCTTGACTCAAATATGCCAGGGGGACAGCTCAACATTAAAAGAATCTCCGTCTCTTAATTAGAACATCTCTTTGCTAAATCTTAGATATTAAATTTCATTTTTTCATAAGAAAACTCAAAGCTAAAATCTTGTGTTAATAAAAACAAATGTATTAAAACTGACAGCCAGTCCAAGCAAATATATATATGTATGTATGTATGTATGTATGTATGTATCTCCTTGGCAGTGCAAAAGCTCGGACGAGTTGCGGCAAATAAGTCGTGGCTCATGACGTCATCGCCTGGTGCCACTACTCCTTTCTGAGCATGTGCATGACCCCTGTGTGCGCTGTTATCCAATGCTTGGCTGCTGGGGTGATGCTGGCGTGACTTGGCTTGCGTGCCGACAGAGAGGGCTCTGCGTGCCCGCTGTGGCACATGTGCCATAGGTTCACCACCACTGGTCTAGGTCTTTCCACTGTGCTCCCAGAGGAAGGGCACATGGCCAAGCAGGGGTTCTGGTTATTCTTGCTCCCTTTGGGTGGCCTTGCTGGACTCAGTCTTTCCACCATGCTACCAAAAGAGAGAGGCAGCCTGAGTGAGCAGGCAGAACTTTCCAGAGTGAACTTTCTGCTTCCCACCCACAGGAATCATATACGCAAGTAAGTGAAAGGGTAATCACATGATTTAGTCCTCTTTACTTCTCTCTTTCTCTCTCCCTTACGTACGTGTGTGTGCGTGTGTAACAAAACACAGACCAACAACATCAAAAACAGAAACAACATATAGCCACTGTAACAATCAGAGATACACTGAACTGGTCTTGAGACTACTACTACTAATATATGCATAGTTCTCCCTACTTCTAGCCTTCCACATCCTGGGTCCTTCCAGATGTTTCACTTTACAACTCCCATCAGCACCAACAACCAGTGTCTATGATCTGGAATGACAGGAGTTATCATCCCAAAACAACTGGAGGTTCCCATGTTCTTGCAATGGTCACTCTGCTGCCTTCCATCCCAGGTCTGTCAAAGGACTCTACTTACTCTTTTCTTCTTGAAAATGAAACAGTTCCTTTCCTGTTTGGTTCATTATAACCAGAAAAGGGAAGTATGGTCATGTTGACTAACTTAATCAGAATGGATCACTCACAGTCCACAAACTTTAAAACTCTTGTTTAACTCTTGACCTCTATCATTATTATTATTTATTACATTTCTAGATTGCCCATAGCCAAAGTTCTATGGGCAGTTTACAAAAGGTGTAAAAATAATAAAATACAATAGATGAAAAAACTAACAAGAGTTTAAAATTAATTTAAAATAGCATAAAACATTAAAAGACAATTAAAAAGATAATTAAAAAGACCTGGCCAAGAATGAAAGGGACCTGGGTAAAGACCAGGGAGATCTTTAAAGGCTTCTGCAAAGAGGGCTATCTTGACCTGGTGCCAAAAATAAAGCAAATTTGGTGCCAGGCAGGCCACAGCAGGGAGGTTATTCTAAAGATGGGGGGCCACCACCAAAAAGGCTCTCCCCCTAGTTACCACCCTTTGAGCCTCTTGAAGGGTTGGCACAAAGTATAGTGTCCGGGTAGCTAAACCTCTAACTGCTTTCCAACTGAGCAAATCTGATTTGGAAGCAGTAGGTTCCAGGAGGATTTTATAATTCAGTCTGGGACACTGTATGTGGATTGGACCCTCTACCCAAGCACAATCTATTGGCAGGGACTGCTGCTTATGCAATGCAAGTCTGTCCTTATTTATATCTGTGATACACTGGAGGATGTCCTAATTCACAAGAGTAATGAAGCTCTAATGTAATGTTCACAGCACAGTTACTGGTGATATGAAACATGAGAGGTGGATGGGGGGAAGAGAGGGAGCGATGCCAATCATAATTGTAATATTTGTTGAGCCACATGGTACTGTAAGATAATCTTTCCTCTCCCAATGTGACCTACCTCAATGGGCTGTTGGGAGGGTAAAAATTAGATATCTCTTAATTACAACACCCTGAGCTGTTCTGAGAACAGTAACAAAATAAATACAATATTTGAGAGAATCAAACCAAACATTACAAAAATACTGTCTATTATTGTCTTATTTTAATCTAGACAAAATGTAACACACAAATTTTGTGCACACTTGGATTTAAAAAGGGGCATAGGGTACAATTCTGTGCATTTTTAGACAGAATGAAATCCAACATTTCCCAAAGTTTCCCAGTCAGTGCTTCTAGCAAAACAGGACTAGTATTTCTGTCTTCCAGTCCTAAGCAGATACTAGAATCTGTCTTTCCTTTCCATGGTTCTTACATACCTTGTTGCTCCAAGCATCATAACATTGCGGTTAACCACACACTGCTGCCATAGGGATATACAAAGGAGAATGGCAGTGAATGGCCCTGGATTGCCTTGGTCTCAGTTAGAACTACAAAGTATTTCTAACGCCATTCAGAAGCTACCAGTGCTGTCCAATAGCCCTTCGGTACCATTCTTTGAAGCATGACTGCATAAGGAATTAGGAAAAATAGAATCCAGGCAAGCAGCTTGTGGCCCAAAACTTCTCATTTTCAAAATGTAGCTACCATTGCAACCCAGCTCATTCTGGATGACTTATAAATGGCTGATTCACTATAAAAACCTTCCCTGAATTCCCTGGAACCCTCCTTTTAGAACAGGGCCACAGCGTGCAGGCCACATGCAACCCAGGATGGTTATGAATGCAGCCCAACATAGAATCATAAACATTTTTTGCATTTTTTGTAACTTGATTGCACAGTTCTTGAGCATGAACTTTATAGATGACAACATTGTGTTGCATCGCCCACTGTGACGACTTTGCCAGGCATTTCAGGGAGAAAATCGCTCAGATTCGTCACAAGCTGGACACCACTATTGATTCAGAGGTTTCAAAGGAGACACCAACGCTGCCGTCTGGTCCAGATTTATTGAATGAATTTCAGTTACTGCGGCCCGATGATGTGGACAAGGTGCTTGGGCAAGTACGTCCAACCACTTGCCTTTTGGACCCTTGCCCGTCTTGGTTAATAAATGATTCCAAGCACGGGATTGGAACCTGGATCTTGGAAGTGGTTAACGCTTCTCTGAGGGAGGGTCGGGTGCCTGCCCCTTTGAAGGAGGCGGTAGTCCGACCGGTCCTGAAGAAGGTGTCACTGGATCCAGAGATGGCCACTAATTATAGACCAGTGGCCAACATCCCGTTTCTGGGCAAGGTGTTAGAACGAGTGGTGGCGGGACAACTCCAAGCACTCTTGGATGAAACTGATTATCTGGACCCATTGCAGTCCGGCTTCAGACCCGGGTACGGTACTGAATCTGCCTTGGTCGCCCTGTACGATGACCTGTGCAGGGAGAAGGACAGGGGGAGTGCGTCCCTGTTGGTTCTGCTGGACCTCTCGGCGGCTTTCGATACCATCGACCATGGTATCCTTCTGGATAGGCTTGCGGGATTGGGGGTTGGAGGCACTGCTTTGCAGTGGTTCCGCTCCTATCTCAATGGCCGGTTCCAGAAGGTGGTGCTGGGGGACTATGGCTCTGCGCCATGGCAGCTATGCCATGGAGTACCGCAGGGGTCCATTTTGTCCCCTTTGCTGTTCAACATATACATGAAACCGCTGGGAGAGGTCATCAGGAGGTGTGGGCTGCGGAACCATCAGTACGCTGATGATACCCAGCTCTACCTCTCGTTTTCCACCAATCCAGGTGAGGCAGTGGCTGTGCTGAACCGGTGCCTGGCCGAGGTAATGGGCTGGATGAGGGCCAATAAACTGAAGCTCAATCCAGACAAGATGGAGGTCCTGTTGGTTGGTGGATCGAGCTTCGGAGAGGGTGAATTGAACCTTGTCCTGAATGGGGTTGCACTCCCTCTTAGGGACAAGGTTCGCAGCTTGGGAGTGCTCCTCGACCCAGAGCTTTCACTGGAAGCTCAGGTAACAGCAGTGGCGAGGAGCGCTTTCCTCCAGCTTCGGCTAATTCATCAGCTGCGCCCCTATCTGGAGAATGACTGCCTTGCGACAGTGACACATGCGTTGGTGACTTCCCGTCTGGACTTCTGTAACGCGCTCTACGTGGGGCTACCCTTGAAGATGGTCCGGATACTTCAATTGGTCCAAAATAGAGCTGCCAGGCTGCTGACGGGGACTGGACGTTATGTTCACATGACTCCAGTTCTCCGTCAGCTTCACTGGCTTCCCATTGAAGTCCGGGCCCAATTCAAGGTGTTGGTTATGACCTATAAAGCCCTAGACGGCTTGGGTCCTGGTTACCTGAAGGAGCGCTTACATCCTTATATGCCCAGCCGCCCCCTGAGATCAGCGGGAGAGGCCCTTCTCCGGGAGCCCTCCATGGAAGAAGTTAGGAGGGTGGTTACTCGGAGGAGGGCTTTCTCAGCGGTGGCGCCTAAGTTATGGAATGCGCTCCCCAGAGAGGTCCGCCTGGCGCCGTCGTTATTTGTTTTTCGGCGCCAGGCGAAGACCTTTTTATTTAAGCAGTATTTTAAATGTTAATATTTTTGAATTTTATTTGGCCAGGGCAGCTTGTTTTATAGTGTATGTTTTATATTATATATTTGTATTTTATTGTATATATTTTAAAATGTTATTTTAATCTTTTTGTTGTAAGCCGCCCCGAGGCTTCGGCGAATGGGGCGGCATAAAAATGTTTTAATAAATAATAAATAAATAAATAAATGTCATGTAAAATAAATGTACATATGCTCTCACTATTTGTATGCATGTGTGGCTTCAGTTTTACTACTTAGATATGCTCATTTTCTATATTAGTGATTGCAAACTTGGGACCTGCTTGATGATTTTAAAAGACTCTCTGAACAGGTTGCGGAATACTTAGGATTATTATGTGAAGACGTTTTTGCTTATCTGTGGTGGTGGATATCATGAAAATTATGCAGAGACTTTTTTTTTGGCTTATCACGTTTTGTTAGTGTTTGTATATTTAATGTGCAGTCCAAGATAATTGTTCTTCTTCAAAAGTGGCCCAGAGAAGCCAAAAGTTTGGACACCCCTGATTTAGAATATTGAAACACATAGAGCAACTGCTGAGCAGCAGGGCTATGGCACTGGAGACAAGAAAGGGATTCTGTTGGGGAAGTGTATGAAGAAGTTACAATCAGGATTATCTCCTGGGAAATCCCAAATACTAGGAAACATTCTTGGGAAAGAATTTTGCCTTCATGTCATGCCTGTGAGCTGTGGGAACTGATTGATCTTGGTCTGATTTCACAATTTCACATTCTTATGTTCTGGTCTACACCAATCTTATCTGGGAATTAGGGAAGTTGTATTCCAACTCAACTTAAGGGCTCCAGTTGAGGAAGGCTGTTCTACAAATCTATGAGTCATCTATGCCCATTTCCTTTATGACTGATCTGACTTCAGCAGCTACTGGATGTAAGGAAGCAGTCTGGTTTAGCAACTAGGCTCAGGTGGCAACTTGTTGTGACCTGCAAATGTTGTGATCTACACCTCCCACGATCCCACACCCTTGGGGATGCTCGCTAGAACCGATGGGTCTCGTACGCCCAAACATCGGGAGAGTCACAAGTCGCCTACCCCTAAGCCTACTTGTTGCACCGCACTGCTTCCTTATATGAATCACCGCACCAGTCCAGTTGCCTGCCTCTTTTTTTCCTCTACTGCTGGTGATGAATACGACTTTTTTCAGGTGCTACGACCTTTTCTTGCTGTTGCTGAACTGCCTATGGAGGTGAGTCTAGAATTAGCAAGAGATGCAGACGAAGAAGTGGACCCGCCCCAAAGCCAAGCCTGTGCTCCAGCCAGAGGGGAGCTTCCAGAACACTTAAGGGTTACCATCATAGATTCAAAGGACAGGCTAGAGAACGTTGCTAAGTAATTCTAGGCGCGGAGAATGGTAGCGAAGTTCGGGGGGGGCGATTTTGTAAGAGGCTACCCAGCCAATGAGAGGAAAGCTCCGTGCTCCACACCGGCATACGGCGAACAGCCAGTCTCTGGAAACCGTCAACTGCTCGTCAGAGCCTACTTCCTGAGAAGTCTTCTAAGCGCTGGGATTGGCTTTTGTTACCCCACGTGGTTGGTTCCTTGTCCTTGGATTGGCCACTTGCCGCGCGGAGTCTGAAGAACCTAGGATGTGAAGATAGGGTTACTGCTTAGATGAGCGCAGGAACCGCTGGGTTTGCGCGCTCCCGCCTTAAATTAATCCGGAAATGGGTTGGAATTGGAATTGGACTTTGACTGGCTAGAACCTCGCGGTCAGAAGCGCAGGTGAGTGAATGAGATGCCAGGTTGGTGGGAGTGGGTTCGGTGCGTTCTGAGGAGGCTCACTTGGCTTTTTGTAAAGCAAATGCGAGTCAGAACTGTGGGAATTTTTTCAGTGTATTTTGTTAATGACAGGTAAACTTGACCTTCTTCCTCCTGCCTAGCATCCCTCCAGACTAGGGGGACTCTGTTATGACTAAGCCCTACAGGACACAGCGATGCTTATTTCTGAATAAATATGCCTCGGATACTGTAATTAGTGCCTGACTTTAATTATTGTTCGTTTATTGCTTTGTGCTTGACTTCATGCAGGGGTCGCGCAGAAATGCAGCTGCCGGCAGCAGACAGCTACTGTACTTCTTAATCAATTCCTGAAATGCTGCAGCTTGCCTTCTAGCTATTGCTGCAATCCCAAACACTACAGGAATGGGAATAGCTGTTCAGAAATACGGTGTGACTTACTTTTGCGTAATCACACACAGGGTAACTCTGTAAGATATAGGGCTCTTCGTGTAACAGCAGCAGTAAGTAGCGAGAATTTTTCTTTTAGCTTTAACATATAATGTACCTTTTTCCATTTACTGTCCTAGGTACTGAATGGAGCCTGTTCTTCATATGGAATGGCTACCACATGGACAAATTGCCACCCTAACATGGCCTGTAGAAAGAGGGAAAATCACAGGGAGTCTCATTCTCTCTCTTCCACTGCAAACTCTTATAAATTTCCAACCTGTGCTAATCAGGTTCATCGTATATGCATGGTGTCTGATTTTTTTTATCCAAACATGGGAGGTGTGGAAAGCCACATTTACCAATTATCACAGTGCCTAATTGAAAGAGGACACAAAGTTATAATAGTCACACATGCTTATGAAGACCGTAAAGGCATCCGTTACCTCACCAATGGACTGAAGGTTTATTATTTGCCATTGAGAGTTATGTACAACCAGTCTACGGCAACAACTCTCTTCCACAGTCTGCCTCTGCTCAGGTATATCTTTGTACGGGAAAGAGTCACCATTGTTCATGCACATAGTTCTTTTTCTGCCATGGCTCATGATGCACTGTTCCATGCCAAGACAATGCAACTACGGACGGTTTTTACAGATCATTCCCTTTTTGGATTTGCGGATGTCAGTTCAGTACTTACAAACAAACTCCTAACTGTATCACTGTGTGATACAAACCACATAATATGTGTTTCTTATACTAGCAAGGAGAACACAGTGTTGAGAGCGGCGCTGAATCCTGAGATAGTTTCTGTCATCCCAAATGCTGTTGATCCCACTGACTTCACTCCAGATGAATCTAGGCGGGACAACAACACAATAACTATTGTTGTTGTCAGCAGACTTGTATATAGAAAAGGTAATGAGGTCTGGACTATAAGTTGCATTTAAATGTAGTTTCTTCTTTGAAATGTTAATGGAATTGATCAGAAATTGTATTTTAAACAGTTTTACAGTTACTGACTGGCAGACAGCTGACTTAGTCCTGATAGGTGTTACCTCATGACTAAGATACAGTTAAGACCTTTGGCACACCATTGATAGGGATTGCATGGGTGTGCCAGTTTTGTATGAACTGAAACTTTTCTGTGGAGCTTATACAGAGTTTGTTGTGCTTTCACATGACTTTGGTGACTTGAGAAGGCTATTGTGAGTAGGCAAATTGTTGTAGGCCCAAGAAGGAGGGTACTTGTTCATACCACTGGGTTTTCCATGAAGTCCCTTTATAAGTAAATGGCCTTGATTCCTCCGTAGGTGATTATATGACACTTGTAGGGCCCTGTGTTTGCCTGTATACATATACATACAAATGGACATGTTTTTGGACCTTTTGGGACTGCCCAAAATCCTAGGATAAACAACAAATATTGTTTAACGAGCACTGACACTGCCTTGGTACATTAAATGCTTCATGCAGACGGATCTTTTCAATCCTGGTGCAGCAAAGCTGGGGTATGTGTGTAACCTTTAAACAACTTATTTAAGACCAGGACTGGGGAGAACCATATTCAAATTCTCTCTCTCCATCACCCATGAAGGTCACTAGGTGACCTTAGGCTAGTCACTTCTCTCAGCCTTTGCTAGCAGGGACTTTTGGGGATCGAAATCCTAAACACCTGGAGATCTATCTTTGGGGAGGAACATGCACACCAGAAGAAAGCCAGAAGATAAATGAATTACTCAAGAGCAATTCTGAAAGAGTACACCTATTTATGTGTTCCAGTACAAGGTCAATTGTATACCACATAAACAGGTGCCCTCCTTTGAATAGGTCTTCCTTGCTGGAGCAATGCATTTCCTTGTTGGATGTTGCTGCCAGCTGTGGACTAGTGGTTGGACACTAGGATTTTGCATATATCTGTGCTACTTTTTCTAAGAGTAGATTTCCTGTTAGTCTGTTCTTTGCTCCACTCCTGGTAGAATGCAGGAAGCTGAAAGCAACATATTCTGTATGTGCGGATTAATCCTGTGCATACTTACATGGGTGTAAATCCCACTAATCTCAGCAGGACTTGCTACTAAGTAAACAAGCAGAGGATGGAGCTGCAGGTGCTGGATGT
The DNA here is from genome assembly GCF_004798865.1 of Varanus komodoensis. NCBI lineage: Eukaryota > Metazoa > Chordata > Lepidosauria > Squamata > Varanidae > Varanus > Varanus komodoensis. The sequence goes on along the minus strand of NW_025335269.1, from coordinate 8,486,245 downwards.
CAGTACCTATCTAAGTTACTGTGTTGCAGTTGTTAAGATTTGCTCAATTATGTTGATGCTGTCCCATAATTAGTCTGCCTCATGCTTTTTTCCATTAATTCTTGGCTATAGAGGTAGGATTATGGTATGTTTTACCAAAGGCAGTTGCCTCACAAAACCTTATGGTATAATATAGTAGATGCGTAGTTATGAAGCTCCACTGGAGTCCCATGTTAGCAAATGGTTTCTTTGGAAACATATTCTTGGAGTTATTGTGAACTTTTGCAATCCCCTATCTCTCTTCCCATCCCCCATAAATCTGGTTACAGTAAAACATCAATGTCAAGGAACTTAACTAAAATATTATTAATATAAGTATTATAATTATTAATATATATTATTAAATATTATAATTATTAATATAAGTATTATAAGTATTATTAAGGAATGTATTAATATGATCTTTTGTCACTTTTGTTTGATACTAACTTGTAAATCTAACATGATTGCTTCAACAATTCTTTTCATATAACTGTTTTTAACTATTATGGCTTCAGGTATAGATTTGCTTAGCGGTATAATTCCTGAGCTTTGTCAGAAGTATCCAGATTTACATTTCTTAGTTGGAGGTGAAGGACCAAAACGGATTATATTGGAAGAAGTACGGGAACGATACCAGCTACATGACAGGTGTGTGCCTTCCATATTAAAACATAACACTTGAGATAATTGAAGGGATGGGAAAAATGAGGAGAGGGACAGAAATAGGGGGTGCTACAGAACATAGATAATGTCAGTAGCTATCTTAAACCTGACAGATCTGAACTAAACTGAGCAGCTTGTTACAGTTTTTCTCTACTATATTCTTTTTCTGAAACAATATCTTCAATTCTGGAAATGCTGGCTCAGTTGATAAAAATACTGGATCTATTGTTTAATAAAGCTTATATGATTTACTTAAGAGAATGTTCAGTTTTATCATATCATGTGTGCAGTTGTGTGTAGATGGGTGTGGATCTAGAAAGGAGACCAATCACCCCCAACTATTGTAATCCTATGCATGTCTACCCAGAAGTAAATCCCATTAACTTCAATGAGACTTACTCCTAGGTAAGTTAAATATGACTTGTAGCCTCAGTTTGCTAGGTTGTAATCAGCATTATTCTCCTTAAATCTTTTTCAAAATTGCTTTCAAATACTTCTGAGCAGTTTAAATGCCTCTTTTTTCTTTAGGCCCTTGTAGAGCTTGTCATCTTTTCTTTCCTTGTTTTGCTTTAGCCGTTTCCATAGAGGCTAAAATAGGATATGCAGCTTGAATACACAACCTGCCCAGATCTTTCTAATATTAAAAGCAAATGAATTAACATATAAAAAGCTAGTATTTTAAATTGTGACATTCAAAATATGTTCCTCTGAAAACTGAGTAGCAATATTAAGAAAACAAGTCCCTAAAGCATTGTTAAATGTTGTGGTCATTTTTCCCAATTCTCAATTCAGTTGTTTGGTGAAAGTGTAAAATCACACAGGATTTACAGAGCAATAAGGTGTGGATGGTCCTGGAACTTCTTCACATGTGTGCATTCATTATCACATTTCTCTTTGCTTGATTTTGAAGGCATGATCCAGCCAAAGCTAAACCTGTTTATGCTTCATTGAATGTAATAGGGAAGCTGAAATCAAAAGGTCTTGGAAAAAACGCTGCTGTTGAATTATGCCTGTTGTAACAAAATTTATGATAGTTGGACTGCCTGTTTTGATACGCTGCAAAGATAAATATTTTTCACACCCATAATGTCAATAGAGCATTTTTATGTACTTGTTGCAATGAAATCAGTAGCATGTACAAGTCTTTGATTCTTGCTGTGATCATGTCATAGTCAGGAAGACTTTTGTAACAATTATCTTAAAAAACTTGTTTTTCATAATTCCATGCAGAGTTCGTCTCCTGGGAGCTTTAGAACATCGGGATGTTAGAAACGTCTTGGTCCAGGGACACATTTTTCTTAACACCTCTCTCACAGAAGCATTTTGCATGGCAATAGTGGAAGCAGCCAGTTGTGGTTTGCAGGTAAAACCAGTTTCCTTACCTATAGCAATTAGTTGGGCTGAGTTTTTAAAGTGATGCAGTCTTAAAATATAGAATATTAAGGGTATGATCCTCTTGGTTATGCCCTTGATATTAATAAGCACCTGAGCATCTACTGCAATATGGAAAGATCAAAGGAAGTTATTTCTGTACTCTTGCACCTCCTATTTTGTATTTTAGCTAGATGGTTATACTTGGGGTGGCAGGTACAGTTTGTTAGATTAAACTAGGTAGAAAAATTAAGGCAGCTCTCAGGAATGGTGGTTACAGTTCATCCTGGGATAATAAGAATTGCTCTCATATGACTCTCAATTTATCAAGGCATTTAACTTAATTAAAACGCAATGTATGAGCTGTAACATTCTACATATTGTAAGTGTTCCTTCTACATGTAGGTGGAAGGACCTATTGCACAGGCTTGCTCTACTAGTCAGTGTCTGGGTGCAGGGCCTAACCAGAGTAGGGTGCATGTTTAGGCAGGAAAAAAATTCACATTCCAGCATGGGAGCGTCAGGACTTCAGTTGAAATATGCATAGGATTGTGGCCTTACTAGTGTGAGATACACCATATTAACAAAAACAATCAACATATATTAACTGTGCCAGATGGGGCTCATTTACTAAGACTGCATGCCTCACAAGAAAGCCTTGGAAAACAGATCTACCTGATGTGAACTTCATCTGCTCCTGGAGGAATGGTATTCTTAATTTTGTCTGTAGTAACTCTCCTCCAAAATGCATGGGAACAGGCTATTTTTTGTTTCCACTTAGAAGGAATTCTTACAATAACTCCATATTCTGTCCTACCTTGGAGTGAAGGACATCCTACACAGGGTTGTAGAATAGGAGAACTCCATTCTTGACATTTTAGGAGGCTTTTCCACATGTAAAGGAATAAGGCCAGACTTGTTTTACTGAACAGGTGACCTTTGGATGGCTATTAGTGGAGCTGGAAGAGCAAAGGACCTGGGAACAATGTTTTGTGATAGAAGTATGGAGAGATAAGGGTGAGCAGGGATCCGAAACCTATGCATGATCCAGAACGGAGAAAGCCAGCGTAGAGATTTAAGGGGTGGTGTTAAGTGACAACAAGAAATAAGAATAATTTTGGCAGCAGAATACTGGATAAAGGTGTAGGGATGAAGGTGAGGCAATGGAAAAACAGAGAGAAAATTGCAATACTTGAGGGGACAGATGCCCAGAGAAGAGTTTTCATGGAGGGGAAAGAGAAGGGGTATGTTATTATAATGGATTTCATTTGCTTATTAGCTTTCTATATCCTCCAATGCACAAATGTCTTTGGGCATTTTACAGTGATAAAAGACCACAAATAACAGCAATATAACACTGAAAATAGAATGTTAAGGTATTAATGTTAAAGAGTCAACACTAAAATAATCAGAACAATAGACTGAGTGCATGATAGAAGAGGAAGCTTTTAAGCTGGAACCTAGATGCTAGGGAAGAGGTGATACGAATTGGTGGAATGAAATGGGGATGGGGCAAAAGTGAGAGAAAAGTTGAAAAAGTGGTGTCAAACTTGGTATTTATTTAGATTCCTGTTCTGCCTTTTTCTTTCAAGGAATTCAGACTTAATTCTCCTTTTCTTAAACTTATCCTTACAACTCCCCTGTGAGGTAGGTTAGGTTAGAATCAGAGATGGCCCAAAGTCACCCAGTGAGTGTTGTGCTCAAATATGGACTGGAACCCAAATCTCCCAGATTTCACCCCAACAGAGTCTCTGTTCAGTCCTGAAGCTGCAGGACTTTGAGCTATTAATGCATTGGGTGCATTGTGGTATACAAATTGACATGTTAAACCACCCTGTGAATAAGCCACGATGTCTTGGTTGTTCACAGAACAGACGCAGCATGCCCAGCAGGAGTTTGGGCTTACAGTGAGTTGTTCTTCCCTTCTCCCTCTGTCCATTAGCCAGAATTCTATTGTCCTTCATAGCAGAGTCCTTCTTGTCTTTTCACTCTAACCACTACTCCTTTTTGCTTGTCACTGTTCTGTGTTTATTTTTCAGTCTCAAAAAGTTGCATTTTTTTAGTTGATCACAGTAACATGTACAAATATCTTTCTAATTTGGAGGTATGAAAGTGTGTGTTTATATTTCATCAATATATGTATAGTTCAGACTGGATATACTTCAGTGAGTTGTAGTTTCATCTGTCAAAGCAAAACTGGTAAAGGTGGGGGGAAACTGTTGTTGTTAGTCGCGAAGTCCTGTCCGACCCATCGCGACCCCATGGACAACATTCCTCCAGGCCTTCCTGTCCTCCACCATCCCCCTGAGTCCACTTAAACTCACACCAACTGCTTCAGTGACTCCATCTAGCCACCTCATTCTCTGCCGTCCTTCTTTTGCCATCTAATGTTCTCAGCATTAGTCCCTTCTCCAGTGAATCCTTCCTTTTCCTCTAGGACTGACCGGTTTGATTGCCTTGTGGTCCAAGGGACTCGCAGGAGTCTCCTCCAGCACCACAATTCAAAGGCCTCAATTCTTTGGAGCATAGCCTTCCTTATGGTCCAACTTTCACAGCCATACATTGCAAGTGGGAAAACCATAGCCTTGACTATACTCACTTTTGTTGGCAGGGTGATGTCTCTGCTTTTCAGTATGCTGTCTAGATTTGCCATAGCTTTCCTCCCCAGGAGCACGCATCTTTTGATTTCTTCGCTGCAGTCCCCATCTGCGGTGATCTTGGAGCCCTGGAAAATAAAATTTGTCACTACCTCCATTTCTTTCCCATTTATTTGCCAGGAAGTGATAGAACCGGATGCCATGATCTTAGTTTTCTTAATGTTGAGTTTCAAGCCAACTTTTGCGCTCTCTTCCTTCACCCGCATCAAGAGGCTCTTTAGTTCCTCTTCACTTTTTGCCATTAGAGTGGTATCATCTGCATATCTGAGGTTGCTCAAATTTCTTCCAGCAATCTTAATTCCAAATGGTGATTCATCTAGCCCCACCTTTCTCATGATGTGTTCTGCATATAAGTTAAATAGGCAGGGCGACAGTATACAGCCTTGTCGAACTCCTTTCTCAATTTTGAACCAATCAGTAGTTCCGTGTCCAGTTGTTACTGTTGCTTCTTGACCTGCATATAGGTTTCTCAAAAGACAAATAAGATGGTCTGGTACTCCCATCTCTTTAAGAACCTGCCACAATTTGTTGTGATCAACACAATCTAAGGCTTTAATATAGTCAGTGAAGCAGAAGTAGATGTTTTTCTGGAACTCCCTAGCTTTTTCTATGATCCAGCATTATGTTGGCAATTTGATCTCTAGATTATCTGCCTCTTTGAAACCCTGCCTGTATGTCTGAAAGTTCTCGGTACACATACTGCTGGAGCCTAGCTTGTAGGATTTTGAGCATAAGTTTGCAAGCATGTGAAGTGAGTGCAATGGTGCGGGAGTTTGAACATTCTTTGGCATTATCCTTCTTTGGGATCAAAATGTAAACTGACCTTTTCCAATCCTGTGGCCACTGTTGAGTTTCCTAAATTTGCTGACATATTGAGTGTAGCACTTTACTGCATCATCTTTTAGGATTTTGAATAGGTCAGCTGGAATACTGTCTCCTCCAATAGCTTTGCTGTGGCTAAGACTTCCTAAGGCCCATTCAACTTCACATCCCAGGATGTCTGGCTCGAGGTCAGTGACCACCCCATTGTGGTTATCAGGGATGTTAAGCTCTTTCTTGCATAGTTCTTCTGTGTAATCTTGCCACCTCTTCTTAATCTCTTCTGCCTCTGTTAGGTCCCTGCCATTTTGGTCCTTTATCATGCCCATCTTTGCATGAAATGTTCCCTTCATATCTCCAATTTTCTTGAAGAGATCTCTGGTCCTCCCTATTCTATAGTTTTCTTCTATTTCTTTGCACTGTTCATGTAAGAAGACATTCTTATGTCTTCTAGCTATTCTCTGGAATTCTGCATTCAATTGTTTGTATCTTTCCTTTTCTCCCTTGCCTTTCGCTTCCTTCTTTCCTTAGCTATTTGTAAAGCTTCCTCAGACAGCCATTTTGCTTTCTTTTTCTTTGGGATGGTTTTAGTTGCTACCTCTTGTACAACGTTGCGAACCTCCATCCATAGTTCTTCAGGCACTCTGTCTATCAGATCTAATTCCTTAAATATATTTGTCACCTCTACTGTATATTCATCAGGGATATGATTTAGGTCATACCTGAGTGGCCTAGTGCTTTTCCCTATTTCTTCAATTTAAGCCTAAATTTTGCAACAAGAAGCTTATGATCTGAGCCACAGTCAGCTCCTGGTCTAGTTTTTACTGACTGTATGGAGCTTCTCCATCTTTGGCTGCAGAGCATATAGTCAATCTGATTTCTGTGTTGACCGTCTGGTGATGTCCATGTGTAGAGTCATCTCTTGGGTTGTTGGAAAAGAGTGTTTGCTATGACCATCATATTCTTTTGACAAAATTCTACCAGCCTGTGCCCTGCTTCATTTTGTACTCCAAGGCCAAACTTGCCTGTTATTCCGGTTATCTTTTGGCTTCCTACTTTAGCATTCCAATCCCCCATGATGATAAGGACATCATTTTTTGGTGTTAATTCTAGAAGGTGTTGTAGGCCTTCATAGAACCGGTCACCAGTGGTTGGTGCATAGACTTGGACTACTGTGATGTTGAATGGTTTGCCTTGGATTCGAACTGAGATCATTCTGTCATTTTGAAGATTGTATCCCAGTACTGCTTTTTCTACTCTTTTATTGACTATGAAGGCTACTCCATTTCTTCTGAGGGATTCTTGCCCACAGTAGTATACCTGATGGTCATCTGAATTAAATTCACCCATTCCTGCCCATTTTAGTTCACTGATTCCTAAGATGTCGATGTTCAGTCTTGTCATCTCTTGTTTGACCACATCCAGCTTGCCTTGATTCATGAATATTACATTCCAGGTTCCTATGGAGTATAGATCTTTGCAGCATCTTACTCTCCTTTCACCACTAGATACATCCACAACTGAGTGTCCTTTCGGCTTTGACCCAGTCGCTTCATTCTTTCTGGTGCTACTAGTACTAGCCCTCTGCTCTTCCCCAGTAGCATATTGGACACCTTCCGACCTGAGGGGCTCATCTTCTGGCATCATATCTTTTTGCCTTTTGGTACTGTCCATGGGGTTTTCATGGCAAAGATACTGGAGTGGGTTGCCATTTCCTTCTCCAGTGGATCACATTTTGTCAGAGCCCTCTGCTATGACCTGTCCGTCTTGGGTGGCCCTGCATGGCATAGCTCATAGCTTCATTGAGCTACGCAAGCCCCTTTGCCATGACAAGGCAGTGATCCATGAAGTGGGTGGGGAAGTTGGTATATCAAAAGGGAGATGTGACAAGTTCTCACTTTTAGCATTATAATTCTCTGGATTTTTAATTGCTGAGCTTACAGTTCACGGTGCCCTCCACATTTTTTTTTACCCTTTCCTGGGTCTCTGGCTACTCCAGAAAGGGCAAATATCTATCCTCTTCCTTTGTGGGGCATTATCTGCTGTGGTTACTGCAGTACCTTGACAGTTCTTTAAAAAAATCCAAACCCTGGGAAGACTGCTGAATGGGATGGCGTGACACATGAGAGTGCATGCGTCAGTCTCACTGGTGCTGGCATCTCATTTGCTTTGTCTTTTTTTGTTACCTCTAAGAGAGTTTTTTTAACTGTCTGTCAAATGTGCTCAAACTAGAAAATATAAGCTTTTGTTTCTCTTGACCACTCATCTTTTGAGAACTGTTAGGACAAACCATAATAAAAACAAAGCTCTTGTCAGCCTTGCTGGGTCAATGTCCACGAGGGGGCATGTTTTTGATGCTCTTGCCAAGAAGCTTACTTGCTGGTTCCCAATACTCAGGTCCAAGCATCCTTTTGAACAAGCCATGAATTGTCAGAGGGGCTTGCTTTCAACAAACAAGTCTTGTGGAAATAGTCTGGGTTCACATGACACGGCAACCCACTGTGGCTTGTTACCTATGATGGGTTGTTGTGCTCTGTGAATCCAACTTCATCTGCTTCACAGGATCACTGTAAGAATTAAAAAGGAAGACAGTTATGTGTGTGACTTAGTTGAATGGTAGAATAAAAATAAAAATTTTCAGTCTTTTTTAGATGGACTATTCCTTACAGTATAGTAAGATAGAGACTTCGGAGACATCAACTGTTTCATAAGTGTTACAATAATTCTCTGTTTTTTCAGGTGGTGAGTACAAGAGTTGGTGGGATTCCTGAGGTGTTACCAGATGATCTTATAATCTTGTGTGAGCCTTCAGTGAAGTCTCTGTGTAATGGGTTGGAAAAAGCTATCATCCAGCAGAAGTCAGGATCACGTCCATCTCCAGAAATCATACATAGGAAAGTTAAAACATTTTATACTTGGAGAAATGTTGCAAAGAGAACAGAAAAAGTAGGTTAACTTTCATATAGGGAAACTCATATAGCCTTTATATCTTCTAGATCAGACCTGGGCATTGTACGGCCCGTGGGCCACATCCGGCCCGATGGCTGACCCTGACTGGCCCGCATGAGGTCACTGGCAAATTAAAAGTCAATGCAAATATATATTGTCACAATATAGATGCAAGCAATACAACTGCACTGCTTTTATTTTGAAGGATCTGCTAAATTGAATTGAATTTATTGCTTTTCACGTAATGTTAATGTTTTTGTGACTATTCATTAAATAGTGTTGTTCTGTGCTCCACATTTTCATTATATCATTGTAATGTTTCATTTACTGTTTTTATAGAGATATATATTGAGCAGAGCTGTAAGTGTACTGGTCCGGCCCTTAAGAACTGTCAAAGTTTCTCATGTGGCCCCATAGGAAAATTAATTGCCCACCCCTGTTCTAGATTATCATTTTAGTTATTTCAAGAGACAGTGGAAGAACAGTAAGTTTGGAGGATGTGAGATCTATTTCACAGTGCCTTGTTCTAAAATTATGTCACAGAAGTAATCTTCCAAATTCACTATGTTGTTAGCATAACTTCACAAATCTTAATAAACTGAGAGCTTTTTCATGACTTTGCTGTTTATCTTTCCAATATGAAAATTCTTTTATCTGACTTATTGTATCCTGTAGGATGGGAAATAGGTGTGTAGTTTTCTGAATGCTATGTTGTTGTGAATTAATAAATTCATCTTGCAAGATGGAAGAATTGTATGGATACCTGACCTCTTCCTGACCTCTCATAAGCCCCATAGGTGCTCCTATCTATGACATTTATGTATAATCTTTGTTGGGAGCAGTTGTCTCTATTACATAATGCAAAGGGAATCTTGCAGACAAACCTAATTATCTCCCTATTTCTTCCTTAGGTCTACAACAGAGTTGCAGGTGAAACTGTATTGCCAATGAGCACACGGCTCGACAGACTTGTCTCTCACTGCGGCCCAGTGACTGGTTGCATTTTTGCTCTCTTGGCTGTGCTCAGCTTTCTTTTCCTGACATTCTTGAGGTGGATGACACCAGATGAACTAATTGATGTTGCAGTAGATGCCACAGGCCTAAATGGAGCATGGACACGTCAGTATTTCCCTAATAAAAGCAAAAAAGGGAAGACTTCAAACTCTGAACGGTGCTAGGAATGAAAAGATGAGACTTTTTCTAGCATTGATTATTAGATTATTTGCATTCAGCAGGAGAAAATGTTTATAAATAATTCATCAGTTTTCCTTAATGGGTGGAAAGAAAATCAGCAAGATGTTCTACCTCAGATTAGGATGGTCTAAAATGGTTTAGGATAGACATGCTTGCCAAGTTGTACCACAGTAGTTGTTCACAATTGTCATTTATTTCAACTTGAGAATTTTAAAATAAATCTGTGGAATATCATTGGCCATTAATGAAAGAAAGGAGACGGTAAGAGGATAACAGGTGGGCAGACTGATTTTTAGTGTTTTCCCTTATTTTCTCTTGCAATATTTTAATTTCCTTTCATCTTTGTGTTGTGGGGAGAGTGCATACATTATTATTACCACCTTTTGTTCCAGCATAATATTAGAGGGGATCAGAATTATAACTTTGGATCTTGGGTGTGCTTGTTTAGTGTAAGATGCTGGAAGAAGTGGGTGCCAATATGAAATACCTGCCTCACATAGTTGGTGGGACCTTCTCTGCAATTAAGCTCATGTTCTAACAAGTGAATGTATGCACATTTCCCCCTTTTTGTATGCTTCCCTACATATACACTCGAAATGCATCCTTTGGAAGAAGCTGCTTTTTGTTGGTTTTGCATTGTACCCTTTTAGATCAGTTCACATCTAATGAGAAACCATTGTTTTCTGCTTCATGAACAAGTCCCGGTGATCCTTGAGCTTGTGTAGTTCCCCCCCTTCCCCTTTTATGCTTGGGAGGAGAAGATTGGAAGCTGCTTCTTTACATGATGATTTTTCTTTACATATGAACTCATGGGATTGTGGTTTCTAATCAATGTTAGTTGAAACAAACTGTGATCAAGCCATAGTTTCAGATCATAGCTTGTTATTTGAACCGTATAATCCAAAACAAAATAAACCCATTAGGTTTAGTGGAGCTTATTCCTAGGTAAGCATGCATAGAATTGCAGCCAAAGATTGTTAAATTAACAGTACCGTGGGTTTGTTAATAGGAGGGAACTGCATTTTGTTTAAAAGTGGAAGCAAAAGGTTCCAGTGTCTTCCTTGTGCACATGGTTTCCTATTGCGTCTGAACTGACTCTGTATTTTAACCTATTTTGTTTTTAACCTCAATTTAGCATATATACTGTACATGAAAACAGGCTGTGTGTTCTGATCTGTGGGGCCATTAGGCTTAATTCATTTCACTATAGCTTTAAATGTTGCAGGCAGAAACTGTTGCAAGAAGGCAGCTATCCTCCCTTTCCTCACAGCCTGTATGCCCCTTTCTCGGTCAAGATTGGAGGAATTTGAATCCAGTTTACTACATCTGATTAGAACTTGGGTGTTCATTTCTACTTAGAGCAATGGCAGACTTTCTAGGTGATGTGCTGTAGAATAATATACTTTCCCCTTATCCCATCAGATTTCTTTAGCAGTAAAGTTTTCAGATGTTTTATGTTAATAATTTTTCTGTGCCTTGTCTTATTTTGATATCAGGGTAGCATAGGTAACATAATATGGAGAGCTGCCTTACACTGAATCAGACCTTTTTCTTGCCTAGTATCATTGGTATTGACTAGTAGTAGTTTAGGACAGGAATTCTTCCCCAGCCCTATCTAGAGACGTTGAGAATTGAACCTGGAAATTCCTCTATGCAGTGCTTGTGCTCTAGTACTGAGCTATGGGTCTTCCATTTCTCATCAGATTGCCTTTTATTCCCACCAGAATTCACTTAATCCATTCACTTAATAAAATGGCCATCAAATTCCTCTGTCCAGCTCAATTGCCCCTTTTCCTGTCTTCAGTGTAAGGTTGGCTATACCTAAGCAATTCTGCTGAGGTTAAGTTCCCTGAAATATATACATGCATTAGCCTCTATTGCTGTAACTGTCTTTGCAACTGCAGCGTGTATCAAATTCCAAACATCTGCACCTTCCAGCTGTGGGCACAGCCTCTGCTTCAGCACAGTATCAAAACAGGGAGGTGGAAAGAAGTCTTTCTGTACAGAAGGTTTTTAATAGTCCAGCCATATGCATGACATCTAACTCTCGTTTCAGCTTTTTGATAGCAGTGTGGGTGTGATAGGGGCATTGACTACAAAGGGAGGGACTGAACAGTCTTTTCATGCCATTTCTGGGTGTCTTCCGCATCACTGCTGATTCCCGTAATAAATGAAATTATACTCTTTCCCTCTTGATTACTTTGGGTAATAAGCACAGAACTAGGTACTAAATAACATCTGATTTTATATCTGATTTTTGTTTACAGAATAGCCATCTTTTGAATAGTATGATAGGAAGTGTGGGCAGAAAAAGGAGCAAGGATTCATTTTACAATACTAAATGTACTACACATCAGTGCACTTGAGAGCTCAGTAGCATATGCTAAACCCTGATGCAGTAAGGGGAAATGCTGTTATGGTTACATTTACCTGGGCAAAAGTTGTGTTTGGATGCTTTAAGCTACTAGTGTTTTTTCTCTTCCAAGAACATTTCTACTAATATCTTCTGCTTAAAGCTACAGGGTCATTCATTCTTAACTGGGAGTAGTTTTTACTGAACTCAGTGGAACTTGCTTCCAAGTGAATATGCAGAGGGTTCAGCTACAAGTTGGGAAAGACTCTTGGAAATCATTTAGTGGATTAAAATCTAATCATGAAAATAGTGCCTGAACCTTCTCCATCCCTTAAAGAGAAACCTTAAAATGTGTTAACAAGTAAGTTCTCACAGGTTGCCAAATACTTTAGGGTATGTTCCTATAGTTTCAGTGTATTAGAACCAAGGGGTCTACACCCCTTCTTACATGTATGTATACATTACTTTTATGGGGTGGGGATGGGGTGTGTTGCTCTTAGCATATGGGGTGCTCATGTTAGGTAATAGTTTGTGTGCTTGAGGTGGGGGTTTTTTGAGGGGGTGGAGGGTTGGCATACAAAAATACCTGTACAAGGGAAATCAATTAACTAAAATAAGAACCCAAAACTCCTTAGCATTGTTTTGACTAATATCATATGCTATTGGTGAATGCAGTGTTAATGACCTTTATTCTTATCCTGATCTCTTGGCCTAGTGAACTTAGCTCATCTTGTCTTCAACTGTCCTCAGGTCATAGAATCACATCCTTATGTCATTGGAATTATTCACTAAAGGCAAAACACTGAAGAATTATATACTTCTGACATATGAAACTCCTAATGCCAATTTTCAGTATTGTACAGAAATTCTTCAGCAGTCCTTACGTAACTGTGTCCAAGAACAAGTGAAGTTGGATCGTTTTATTTTTAAAGCATTCACAACATTGTGGAAATGATGATTTGGAAACAAGTGTAGGATTTTAGGGTACGAAAGGTTGCAAATGCCAGTAGGGTCAAACGGATATGGAAACTATAGCCATGTATAAGATACTGGGATGCTGTTAGGCCTTTTTAAAAACTAAGTTGACCATGCCATCATAAGAACATCAGTCATTATTTTGAACTGGTTGACAGTAACTTTGGAGAAGGGAGAAATGTTGTTTTGTGAGTGAAATTGGCCAATCAAGCCATGTTGTTCTTCATGTGGCAAGTGTTTTTCCACAGCCATTTGGGATTTGGCCAAGACTACATTGTAAGTACTGTTTTTCAGCCAGCTGTCTAAGCTCTATGAGTACAAACTCTGTTATGACTTGGTTATTGCAGTGGTTGTTTAGACTGAAGACCTGTGTAACAAAAGGTGCTCTTTCAAATGTCTCTGCTTAATTGAAAAATCTCTCTCTACATCAACAAACTTTATTTCTGTTGGATCATATTATCCCTGTTATTCCACCATGTTCCTTAAATGATTTTGCTTTGGAATGTCTTTCTTTGAATGTGATTTTGGTATTTTGAGGTATGGTAGTTGGGCAATATGTTTTAAATTTTGCATGGTAAAACTTCAGTCCTTACAAGAATATAATTAAGGTTTATGGAATGCAAAGAAATAGCTTTTGTTTATAGGGCTGAATTCTTCTGTGATAAGATGGTTGCTGTGTTCAAGAGGAAGTCAAGGATTATTTTTTTCTGCTAGGAAAATAGCTTCTCTCAATACTTAACTTTTTTTCTAACACGCTGATTCTGCATGCATGAACATGCTTTTACTAACAAGAAGCATTGGTGCCAAACGCTGACTACTGAAAAACAAATTAAGCATGCAGATAATGCTTTATTTTGAAAACATTAGTGACTTTATAAATTTCCACTGAAAGCAGTGAGCTTTTAAAAGAGAATTAGCAAGATACCATTTCACCTTAATTTTGCTAGAAAAACTTTATTTTAAATTTATTTAAATTAACTAAAATATTTTAACACTGTCTCTTACATGCTAATGGGAACTCCATAAGTAGGCATACCTACAGATAGTTATGGAAAAGTTATGGGAAATATTATGCCTTGTCGATTACATGACTAAGCTGTAAGATATATATCTGCATCTGTTTCAGGAAGTGTATCTGCATCTATTTCTGAAATAATCAATGTTAAATGTGAAGGGTCTATTATGAAATGAGGATGTTGAACTAAATGCAATGACACTTAGCTATAAGCTGCACAATTTCTCTGTAACACACATATGGTACGACTCTGGCTGAAGTCAACAGGAGTATATGTATACATTTACTTTTTAAAGTGTATATTCACCTCACCCCAACAAATACGATTTAAAGCATATTGCTAACAGCAAAAAGTGAGTTCAAATAGGCCATATTTGCTAATTTGTTGGTGAAGGGACTACTGTTTGAACGTGACCAAGGAGCAAGGAGGCCATGAATATTGTGCTTCTGTGAAGCAAATAGCCATTTCTGGCTTGAAGCAAGCTAGTTCTGTTTGAATTAGACAGCTAACATAAATCTATATGAAGCTAGGCTTAAATACTGCTTCTGTAAATTTTTAACATAAAATCATGGTGTGCATTAGGAAAAAGCATTGCTCATGTGAGTAATCCTCTCACTTTGATCCTTAATCATGTGTTCATTCAATCCTTTCTGCAAAGTTCCATGGCCACGGTGGGCAATTTTGGGGGTCACTTTGCTGCTTCCAGGCCCCTATGGGTCACATAGGATTGCTGGCACCAAAAAGAGAGAGAGAGAGAAAGAAAAAAGAAAAGAAAAGAAAAGAAAAGGTCATTGGCTTACTGCAGTACTTCAGGTTTCCAGTTGATTTTTGCTGGCAACCTGCCAGGTTTTTCTCCTGCTCAATCTGCTGACATTTGTGGTGTTGTGGAGGTGGCAAAAGATGATGGGGAGGATGTACATTGTCCGCCCTTGTTCTATAGGGTTGATGGTGAAAGTACACCCTAAGGCTGGCTCTGACTGAGGAAGTTGAGTAGCCCAAAGACTACTTTCTTCATTACAGACTGGAGATCTGAATGACTTTCTCTATGGTTAAAATTTGACACTCCTCAGTATGCCATACTGGCTCTTAATAATCACCTAGAAGTTGGACTGGACTCAGTGTCTTGAGTAAAGGAGCATATGATATATTACTTCATTTCTGAAACTGTGTATAGCCCATGTTCTGTTCACGCAAGAACTTGCCTTTAGTAAGGTCCTCTATGGAACTCTTTAAGAACTTTGAAAATAAATATCAACTGATGCTTGTTTCAATCAAAATACTGGACAGTAGAGGTGAATATTGGTGTTTGAAAGCATGAGAGGTCCAAAAGCAGTGTTCATAAAGGATGCGTGTGAGACAAGAAGGGGTATTTTATCTTGGGTGGAAAAAGTCCCAAATGGCATTGCACCTAATATATTACATTGAAAATAAGTCCTCCTGATTCCAAAGGAACTTGTTTTCTTAAACATTTATGATTGCATGCCATTCATATGAAAGTATCTTTACGCTGTATTAAAAAGTGAGAATCACAAAAAAGTTGGTTTTTCTTAAAATTGATGGCAATTGTGCAATATATTTCTTTGTTTAAATAAAATCACACAATGTATTTGTGTCATTGAATGTCTCAATGCAGACAAAGCAGGACATAAATATATTGGGTGGTTTCTTTTTTTCTTTCTTCTTTGATTAAAAGGCAACTCTTCTTGATGAATAATGGATAGAAACCTGTTTTTGATGTGAAATACTACTAGATAAGAGTTGGAGATAAGTAATTTCAAAATATCAGCAGAACACTTGACTAGTTCTTCCATTTCAAAATGTGGTGTAGATATCAAAATCAAGCCCATGCGTTACATTAAAAAACTGGGGGGTGGGGGGGGGGTTGTGCCTTTGCCCTCTGAACAATAAGAGTCAGTTAAGAAGACTATTGACATAGCATGTTAAATACAATGGAACAGCCCCGCTTGGCTATTTATGGAATATATGGCTCTTTATGTGATACTGTGCATATTTTCTAGAGGGACAAGATCCTCAAGTAGATGGAGACGTTCCTTAGCACTTCTGGTGTAGTGGGGTGGGGAAGTTGCATGGCTTTGTTCAAAGGATCCTAAATACTGAATTTATGGGCAGTACTGTTTTACTCAGCCTTGTTTGGACAAATCTGTTAGATTTGTAATGTTTCCATATGTGACTTTACAGTGAATAATAAATGTTTTGCTCCAGTCCCTTTTCTTGTTGGAATAGTGCCCAGACCTCTTTTATTCAACAGCAGGCTCTATACACATCCCTGAATGTGAAGATTTTGTCATGCTCTTTGGAATAGATAGTTGGTGTCGAGTGGGAACCACTGAGAAAGGTAGATTAAATAGGTGGTGGTGAGGTTTGCAACCTCTAGGAAATACTGTTAAATAACTTTTGTATATCAGGTTGCCTTGGTACTGTACAGTATGACATTTTTAAAGGAAATGTTTATAAAAAAATTCATAACCTTTTAAGTGTATATTGTTTTTTTCCATTTCTGTTTGTGGATTGGATGGTCTGTATATGCAAATAAATAACTTTATACAAGTTCGTTCCTTTTGTCTTCATACTTTTTGTCTGGATACTTCTCCTTAAACCAAAACTTTGTGAATGATGGACAACAAAAGTGTGGAGGCCAGTTCCTTCGAACTTCCAGTACACACCCCTCTGCAACCTCTGCTTGCTTTCCTGACTTTGGATTGGAATGCAAGAAGCAATACATGGAACAGGCCTAAAACGGCATCTTTTGGGTAAAACAGAATATTTCAAATGTTTTCTGGAAGCAACCTATGCCTATAGCAGCTGTTAGCAGTTATATCTCTTGTAGGGCTTAAGAGGTTTGTGTTTTCTCCCAAATAAATTGATAAGAACCTTGCACTGTTGTGCCCAATATATCCAAGTACCTTGGGAACAACCTAGCACTAACTCATTCTGGCTTAACACTTGATCATTTTTGATGCAAGACATGAATCTCAGGCAAATTGAGCCATACGTATGCACACATTTTTGACCATACCAGGAAGAGATCATATTTGTAAATTCGAAACAGTCCCTGCTCATCAAACACTGTAAACGAATCTGTGAATTGTGTGATTAGTTAGCAAAGACACAGTACTGTGTGTATCAGCGCTCAATTTACTTCCCTGAAAGTTTCCAGTAATTAGTTTAAACAATTGTGATTTACAAGAGTTTATTTCCATGACAAAAGAATTTCATATCAGCAATACTAAGAGAATAGTATGCAGTAATGCAGGATACAAGTGTATCCAAAAGTTTCGTCCTCCTAGTTGAACAGACTTAACTCAGTGGAAGAGAATCTTTGGGAACCAACTTAACACATTTTGTTTAGCTATTTATATAGTTTAGAATGATGCCAGATCTTTTTTTCTTTTATCTTTAATTTGTATTGAAACATGCTTCTTCTAGACATGCTTTACGAAACCATATTCATTTATTTTGATTTTTGGCAAGCTAAAAGGAATCCTATTTATTTCCAGAGGGCAGACTTGTTTATTTCTACAAAAGCAATATAGAGCAGTGTGGTACCTGCCTTTGTAGTGTTGCTTACTCAGTTCAGAAAAAAATGCAGCAAGTTTAAACTTAAAAAATAGTTACTTGTAGGTAGATTATTATTATTATTATAACATTTCTA